>NW_022987739.1:5897804-6263066 GCF_902827165.1 Trematomus bernacchii | reverse complement strand
CTTCAAACACAGTGTTAAAACTGTGTTAAACAGTGGGGTAACATGTTTGAAATGACAGCACACTGCTGCTTGTTGGCAGGTAAACATTGTTTAATTGTTTAAGTGTTTTTAAATGTATGGAACAGTGTTTTGTCTCTTTCAAAACTCTCCCGTCATTGGCCGGATACATGGGGATGATTTTATATTCACTATGACCGTTACTATTCCAGTGAGACGAAGTACGTCCGGTGACGGGAGTGATCCCATGTTAATTTTGTCCAAAAACCAGAGCATTCCCTTATCTCAGGAAAGCCAAGATCTCCGAGTAGTTCTTTAACACAGTCTGGTGAGGTCCTGGCAGGTACTTCAGCACACCAGGGAAGGCATCATACAGCTGTTGATGGGACAAACTCTCAGATTAGTTATAGGTCTACAGCACAGTTTAGTTAAAGTAGATGAGAAATTACCTGAGTCTGAGGTAAGCCAGCTAACCTAATAGCCTCATTGTCCAAGTCCAGAATCCTGCGGAAGCTTTGATCGCTGTACTCAAAGCGATGTCCGAAGAGCACAGACGAGATGATGTTACACACTCCATTCGTTATGATGTTATGGGGGTTAAATGGCCTTCCTGGGAATATGTTGAATTAAAGTAATGATATATCATGTTAGGATATAAAATCACTCCACATAGCAATCTCTACTTGCCTTGTTCCTCTTTGAAAGCTTCACAGATGTAGGTGTTTTCCACCTCAATGTATTTTTCCAGGGACTTCTGGCCCTCTCCAAAGTAACGCAGGTGAGTGTTGGCAAACTTCCTTTGCTTTTTCCACAAGTACCCATTGCTCAAAGCTATACCTGTGGGACAGTTGTAGCAAATTAACAAAGCAAACAGGCAATTCACTGCCTTTACAGATTTTAGATATCACTTCTGAGCACCTTTCTTGAAAAGAAACACTTTCTTTCACTCCCTCAAGGTTCAAGGTTCTCCCTCAAGGCTCAGGAAGAAATCACTACGGATTATCAAAGACCCCCATCACCCCAGCCACAAACTGTTCTTTCTGTTGCCGTCTGGCAGACGTTACCGCAGCATCCTGGCAAGGACAAGAAGATTCGGAGACAGTTTTTTCCCGCGGGCAGTGAGACTGTTAAACAATTGAACTGTTGAAACAACTTCAAACATTCAACTGCTACTCAGTAGTATGTATCTAATACCTAATATATATATATCATTCCAATAACTTGTATATAGACTCATACTGCACTATTCCACATCATAACTTTATTTCATTTTTATAACTATTATTATTTTTGTATTGCTCATGCTCTTATTGTTATTATGTTATGTTATTATGTTGCATTGTTGGAGAAGCCTGTGACATAAGATTTTCAACTGCATAATTACTCTGTAGCTATGTCAGATTGACAATAAAGAACCTTGAACCCTAATCTGGTGTTGTGCAGTGTTGTTGTTGCACAGAGGGGAGAGTCTATTCTGCATGGACCACAGACTTTGTCCCATGTGAGTTGACTTACTGGGCTATGACTTTTGGTTAAATCTATCGATACTGCGTAAAGAGATTAAGTTCTGCCCTGGAGAAGGCAAACCACTACTGCAATACTTTTGCACCATTAAATATTCAGGCTTTCTCACTCTCGTTCAGGTATACTCACCAATCCCCTTAAAGACAGCATGGAAAAGAGGAATAATAGGTCTATCAATAAAGCTGTCCAGCTGGATAACAAGAGCCTCTTTGACCATCTTGTACCCGGAAACAAACACCATCCTCTGGCTGCCTATCCTCAAGCTGAACACTGGACCATACTCCTGAGAGAGCTGCATTCAAAAACAAAAGCATTTTTTTAGTTGCAAGCTTTTATTGTTTATTTATTGTTATTTCCAGCCTATAGTGTTGCAAAGGCTTATTTATGAAAGACACATTGCCTGTAGGATATTAAAGATAAACTTGTGTCCTCTAATCTGTTCACCTTACCTTCTCCATTGCTTTGAAGTCAAGTCCTATCAAGACATTTCCTAGAAAAGGCGCAGCCCATGGTCCAGGGGGAAAGCTGTTTGGTCTCCAGTTTCTGATCACATCTGTCAGGAGTAACACTATAAAACTGATCAACAGCCAACTAGTGAAGTCCATACACTCAAAAAGGGCTTGAAAAATCATGATGAAAATGTTTAAAAGGACCCTCTGTAAACTCAGTTTGCTCCTGCAGGCATGGTCCGTCTCATGTTATTTGGCTGCGGGTTGTACGAGGCAGAGGCGGAAAAATTCCCAACAAGGAAATGTTACGTAACACTGAGTGTCTCTCTGGACATCTTCCAGCAGGAGGATTGTATTTGTTTTGTTAGAAATTAAAATCAATGTTGATGTGGCGTAATTTGAATGAAATACACTATTTCATTTAAATCTGTTTTATTCTGAAAACCGAAGATTCACATGTGACTTCCGGTTTTTCCGCTGGTGAATTTCGTCATTTCCGGTTAGCATTAGCTTGTGGCGAAATGCTACGTTTTCAAACCGTGAATTGAAGGTGAAATAACGTGATGTTGTACACTAAACACCCTGAGTTTAACACTCATTTATTGACGCTGGAATGAGGTTTATTAGGGAATGTTTAGATGACCACAGACATCAGAGTGATGTAATTTAGCAGCAGAAACCGACAGGATTTGCATTGGACACGCCCCCGTCGACGCCGGCCAATAGGAGAAGACTACAGGTTTTGTTTATAGTGTTTCTTCGGCGCCGCCCGATTAATGTGAATATTAAAGACCTTTGGGAAGGCACTAGAGGTTATCTGGTTTACATTGGACTGGCTCCAAATAGTGTTAAGATCTCTGGGAGGTACGAGCCATGCTCTGTTTAGCACTGGACTGGGTCCGTTCATGTTAGTTTATATGTTTGATGTGTTAAACCGGCGTAGTCTCGTTTAATAAAGTATATTGTGTGGAGTTCTTAAGCCGAAAAGTATATTTTTGTGTGATGTTCTAAGCCGGAAAGATTGTGTACAAGATTGGTATAAGATCAGCTTTTAAGGTCAGCATCTATAGAATTTAGAGCTAAGATAAATGAAGTTTGTATTGGAGTGTTTCAAGCAGTGTGGTTTTCAATTGCATCAAATGTTCCCATTGTTCCCCTCCCCTTCCCCCAGTCACATGAGGTTAATGCTAAGCTAGTTAGCTAGCCAGTTGGCATTACTAGGTGATACAACTGGTAACTATTGGGATGGTGTAGATGAACATTGAGAGTAGATTAAGTTGTTTTTGTTTTTCATGCTTTTCAAAGAAAGTAATTTGAACTTTTTTTGGGTAAATAAACCGGAAGTAGGTTTATGAACTGGAAGTATTAGTTGATACATTTGAAAGGAGTTAAAAATAAAACAGCTCCCCTAGCGGACATAAGTGTTACAGTCAATACATTCTTCACCACACACAGATAAAGATTACATGTGGTTTCTCTGAATTGAAGTATTGTAGTTATGACATTTGCATAATTTCATAAACTTCAGAATACACTGTACACAGTTTATTTGAATTTTCATATTTTAAAGGTCAAAACCATACACTGTACATTTTTTATTTTTTAAATTTCTGATTTTAAAATTTGCATAATTTCTAATTTACTTTATTAATTTTTTAGCCCGCCAGCCGCTCCTCTCTTGTGCATCAGCCAACTGTATATAGACAGGCAGGCATTCAGGCAGGTAGTCAATATAATGCCGAGAGCCCGGGGGCCGGATCAGTTACTCTGACGGGCGGGGTGAGCTGAGGTCAGATGGACAGTGATCCCACACCTCGCCTGCCTCTGACAGCCAAACCCCTGAACTGCCCAAACCACACACACACACACACACAGTATACACCAGGGGTCGGCAACCCCTGGCACGCGTGCCACCAATGGCACGCGGCACCGTAACCAGTGGCACACTAGGAATAAGTGGAATAAGTGTACAAAATATTTATTTTATTTTCAGATCCTGAACGAGACCGCCGCCAGAGCGCGTCTCCCCGTTACCTGCAGAAGGAAGCCATGCGCGCAACGCAGCCCCACTCAAAAAGGCCGATCGCGAGATGTAACATACATGACACTTTTCTCTGTGTGCGGCAAAACAAGCTCGCCAAAATCGCTTCACCAGTCTGGCAGTATTTTAAGGTGTCCGAAAAAGACAATAAAATTGCGGTATGCAACGTGTGTGAAGCATAAATCCTGCAGCTCCACCCGCTGTGACGGACCGGTGAGCGGAGCAGAACACACAAGAGTTAGACCTAACCCACTTAGCTATTTGATCTACCTTTGGAACTAGTTATAAATATATTTATTCTTCACTGTCACTCATTACTGGATCAGTGAGCTGCATGAGATACTGACAGGCTGTCAGAGAGAGAGAGGGGGAGAGAGGAAAAGAGAGCGCTTCCGCTCATTTCCCCCGTGTTATTATCCAAAGTTAATGTAAACTTGAATAATATAGGCTACTTCATTTTAATGTAACAATTATGTTGGTTGTTGTTTGTGGAAGCGCCAGTGAATGAGCCCCATTAACTGAGTTTTAAACATCACTTTTCACGAGTGTTTTCGTCGAGCTCTTCAACACCCTCTTCCCCCCCCCCCCCCCCCCCGTTGATAATTCACGATCGTCGGCACGCTGATACATTTTTTTTTTTAGAATGGCACTTCATATCAAAAAGGTTGCCGACCCCTGGTATACACGCACACACAAGCCCATTACTGAAACAGACGATTGTCTCTCTCTCTCTCTTGCATATCAAGAGGCAGAGCAAAGAGGAGAACAGGATATGCCGAGCCCGTTAACATAAACAAACACGCCTTTATAGTTGCTGTGCACGCTGATTCGCCTCAGACAGACATGGATCAATAACTAACTTGATCAAAATATACTGCTCTGAGTCATTGGAGATAGCGGCTACACAAAGCAAATGGGGAAAAGTTACTACTACGTATGCCCCTTCTGCTTTTATACAGGAACTCGCACACGTTTCCCCATCATCTACAGTTCTGCCCCCCCTTTGCTGCGAATATAACCTAAAACAATGCTGCAAAATGTAGCAGAGTACATTAATGCAAATGCACGCAGTGAATCATTGATTAAAGAAAAGCTTTATGTTGGCACAGCAGAAAGTTTTGGGATGGCATTCATGGCTACCAAAGTGAGCTATCAAACAGATTCGGAAAGTGCTGAATAACTCTTTCAATAATTACAGTGCACTGAGCCTACCTTCAGCCCCAGACAGACAGACAGCCTAAAATTGCAGCGCCAGCGTCCACCGCTTTATCCTAATGGGCAGGAGAGTGCCAGCCTCTCCAAACCACAGAGACAAGAGTAAAAACACCACCCTGTCTCACCATCCCACGGCTGAACAGCCAGAAGCAACACAGGAGAGGAACACAAACTAAGGGTGCATGATCAAATACAGTTGAATTCAGAATGTCATCCTAAACAGATGCAGTAAAGCAGGCAGGAGCTTGGATTGAATTTCCCTGGGTGTGGGCCGGGGACTGACACAGGCTGTAAAAGCAGCTGACTTCCAAGCAGATGCAAATTCCCTGTACAAGAGCTGTGCTTCCCAACCAGCTGCCTTCATGTTGGGGTGAGTTCTAAGACAAGGTACACGCTAAAAAAAAAAGCACAATATCCCTTGGTAAAGATTAAATAGCTAACCTTTTCTGGTTCCAGCTTTCCAAAATGTGAATATTGTCATGTTGTCTTAGTCCTATAATAATATTGCATTGGAATGATCTGGGGCTTTTTGTGGTTGGTCATACACCACAAAACTTCTGATTTGGAGATTATTATTAATTTTTTTTTTTTTTTTTTAAATGGGGCATTATTTGTAGAAAAAAAAAATACCAAACATTGGATGGCTCCAGGTTCTTAAATGTGAAGATACACTGCTATTCCTCATGTTACGTTATATTACATTGATTATCCTTTGGATTTGAGCTAAGTGTCAGACTAAACAAGACATTTGATTATCATCTTGGCAAGTTACACATTTTATGCTGAAAATAATAAAAGCATTAGTTTTGCGAGGCTTCCATCCATAACCACTATAACATCTCACAGCTGCAAAGATGCACATGAACCCATGCTAAACTGAGTTAAAAGCCCAAATCATCAGCCCCTAGATGTAATAATCCAACAGCATATCACAACCTGCAACAGGGTGAAGCTGACACTACAGACAGCGAGGCTAGTTGTTGTTCACAGGGCTGTCATCTCAGATACAAATCAACATGTTGGCAAGAAGGCTAAGGTTGTTGTTGTCTTCTCAAGCTTTACAAGCTTGAGAAGAACTCATGTAGTTTAGAATAAAGCATTTATGGGGTTAGCTTTGATTCCCAATCTGTTGCGTTTTAAAACACTACAACAAATGTCCCCAAGTCAACCACTTGCTTTTCTCTCATGCCTGAAATAAACAACAACTGCAGCCCCCCATTGGGAATGACAGGCCCGCCTCAGTCATAAAAGCAGGCACTTTCAAGTTGGCTAAAGCAGAAGAGACAATATACAACGAACTAAAGCCACTCAGTGCACAATCAGATCATACAAATAATAAACCTTTGTGATTGGGCAAATACAATCTCATCACTATTTAACTATGAAACCTAATTCCTTGTCACACATCCTGCTAAATGTTGTAAATCATTAAGCTTTTGTACTACTGGTCATAAAACCCTGTACAGGCAATCCAGGATTTTGAAGCGAGACATGTCTTTGCATAATGCTTGTGGTTTCTTTTTTAACCCCCATATCCGATCCATTGAAACAGGTTCAAGGTTACAGGATGCAGTGAAATGACATAACTATTTTGGGGCCCTCTTATTGTTGCCTTGGCCTTTATGAATAGGAAAAGGAAGCGGGGGTGTTGACAACAGCAGTGTGCAGACACTGGCTGTGTTCCACTACAAAGGCCAGATCTGGCAAGTGTGTTGGGTATTTTCACCAAACCTGAAGGGCAGGCCAAATCGGTTTTTGTTCAATAATTCTGCCCCTAGACAATCTCTGTGTGGGGTCTCGAAGATAACAGCTGATTAAGTTGTTGATCACAACAGACGCTAATATACTTGATATGTTATAATAGTTCAGCCCTTCTACTGCACTTCCTCTCCTGAATCCCAAAACAAATCTAACAGGAATTTGGACCTCTCTGGGGCCTATGTGACCTAAAAAACAGTCACGGTGCAGAACAACACGCACTATAAATTACTTATGGGCAAACAAAAGGAACATACACTTGTTTAGCCATAGCCCATACACACCATACATTTTGTTTAACTATTATTTTTGCACATCTTGTCTGTTAGGGCTCCAAATATGTAAGGAAGTTTGTCCAGTCTCAACAAAACACAAGGGTTAGAAAGGCAAAATGATTCAAGATGTGAAAAGATTAAGCACATGATGGCTGACTGGAACCAGTTACTGATGATAATCTAAGTGCAAATACCTGATAGCAATAACATGTGTGGGATAATGGGGACAACCAACAACACAACAATTGAGTCCTTCAAACACAGCATCAGTGATCCTTAAATAAGCTATTGGAGTTGAGCCAGTGGGTGCAAAAAGGTGTGAGGGAAAGACCATTATTCATACTTGGTTTCACGAGAGAGTCACTGCTCCCCTACTCAAACTCTGCCCACAACACACTGCTTATTTAATGCAGACCCTGCCTCTGGATTTCCTTCCTTTTCTCGTGTTATGCTGCCAAATCGTGAAAGCCATCACTCCACGTGCAGGGATGCAAATGAAAACAGAGATGATGCTTATCTTGGAACACAAAATGGGATTTAGGTGTGCAGACAGGATGCCCTGGGTGCAATCTACTTCAATATTACATTTTCATATCCATAAAAAAATTAATCAGTGGTGTATGACATGCGGCTGATACATTTGAGCATTTATTTTTACACAAGACATAACCTTCTTGATGTCAAACAAACGGAATGCCAACATGACAATTCAGTGCATTTACATACGTTTTAACACCAGTTCAAGACACATGGGATACTTCAAACTCCCATGTGTCCAACACTATCAAACCTCGTGTTGTTTGGTTCCCTGTCAAGGAGCCCTATAGGTGGTCCCTGGACCCCACTTTTTGAACCATTGTCATGAGAGCTTCTGGTTGTTGACAAGACTCAGCTGGCACGGTTGTTAGTTGTATCGGGTTTAATTTATTGACTGTGCCCCTCAGCAAGCTGCAACCACCGTGCACCGCTATTGTTCTGTGTGGCTAAACGGGGCCTTTGGCTAAACCTGGGAGAATTCAGCGTGTTTGGTCACAGAGACAATTGGTATTATTAAAGCTCCACTTGATGCTTGGAAAACAACCCAACGGAGCTCACAACAACAACAACGGGGGGGGACTGCGTCGGGTCGATGATCGTGTTGCTTTTAAATCATACCGCATTTACCGACCACTGCAGTGCTGGCTGCTCTTCCACGGGAGTTTATTCTCCCGTTAGCTCCGGGTTAGCTCACACGGCTCTAAAGTATTCACTGTCTGACTGTCACACAAGCAGCTGATACATATCCCCAGTTCCCCTTAAGTGAATGTGTGTCAGTCTGAATTGACGCTGTTTGGCATCACAACGCTGTTATGAAAGTGTCTCTGATATAAAATGGGTGATGTTAGCATAGCAACCGAAGCTAAACTGACTACTTGCTAAGCCGTTTTCTACAGGCACATTTTACCGGCGTATTTTTCATTATGATTCTACTTGTGATAGTCGGACATGACAACCTGTGCAGCCCATGTATTGATTCCATCCGATAGCTGCTATAATAACAAACAAAACGTCTGCCTGCTCTCCACAATGATCAATAACAGCGAACGGATGGTCAAAGTAAGGTACAAATAAACAGAATCACACGAAGCCTGGTTAGTGTTGCCTGACTTTAAAAAGTGTGTTTTTTTTTTTTATAAGTGTGTGGTTGCCTTCTAGTCACTTTGCTCAGCGCTACTGCTTGTAGGCAGGCACGACGAGACTCTTCAGTCGACCCATGTTCAGGGGAGGTGGGTTTAGTTTCCTGCACGCCTCGACGTAAGAGAGACGTAAGCGACGCCGCCTCTAGCTCCGAAGCTCTTGCCTCTAGACCGACAATTTTTTGGAGCTGGAAGTGAACCGCATTCCGGAGCTATGAGGCGGCGCCGCTGCGGTGTGAACAGGAAAAACCGGTACTTTTCAGGCTCCAGCTCCGAGCCGGAGCTGAAAAAGCGCCGGTGTGAAAGGGGCATAGAAGGAGATTCAGGTGATAAGGTGGGCGGGTGTTACCTTGGTTGGTTATTGGCTAATGGTTACACAAGCCAACAAAACATGACATCACAAAGTGGCCAAAATCTGAGCAGCTCATTTTCAGACAGGTTTTTATATAAATGGATCAGGACAAAAAGTGAGCGAATCTTTTTTCCTGAAACTTTCAGAATCTCTTTACACATATTTATGTATGAAATACATTAAAAAGTGGATTTTGCATAATAGGTGACCTATAAATAATTACCAGTTTGTTTGAAATTGCATGGAGGGAGTTACAAGTCCTGAAAGGGCGTTTTGAGACGTGACTTTTAAAGAAGTTACAGAAATATTCAGATTTATTCAGTGAACAGCCAAACAAAGTCAGTTACTGAGACAACATACTGCGCAGCATTGACCTGATTTGTAATGTTTGAGCCATATAAACTTTGCGTATCACACACTGACAGGTGATGTAAGAGAAAAGCACAGCAAGAGCTCCCCTTAGTGCTAAAACCGTCAAACAGCAGGACAATCATCTGATGAAAAATAATACTTGCATGACAGTTAGCCGCCATGTGAGGCTGACAGTGCATAAATATGGCCTGAAGGCAAGGTTAGACCCAGGCCTTAATGGGGTAGTGCATAAGCTGGTGATGGATTGATGGGCAGACAGAGGGGTGTGTGTGAGGGAATGAGAGCAAAGGAGATCAAGAGCAAGACAAAATTGAAAGATAGATATTCACATATAAAGATAGGGAAACACGCATACAGAGACAGTATGACAGAAACAAAGAAAAGATCAAGAAGGAGCTAAATGACAGGCAGAAAAAAACATTTGGATGCTTTAAAATATATTGTGTGTTGCATTCTAGCCTTTATTTGAGGAAAATGCAGAATGAGAAATAGGGGTGGGTATGAAACAAAGATCCCAAGGCTACATTGAGTCAAACGGAGATTATTGAATGTGAATGTGTTGAGTGTCTGACCTCTGATGAGCTTGGCACTGGTGTCCTCATTGACCTTTGACACATTGATGATGGTGCGGGCCTGCTGGGCATAGCGCAGTGTGCTGAGGGTTTCCTCCACATTGCTGCCAGCTGGACTGATTGTGGCGATCATGGCCGTCTCAGAGTTACCACCAATGCTCTCTTTCAGCAGCCTGCGGAGGAGAAAAACGGGACTTGATCAGTTGATAGGTCTTCTTAACTACAGGAGGAATAGAAATGCAGAGAATCGACTAAGACATTCAAAGTATATTAACTATGAAGTAGTTCAGTATTTTCAGTCATATCAGCAAGTGGGCTGTGGCTCAGCTGGAAGGTAGACGACTCTCATTCGGAAGATCACTGGAAACTTTTTTTGTAGTAAAAGCATCAGCTAAATGTAATAATTACAAAAAACTAAACAGGTACAAACAGGGCAGCACGAGGTAGGATCACAGACAGGAACATTCATAGGAACGACGATGAACCGACAAGGAACAGCAAGACTAAATACACACAAGGGTAATCACAGGACAAGACGCAGGAAGTAAGACACCAGGAGAAAATAAATGTCAAAAATAAAACAGGAAACTAAACACAAAAACTAAGATCGTGATCTGATCCCTCACCATGTCAGGACAGACTCCCTGTACGGTATGGAGACCGTTTTCTGCGTCATTGACTGTTCTGATAGGGCAGAGATGACCTTTCCAAGGGTAAGCAGGGACTTGTTGATGCTAGCACCCTCCTACAACAACAAAATAACAGAACATTTTATTTTTAAATGCAAAAAGTATAACATGCAAGGGAGATTGTGGATCAAATTGCAAACAATTTAGTCTTAATAAAATGTTGTATTTTTCAAAATCTCAATTACCTATACAACTTGAGATTAACTGTTCTATTGATTCATTCAGCCTAAGTTATTGTTTAGGTTTTTCAAAGCTCAAATAATAACAAATATTTTGAGAGTCATATGGTATTTGATTATATTATCGAAGCAAAAGCTTGAAAAAAAACACCAATAATCAATAAAGAATTATATGAAATAGAGGAGCAAGAACCAATAATAACATTCTCGTGTGTGCGTGCATGTGTGTGTGTGTGTGTGTGTACCCTGAGTCGGTCTCCACTTGTCTTTGGAGAGTTACAGCGCGCGCTGCCTGCCAGGTCCACCAGGTTGATCCTGCTGGTGATGCTGTGGTCATGTTCCTCACCCTCCACAAACTCAGTCTGTACAAAGAACCCACATTCAAACTTATTTTTAGTGTCACACTTAGATTAAAAACATGACAGCCACAATTTATTAGTGCGTCACTGCAGAATTATGTACATATTTAAGAATTTGCTCGGCAACAGTCATTGTGTGCAATGTGAAAGCTTGAGAGGCCGTACCTGAGTCTGGGTCATGACCAGGGTGAGGACAGAGTGAGACCTTGAGCTCTTGTCATTCATTTCAGTGGCTGCTGTGGCTCTCTGCTTGTTTCCCAGCGCTAGCCAACCCTAAAAAGAGGAAATATGTGAATTACAACTGAATCTAAATGGTGTTACATCTACAGCATTTTTGTTTTCTATGCTAGGCCTTGGATACATTGTTGATCCTCAGCACTTCACTAAATCAGGGGCATGAACTGCACTTTCAAGAAAACTAATATTCAGTCAGACATTTAGGTCTGTATTTCATTCTGTCCTCTCAGTGTACTTAACACTGACTTTCTTACTTGTTCAAAGTTGTTTTTAAGAGCATCCGCTGAAGGCTGATTATATAAAAGAAGGAAATATCTCGACAGCCGTTTTAACTTACCTGAACGTCATTGTAGGAGCTCACAATGTTCCTGTAAAGAAAAAACAAAGTGAGCACTCCTGCGCATCAGACCATTCAAGAATGTTCTTTTTAGCCTTGAAGAGTAATGAAGCAAAATAAATTAAAAGGTTTCTTACGCAGAGAGGTCTGCAACGTAGGGACCATTGACTGGATGTTCCCTTGCCCTCAGCTGGAAACACACATGAACAGTGTTATCATGACAGGTTATTCAGTCTTACCAATGAACATAAGACCAATTAAACAGTACGTATTAAGAATTATGAGCAAGAGTGGATGTCTAAAATGTGTGACTATCAGATGTTTCATGCTATCTTTACAGAGAAGAGCAGATACAAATAACAGTAATTTTACAGTAACAGGCTATGTAGCTGTTTTTTCTGTAAATGTTGCAAACTACTTACGGGCATCCTTCTCTGGTTTGTTTGTTCTCTTGTCACCAGCAGGTCATGGATCTTCTCATTGTAGACTTCCAAAAGGCTCATCTCTACATGGCATTTCACCTGATAACCCCAAAAACCTGATAATCAGTTGTGTAAAAAAAAAAACTAGAAAAAAATATTTCTCATGAACACAAATGAATGTTTTAAAATGTATTTTTAAGACATTTTCTTACAAATAAAATGTTTTTAACAGGGATACAATCATTCAAATAGAGAGTTTACCTCTTCGTTTTCCATAGATGCCAATCTAGAAAACAGCTCCTGACAGAATCGTGGAATGACGCCTTCCTCCTCTCCAAAACCCATCATCCTACAGAACAATGTTTTCAAATAAATGAAATGGACAATTTGACTGACAACTTTAAAAACACAAGAGAACACATTAAGAGCAACGAAATTGAGGAGAGCGTAGGGAATAGGTTTCAGTGGTGCAAGGTTGACTGTTAGAAACAAAGACAAAAAATACTCGCGTGTACGACTTCCCGGAGCCCGTTTGTCCGTAAGCAAACAGACAGGTGTTGAACCCTTCAAAGAAGAAGAAGAAGAAGAATAGGGATAAACCCTCTTTAATGGTCACACATGCAGAGCACACAGCACACACAGTGAAATTTGGCCTCTGCTTTTAACCCATCCTAGTACAAGGAGTCTAGTACTAGGAGCAGTGGGCAGCTATTGTACAGCGCCCGGGGAGCAATGGGAGTGGGGGGGAAGGGGGGTGTCCGGTGCCTTGCTCAAGGGCACCACGGCAGGGCAGGAGGTGAACTGGGACCTCTCCAAGTAGAAGTCCACACTCCATATTTAGGTCTGGTCGGGGACTTGAACCAGCGACCCTACGGCTCCCAGTCCAAGCCCCTACTGACTGAGCCACTGCCGGACTACTGACTGAGCCACTGCCGGACTAAAAGGCCCTCAGCAGCAGAGGTTTAGCCAGCGTCTTGTACACGGTCTGCTGGCTGGCGAAGGTGGGGTCACAGTCATCCACTGAGCAGAAGGAGAAGTTGTATTGCTGTTTGTTGCCAGGATGCTGGACAGCAGTCTCCTGACCGTTCATGAAGATGACCTGCAAGGCCTTCTCTGCCTTTTCCCTAAAACAGAGCAAAGATATTTATGAATGTTCTTTCAGAAATAGATTTTGTCTGCCAGAAAGAGTATGTTCCTGATTATTAATTAATTATATTAATATTAATTAATGATACAAAAACATATGCCAACGTTTTTGTCATAAATGGGCGATTTGATTAGTGTCATTTGTTAATCCCCTTTATGATTCTGAAAGGGTAATACAATTCACTGTGTTTCTTGTCTAGACTTGATGTCACTGCTGGCTAAACCTACACTTAAGTTTATCATGATTAGTTAAATTAGCCAGATGACACCTTCAGAAAGCCCAGCAGTGACTTCTGGAGACCCAGACTCTAAACGCTGACAGACATGACTCCTTAACTTAGCCACTACACGGTCGGCCTCGGCCACGCTCGGTACGGCTTGGCCGCGTTGGGCCTTAACAGGGCCGACTCACTTCATGCTGCGCTTCCATTACAGTTTAGGAACTGGGATAGTTACTATAGTAACGCAGTGTAGGCGGAGCCGTGACGTCATCTTCAATGAGAACTCCAGAAAACACAACACAGCCGTTAGCTGTTAGCACTCAGAGCTCACAGCTCCTTATATATGTTCAGAAACTCGACAAAAGTTAAACAAGTACACACCACAGACTGCCTGTGTCATGGTGAATACAGTCGCTGCTTTATTTATGTCTGTATAGGCCGTTGTTGTGAGTGTGGACGGTCGGGGCATATACTGCGTTAGCTTAGCCAATCTCCATCTAGAAAAACACGAATTTTAAAAGGTTTTTTCGCCTGCCGTCTGTCTGCAGACTTGACAAAGCATTAATTCATGGTTTTTACTAACCGGTATCAGTATGTTGTTACTTCGGCATCATTTTGAAACGTGTATTACAATTAAATCACGGTCAAATATGTCCATCTTGTTGTAGTTGGAGCCCTCTTGCCAGCGCTCCTCTCTCTAGTTTAGCATACTCAGCCCGACTCAGCCCTGTTTGTTGGCCCCGATAGAACCACAATTTTGTCGGGCCAGAAAAGAGGTGAAAAAGTGGCCCCGGGCCGGGCCGGGCCGTAACTAGGCCTAGTGGAAGCGCAACCAAAAACGGGTACAGCACGACACGGCACGCTTAAAGCGAGCTCCGCGCTGTAGTGGAACTGCGCCATTTAAATACTGCGTCACAAACCTGGCATTGAAAGGTCGTACACAGGTGGTGAAATAGTTTGAGTAAAGATACAACTGGTAACTACTGGGATGGTGGATACACAGGGATGGTGTAGATGAACATTGAGAGTAGATTAAGTTGTTTTTGTTTTTCATGCTTTTCAAAGAAAGTAATTTGAACTTTATTTGGGTAAATACACCGGAAGTAGGTTTATGAACCGGAAGTATTAGTTGATACATTTGAAAGGAGTTAAAAATAAAACAGCTCCCCTAGCGGACATAAGTGTTACAGTCAATACATTCTTCACCACACACAGATAAAGATTACATGTGGTTTCTCTGAATTGAAGTATTGTAGTTATGACATTTGCATAATTTCATAAACTTCAGAATACACTGTACACAGTTTATTTGAATTTTCATATTTTAAAGGTCAAAACCATACACTGTACATTTTTTATTTTTTACTTTTCTGATTTTAAAATTTGCATAATTTCTAATTTACTTTATTAATTTTTTATTAAAAACTTAAAAAACTTAAAAAAAAAAAAAAGAAAAAAAGAATCCCAGATATTGAAGTTAAGTTCGGATGACATAGGATATTTTTTATCAGGACAGAAGGTACTATTCAGTAGATTAGTGATTCATCTTTGATACATTTAATAACTATATCCAACTACTTGTTGGAATATACTAGTGAAATATGTCACTAAATGACACTAAGTTAAGAGCATTCTCAATGCCAGGCTCAACTGCAGATATTAAGGAGAGGGTAAACATCAGGTCAGATGCTATGACAGCGCCAAAAGATAGACAGAAGACATGGAACAGAATAGAGAAACTGTTCGAGCAGTGGCAAACGAGAGGATTGATTCCAGCAGATGATAAACCTGGACCAACGAAAGCCCATAGAAAAACAGTAGTTGAATATGAGAATGGAGAATACCTACAACAGCAAGAGGCATGGATCAAAGCTGGACGACCCTCGTGGTATGGACCTGGAAAAAGTGCTATGAACAAAGCTGAAGAAAGAAAAGCTAGAGTTACAAGTCTGATACTCCATCTAAAATATGCCAGCCAGGGATTGACAACAAGCTTACATTTGGTAGAAGCAGCAGATCTGCCAGTAAATGAAGACACAGCAGAAATAACAGAAGAGGCTCCAGTTATCCAAACTCCAAAGCAGTATCCAAGCCTGACCGAAGTGCCTCCTCCCGACATATCAGAGAACAACCCTTCTCACCAAGCATCAATTCAAGCCCCAAATGTGAAAGAATTGGCGTTTGAGGTAAGAATCCTATCCAGGGTCAACCGGCTGATGGAAGCAGAACTCATCAGAGAGGAAGAGTTCAAAAGAAGAATGGAAGCAGAACACATCAGAGAGGAAGAGTTCAAAAGAAGAATGGAAGCAGAACACATCAGAGAGGAAGAGTTCAACAGAAGAATGGAAGCAGAACTCATCAGAATGGAAGCAGAACTCATCAAAAGAATGGAAGAAAGACAAAGACAAGAACAAGAAGAAAGGAAAATATGGGAAAAAGAGCAAGAAGAGAAAAATTACCAAACTGGTTGCTCTCCTGAACCAACACATTCTGCAGATGAAAGATTCCAAGAAATTAAGGAAGAAAGAAAACGACAAATAACTAAAAAATGGGGAGAATCTCAAACAAAACGCCGAAGAAATTACTCTCCTGACAAAGACTATTCCAAAGGAGATGAAGATGAAGATGACGACGGCAGTACACAGTTTGTAACCAGTAGACACTCCCCATACCAAGAACAGTTACACCAACGAAGCAGTATTGTATCTTCCCCAGAGAACAGTAGTAGTGACGAAATCGAGCAACAGCACCCTGACACATGCCCCAAACCTGTAAGAACCAAGACCCGTGTTCACACCTCCATGCCATTGATAGCGGCTGGAAGAGGAGGATTTGACTACCAACCATGGACACACAGGGACATGGAGTCGTTAGTGGCAAAGCTACCGCCACTCACCCAAGGAGGACAGAAGTGGGTGAATGATCTGGAGAAATATACTGTCCAAGACCACCTGTGCCTGGGAGACATAAGGGCACTGCTTGGACGGATAGAAGGAAGACTAGAGGCAAGAGCAGTAGATTCCAAGGCCAAATGCACCAACTCTCCAGATGACATTTCGTTCAACCAAATCAGGTCGAGGTATTGGGCTGCTATTCGTAGCATCTACCCAACAACACGCAGTTTACAAGCCCTCAACAGCCTGAGAAAAGAACCGGGGGAACACATGCATGCGTTCCTGAAGAGATGTGAAGGACTGTGGGAGGACTGCACTGGAGAACGACATGACGCTTCTCCGGCTGTCATAATGTTGTGGAAGAATGCGGTCATTAACGCCCTTCCTAAATCAGTCCAGGAACGCCTAAGAGACGTGGTGGGACTAGAAGTGAAACCCCCAGAAGAATGGAGACTACATCTCATTCACCATGACACTAAACATCAGGAATTAAAGGAGGAAGATGATGAAGATACAAGAAAACTAGCAAAAAGACTTTTGAAGATGCAAGTAGCTGAGAGAGATGCCGAAGCTCATAAAAACAGGAAATCGACAAAGCAGATGGCCATACTAGCAGAGAAGGCAGGGCGAACACCTCCAACAGTTCAAACTCAGGAAGAACCAGAGAATCAAATGCAGAACCAACAAAGCGGAGGAAGAAGTCTCCAAAATGGTGGCTGCTACACATGTGGTCAGACGTCACATTGGTCCAATGAATGTCCCACACAACTCCAGCAACAGCAAGCACCTGTGTATCTTCCTACCCAAGTACAGCCACAAGCACCACAGTATCTTCAACAGCAAACACCTGTGTATCTTCCTACCCAAGTACAGCCACAAGCACCACAGTATCTTCAACAGCAAACACCTGTGTATCTTCCTACCCAAGTACAGCCACAAGCACCACAGTATCTTCAACAGCAAACACCTGTGTATCTTCCTACCCAAGTACAGCCACAAGCACCACAGTATTTTCAACAGCAAACACCTGCATATCCTCTTACCCAAGTACAGCCGCAAGCACAGGTATACCCTCCCATACAACAAAAGGGACAATGGAGAGGAAAGCAACGATCAAGAGGGAGAAGGATTGATGGCTGCTTCATATGTGGTGATTGTAGACATTTGGCCAGAGATTGCCCCACTCAGCAATATCCACCACAATGTAGCCCCTCACAATACAGAGGAGAACCAGTGTTAGATATTAGGAAAATTGAGGCGGAAGCATATGCCAGGTCCATGATGAATATTTCTGTTGGATCAGGTGATTGGGTGAAAGTAAAAATCCACAAGATTAACTCATTGCAACCTGTATGGAGTGGACCATGGGAAGTTGTAGAACGCACTGCAGATGCACTCCGGATCAGAGTTAACAAAGGAACATGTTGGCACTTTCTTGCAAATTGTGTAGCCGTACCGCCACATTTCCAGAAATGGCACGGCAGTTAGAACTGATTTTGGAAAAACTGGTACACCACAATAAGTAATTGAACATCTTTAGGAAAGGCACCACCAGAGAAAAAACACATTTTTACACTCAAACTATTTCCAAGTCATAGACAAGGAATTTAGATAATATAAACTTAATGTTCACCAAAAGTAATAAGTATAACAGAAAGTAGACATGGGCTTACACTTGAGTCAATTTACATTACTGTGATCTGATTAGTGTCCTCTGCAGGTTTTTACTGTTCTGAGAAACAGTGGGATTACAATATTGGAGAAAGTATGGAGATGTTCTTTCGTAGTGTGGGGAATGTGATGCTTGAAACATGTAAGTATTTCAATTTATAGGAGAAAATGGTTTCTTGAAAGAGTTATGTTGGGTAAATATGTAACAATGGTTGAAGTAATTTTTAGAAGGAGATTTTGTAATAACATTAGTAGACATTAATTGTGTTGTTTAGATGGCATTTAACAACTAAGACGGATAGTATGATTAGAAAAAGACAGAGTGGAAAGGGTTGAATTTTTTTAACCTCAGTGTGCTAGACTTCCTATAGGTAATGCGTCCCGAGACCTGGACTCCCCCTCTGAGTCAGAAAGGCTACGACCCCGACCCTCCAAGCTGACAAAAGACCTAACCCAACAGGAGACTCCTCCTTCTCCATCGAACAGACAGAGAACCAGAGCTGAACCAACAACAACAACAAGACTGCAGCCAGAACTGCAGCCAGAACTAACTCCACCTGTGGCATCCAGAACCAAACGGCATGCTGACATACAGAGAGATACTCATCAGTCCCTCAGACAGGACATGAAGTTCCAAGCTGAGCCACGAGATTTGGCACAAGAGCAAAGTGTGGGACATGAGAGCAGAATCCGCCCTCCATAAAAACAGTAGAGAGACTGTAAAGGAGGAGATGAAATGCAAAGCAGTACAAGAACAGTGGCATGATGTGGGCTGCAGATGTAACCGGGCCAAAGGCTGCCTAAAAGAGTTACAGCCGATGGATTCAAGAGCTGATGGACTGAAGAGAAGACAGAATCAGAGGAGTTGGCATGGTCGATTGGAAGTGAGGAGGCCGGGGTCACGGCTTGAGAAAACCAGGGGAGGAGAACAGGAAAACGGGAATGAGTGAGTTTACAC
The DNA here is from genome assembly GCF_902827165.1 of Trematomus bernacchii. Classification (NCBI taxonomy): domain Eukaryota; kingdom Metazoa; phylum Chordata; class Actinopteri; order Perciformes; family Nototheniidae; genus Trematomus; species Trematomus bernacchii. The sequence continues at coordinate 6,243,722 of NW_022987739.1, read as the reverse complement.
ATAAACACACTTATTCACAAAACGCACATAAAAGTGACCACATTTAAAGAACTTGAATTGACTTAATAAATACGTAAAGACAAAAAGATGTATTAACCAAAGACAAAAAGATGTATTAACCATGAATTAATCAATTGGTAAATTAAAATAGCAGTAAAAAGGAAACTATTAAAGTAAAATGAGAATCATTCTAAAACACACTGAGGGATAAAGGGGGAGACATGATGGAAACATTCACTACACTTTAAGCAGTGGGTGTTTGAGTACAGAGTAGAACTATATTCTTCAATCTTTCCATCATGTTAACAAATTGTTCGTTAAGAGATTCTTATTCATGTGTGAATAAAGTGGTGATTTAATTTGTTACAATATTGATCTACAGATTAAAGGGATAGTTTTAGGAACCACTGTATAAATTCAGACAAATCTTTATTTGTATGGATAATGTTAAAGGGAGAGCTAGGACCAAGCCAAATATAGTATTCCAATCTAAAGTATTGATTTCACCATTGTGGCATAGTTATCACCATAGGAGGCCTTTAAGATGGAAATATGAAATGACTTCTGTTTTAAATCCTTGATGAAGGAGGGAGTAATTGCTGCATGTTCGAACACCCAAGGTTCCACACACTGCTAAGGGGATTAACATTGTTTTTTTAAGTAGACCAGAAAAGGGGTTTAAGTGACATTATAAGGAGTTGTGAAATGCAGAGCTACACAGATCCTAATAATGTTTTGACTCAAGATAATAGCCACATGTACATACGTTTCTGAAATAGATATTTTAGACATTTTAATACTAATTAGGTGTAAATAAACTGCAGTAGTAGTACTATAAGGAAGTGAATTTTGTACCAAATTTCAAGAAAGGTGGGAGGCAGAAGTCCCAATGAAAAGTTAGAACCATCTTGAAAATCATAGTTGAAATCGTGAATGAATAAGGAATGGTGCTCCGCATATGACACATTTTTGTAGATAAAGGGTACCCGCCTATGCTGAATTACCTCTGTAAAGACTCTGCAGAGCACGACATGGCCAAAAGACCGAGACCAAATGACCTTTGACCCTGACTGACAGTGTGACAAAAGCACTGTCAATGACTGACTCTGGGGTGTACCTGACCACACTTGACTTGACAACCAGACGGTATGAGTGTGAATGAATGCCGGCATGTGATCAGTGTAACTGCATGATTCTAAAACAATAACTAACCAAGCATGTTTTTGGACTAACATATTATTTTGGAGCTCCAAGGGAAACGAGAGGTTTCCTATAATTCCACAAAAATGGGAAACCGCACATGGGACCCGTTTCTAATCTACTTGATGATATTTTACTCCCACAGGAGTTGGCGTTTTGCAAATGAAAAACTCAAACTATAATCTGAAGATTCTGTTTCTTTTAGGACTGAAAGATGAAGAGAAACATTTATTTTCACTGAGGTGTTTACTGTGGAAAGATAATAATAATGGATGTAAAATTGCTATGTCCCTAACCAAAATGTAACTGAAAGTTTCCTCTCCTCCCCTCCCCATTTCAGGATTTTATTACACATGAGTTCATGTGTAAAAAGGGGGGAGAGTGGATAATGTATAATGTCAACATGGCTGTCAAATTCACAATTTAAATTTTTCTTTTAGGGATTGAAAGAAACCTTCCGCCCCAACCTAGATGTTCAAACTGAGCATTGAATGATAGTTTTAGAATGAACCTGCTCCATATCTGGGGATAAGATACTGTTTGATGAATGTTGACATGTTTCTAAGTATTGATTGCATTTTGAACAGGTAACACAGATGCAGTGGCCAAGGGGCTACTGTGAGAGATGTAATTCCAGAATAGAATACAGAAGAAGTTGACCTGTGATAATGAAACAATTTTGTAATATTTTAACAGACATTAGAGTAACTGAGGTTTGAAATATAGAAAGAACATATTACAGTTAAGCTAAAACATAGTAATGTAATGACACAGAATTGAATTTAGACAACATCTTGTAACTAGCCTGGTAAAGAAATAGAAGTAAAAGCCATGGACTTTATTGTTTAGGTCATTATGGGGATATACATTGAATTTATAATAGAAAGACATTTGATGACAGTATGTTGGAATTCTGTATTCATTTTTCAGCTTGATAATAGACAGGTAGAAGCAGTATTGCCAGGTGCAACTGATGGGATTTCTGCACACGAGCCAAGCAGAGAATGACGTACCTTTTATAGGACAGATACACTCAGGAAACCACACTCTGACAGCATTATGACTTCAGTTGTTTTTAAATCCATAATGAAATTGTATTACATAACGTTAGTGTGTGTCTTTACCACAAACAGGAATAGTTCATTGTTATATTTTAGATTTGAAAAAGATTACAAGGATTTTATTTAGGAACAACACAGATGCTCATCAGACATTTCGAGCTATTGAAATATGTTATTTAGTTCACCATGAAGATGTTTTATTTTGTTTGTAACATATGCCGAGTATTAAGATTCAGATATCAGCAGGTTCTGAATTATTATTCCTCTGTCCCACAACCAACAAGAATGTGGATGGGGAGAACTATATCTGATATAACCAGCAGAGATTCCTAAATCACACCAGAGACACAGTAAAAGGATGACACAAACAGTCACATAAAAACAGACCGATAGAATAGCGCTAGACATTAGTTGAAAAAGGGAGTGTGCAACACTGAAGGGGATAGGATTGTTTAAATAAAGAGTAATATTTTCAGATAGTTTTATCCTTATATTTTGTGAAAGAACAAGTGCCTTTACACCAGATACAGTATGAAGATGATATATATGATGTGAAAGGAGGGAGTTCGACGTTTTCCATACCAAGCTAATTGCTGCTATTTTACGAAGTGATATTAAAGGTTTAAGCTAGAAGTTATGCACAAATGAAAAACTTCGCATTTATGATGAATATGTATTGTTACTATTTGTATTTTCTACCCTTTATGAGTTCCCCAAGGAGGATCTCCCTCTCTCTCCTTGCCCGCAGCTGACCCGGACGGACGGGACCAAAACAGCTGGGAGGAGCAAACCACCAACGAGCACATTCCTTTTGTAAACCACCGCATCTTTTGTGTAATAAAATGCTGTTAACTTGTATAAGCTTGCCTTGACTCTTTTCAGTCTCTCCTGCTCTCGGGGTTCAAGAATAACTAACAGTTTGCACCGTGTGTTGTGGACAAAAGGGGGACTTTTAACCTGTTAAGCCTGAGGAATAGTTTTGGCGAAAACTAAAAAGTACCATGGGGTACAGGAATTTGTTTTGGTTTCAAGACCCTGGTTCGCGGAGGATAGCATCATTTGCGTTGCTCTTGAGATTGCCATCATATTACACATGGTATTATGACAGAATTACTCATGAGCAACACAAACGTAAATTCATAAAGTGCAAAACCTTCACTGTCCTGCAGTAACCTTATACTGAGATTGGATGTTCATAGTGTAAATAGAGTCTGTGGCGACTGGTCATTAGGGGCAGGTGGGGCACAGCCCCACCTAGTGTCAGCAGAAAGTATTACACATAATGATTACAAAAAATGGAAAGAGATGCAAAAAAAGAAATTAAAAAATATATAAAATATATTTTAAGGTCATGTTTAATCATCTGATTCGTCTGTACATTGCTGTTTTAGTCTGTGTTCTTCTAATTAGTGTCTACAGTGCCGTTTTGAGCCATGTGGGACAAAACCTGATCATGCCCCACCCTTTCACTGTCAAAGTGAACGGTGACTGTAAAAACTACACTGCGCATGCTCAGAATATTTTTCAATGTAATGTGTGTGGCAAAAAAACAAACACCATAGGGGCACAGAGCTGCCATCCCCACCATACGTCATCTCACATCATTCAGAGCTGATTGGCTGTAAGTACGTGTGCCGCGAAAAGTGTGGTGTGTGAAGAGCATGGATGTATAATAAGAGGAGACGAGAGCTGCAGTGACGCGTCCTAAAACCAGGAAGTAAGCTGCAAAAAAGCAATGAGGTTTCTCTATAGGATTTTAGAAAATAGCTTGAAATAAGATCTGTGGGAAACGTACCTGTTAGATAAATGCACGTTTTGTTCAGCCGGATAATATCCACATGTCTACCCTACTTTTATAATTTTCGAATCATAAATCTATCGATTAGATTTATGATAGACTTTTGAAACTACAAGAAGATAAGGAGGACTTTTACAAAAAAGTTATAGAATTTTTTGTCCAGAAGGATAGGCAAATGGACTTCATCTTCAAGTCAAGGTAAGACCGCAATTTTTTGAAAATGGGATCTTACTTAGAGAGAACAATTCAATATTTAAATGATCAAATTACATTTAGTAATTAGTTAGTTTGTTTGTGTATGTTATGTAGCAAAATAACATTTTAAATAGCACTTAATGACTGACTGAATGGAAATGACAATAAATGAAAATGTAAAACGAAAAAAGCGATCATGAAACGTTTCCAAAAAATGAATAAAATGATTTTTGTCCACTTTGTTGTTCAGATATATCACATATTTGTAACTAAATGATACATTAATTGAAACAAAACACAGTATAAACTGAGGAGTGACTCTCGTGAGTTTCATGTGTTTTCTTCACTCCGCTGGGAAACTGCTCTCATGTCAAGAAGCATCAGATCAGTGCATGCGCTGCATCGTCCAATCAGTGAGCGATACACAGTAAGGGGGCGGGGCGAGTGTCTGAGGATTTCATCAAAGGATGGTCTGGTGGTTCCTCGATTATAGCTCCTCCATTATCGCTCCTCGCTCCTCGCTCCTCCGGCAAAAATAAGGCCATTGGGACGCTACTCAAGATGGCGCAGACAAATCAACTTCCGGTGAGACCGAGACCGAGGAGCGAGGAAATGAAAAATAAGAGAAGTGAAACGCAGCCATTGGCCCGTTCTCATTTCATCAAATGTCCCTCCTCGACCTCCTGAACACACTCCCATAAACATCAGCCAGCTGTAAATCAAGGAGTGAACACTGATGATCCCAAAAACACTACCACATACATTCCCCTTTAAGTTGTTCATACCCTAAACCTATGCATCGGGGAAAAAAATGGCTACCAGATGTACGAAGACAATACTTTTTCATCCATGTCTACAATTTGAACACCAGAGGCCTGTACTACGAAGCCGGATTTTTCTAACCTGGATATGTTTGAGTTAGCCGGTTGGCCCAATCCAAAACATACGCGCTCTCGCTAAACTGTACTACGACGCTGGTTATCAAGTGGATCGCTTAAGCCAGCCGTGTCCTATCTAGTTAGGTGCGCGTTCACATGAAAGGGGTGGTATTTGGAGCATTCGACCAATCTCAAACATGGACAAGCGTACTGACAGCGCAGCGTCATACTTCCTGAATGAAAAGTGAACTTTAATATTAGTCAAATATGAAGAAGTTAAACTTTAAACATCCATGACTTAAACACTTTATCCAGGATAAAAGCCACATAGCTGCACCTGCAAGGTGAATACAGCTGGTAAAAGAAAAAGCGTTTGAATGCGTACATTAACAGGTTTATAATATCACTGCCCCGTATAAGACACGAGTGGATCTGACTTTAATTACATTTGACTCGAGTGTTTCGTCAACTTAATGTGTTGCTTAAAATAATACTTCTGCATACAGTATGTGACACTGTGAGTGTTGCACGGCCAGATACGGCTCAAGAAGCTGACTCAGATAAGGAAATATATGATACATTATGATGTGATATGATATGAATGATAATGGGACACATCGACGTCTGCACTCACAGTGCCGCGGACTGTACTTAATGTCTCTGATCCGGTTACTTATGTTGTGGCAGATATTTAAGTAAGCTTTCTTAACGCTAATGTTATAATAGTCAGATTGCTCTGAAGATGGGAGGGGATATTCTATTAATTTTCACGTTCACACAGTCAGTTGATTTTTGCCGGCCGTCTTTCCTGCAACGGCAGTTTTTCTGTATTTCCTCTATCCTGTAATATGACTTGATAGCTTTAAACTCCGCACACACGGAGCTCTGATTGGTCAGCAGGCGGTGCTTTCACTGAGTTAATCTCGTAGCCTGCAACCTAACCTCCTCCCGAGGAGGTTAGCCGCTCAGCATAAGTTACCATGGAGATCTAGCCCGCTAAAAAGAGAACCAGCGTCGTAGGACCGGAAGGCCCGAGTTTTCCCTGAAGTCAGCCGGCTAAGCGAAAATCCGGCTTCGTAGTACAGGCCTCAGATGTCAGTATCAGCCATTAGTTTCACATCTCCTGGAGAGCGCAAATAAACAACCTTCAAGTGGACTAACCAAGATGATTAAAATGGTTTTCAACTTCTTCTACTGCATTGACAGTGCCCACAAACCCCGATGTGAAAGATCTTAACCCTATTGTAAATTCAAAATAAAAGGCTACATCAGATTAAACCATATAATAGATCTCTCAACTTTACCTTGGTAAAATACATATGTGGATGTTTACTGTCCACACTGAAGAAACTCCCCACAATTGGAAGAGCCATTGGTCCCGGAGGATAATTTGGAGGATTCCTGTGTTTTAGGAAATCGGCTATTATGATAAAAATGAAAAAAAACAGGAACAGCCCCTTGAAGTCCAAAGCCGACAAAACATTATAAAGCCACATCCTTAAGGAGAGTTAAACCAACAGCATGAGAAAGGTCCAAGCCTTGCAAGAAGCCAAACTGCACTCCCCTGCACTAAAAACTACTATCAAAACTGGAAAAAACTATTCAGTAGTTCAGGCAGTGCTCAAAGTTCATCGAGATAGTGGACCATACAGGCAACAGACACCTACTTTACTTGGTAAACAAGATATCTGTCATAGTATAAATGATTGCACCTAATGTCACATTATTAAAGTCTTAGCACGCCATTATAATTTGATGGTAATAACTCATGAGCAAACATATCTGCTAAGCAATCAGATAACACACCTTTCAAATCTTCCACTGTCTTTCATTGACCTTATACTGATACTGGATGGTCATGGTTTAAATAAAGTGAAGCCAAATTATAAAGTGCAGTGGGTAAAAGGCATCTAACTAATTCATTGCGCAGTTGCATGTAAATGAGTAACTACCAGCAGGAACAGGTGCAGACAGTACCTGGGTCACTAGGGGAGTAACCCAGTTTAGAAAAGTGTCTGTTTTGGGTTTTATACATTAATTCGCTTAGTTAACATATTTAACGTAGTTTATCTTCTATTAGCAAGGTGTCAATGTAATATTTTGGTTTGCTTAAAACTGCTATTGTGATGCCTCATTAGGCATTGTATTGCTGCACATTTAACCATCAACAGTGTGTTTTTAGTTTATGAAACTAGGGTTTGGTTGTACCCAGCTCCACCCTCTCGTGTCAATTCTAGTTCCAAAAAACAATATTGCGATGGCTGTAAAAATAATAATAATAATAATAATAATAACAATAATAATAATAATTTGACACAAATAAAAACTCCCTACAATTAGGAGAGCCAATGGTCCTGGAGAATAATTTGGAGGATTCCTGTGTTTGACGAACTCTCCTATATAGGGGTAGTGGTGGTCTAATGGATAGTGAGGTGGGCTGAAGATCGGAAGGTTGTGAGTTCCGCCTAACTCAAGGGCACACTAGAGGTTGTGAGTCCCGCCTGGAACACCACCACGAGTGTGCCCTTGAGTAAGGCACTTAGCCCTTAGTTACTCCAGGGAGAATGTCCCTGTAATCGGTAATTGTAAGTCGCTTTGGATAAAAGCGTCAGCTAAATGAAATGTAATGTAATGATAACAAAATAAAAGTAAACAGGAAAAACCCCTTGAGGTCAAAACCCAGCAAAAAATGATAGAGCCACATGTTGAAGAGATCTAGGTCAGCAGCAGGAGAACGGTCCCAGCTATGACATTCCTTTTTTCTTATGAAACACCGGTTTTGTAATGGTAATGGTACCCATCAATCATTCACAAAAATTGTATAAAGGTTTTTGTACCTAAACATTATGTCAGATGTTGGCATAGTTATTTGTCATCAGGGTCAATCATCTTTTTTGATTGACCCTTTTTTAGGAGTTTGTTTAAGATATTTATTTCACTAGTATTACTATATTAATAATACCTTGAGACCACATGCCTCTACACAGGCCCTGGTTAGCCCCGAAGCTAGCAGCAACACGACAGCAGCTTAAGGTGAGCTGACTTTTAAGGTGGACCAGCTTTTCTCATATGAAAGCAATATATTTGTTTTTACTTGAATACATCATTTGCGTTGCTCTTGAGATTGCCATCATATTACACATGGTATTATGACAGAAAACACTCATGAGCAACATAAACGTAAATTCATAAAGTGCAAAACCTTCACTGTCCTGCAGTAACCTTATACTGAGATTGGATGTTCATAGTGTAAATAGAGTCAAGCCTAAATATAGAGTGCAGTTGGGATAAAGGTCTTCTTGGGCAGATAAGACTCTTTGAGTTCAGATGAATTCAGATAAAGACCTGATTTCAAAAGAAAAATGTCAATGGATTCCTGAAAGTTAGTCAATGATTCTAAAGATAAGGAGATACGTCACACTTCTTACAATATTTTGCAAACAAACCGGCTTTGGGTCAAGTTTTTAAACTGACTCCACACAACCATTTCCAACAAAATCCTGACTTCTCTTAATGTTTTAAAACTATGTAAAAGGCAAACTCTTGGGTACAACTAAAATCCTTTATTGAACAGAATAAAACATTTGACAGATTTTTAAGTATAATTTCACAAGTTTATGTATACCAAATTAAAAGCATGTTAATGTATGTAGGCATTTATTTAGAAATGTTATCTCACTCAAGTTGGCATGTGAGTGAGGTTTAAAGTTGTGTGTATAGGTTCTATGATTTATTTTGTCAAAAAATCATGCTTAACTAATACTTAACCAGCTAATGGATATAGGAAAATATAATACATCTGATATCCTGTTGCTGCAGGAAAATATTTGCAATATTGTGTTGCATAACATTATGCAACACTTAATAGACAGGTTATGAATGTCATATTTGAATGACCATGTCGTTAAATTATCTAAGTTCAAGTAGATAAAAAGCTTGTCAGTGTAGTGATAAATCAAAACTGTATCAGGCAAGTATTGTGAAACAGTAGATTGTTAGTTAATTAGTTAAAAGATCTTCATGCTAAGTGAAAATAATACTAGCAAACCTAGCATGTGTAATTTACCTGTTACATTAGCAATCGGTTATTTTTTATCTTAAAGTCCTACAAAGCTACTAAATGTGTGAGTATACACATGAGTACGTGCATGTATAAATGTGTGAAATGATCTCTGTGGGTGATGATGGGAGTGAATGGCCTTAAAACTAAAAACTATATATTGATTTATTTCATGTCAAACTAGTTTTAAGTTTTGAGTCAGAAATGTGATCTGATTTAGTTTTTTTGGCAGCGAACGTGGACTTAAGACTGTTTTGTGACCCTGAGGTGGAATAGGAGCAAATCAGCGAGGCACAGCTAGCATCCTGAACTGCTGGGGGGAATTGGTGAAACCCAGCACACCGTCCAAGCTGGGCATCTCTCCAGGAACAGGGGAGATGGTGAAGTGCTGGAGGAGAACTGTGAACATAAGGAACAGCTCCATTCTGGCCAGGTGCTCCCCTATACACACACGTTTACCTGTCGGGAAACAATAGGCAACAGATTTTAAACTCTAATCTTGATAGCAGGAAATATGTTAGTAGCAATTTGTCTGTAAGCTAGTGGAGGAATATCAAGCAAACCTGCTGAAAACGGTAAGAAGGCGTCTCTTCTGCGAAATGTCCCCTCCGTATCCAAGAAATGCTCCGGATTGAAGGTATCCGGAGTTTCCCACTCATTCTTATCAAACAGCACAGTCGTAAGGATTGTAGTAATAGTTGTTCCCTGCAGAAATAAGCATGAAATGTCACGTTGTGTAAAAATAATGGACAAAACTCAACCTATAATATATGGGCGAGTCTGGTAAATAGTTCTTTACTTTGGGTATTGAGTATCCTCCCAGTGTAGCGTCTTTACTGGCCATTTTTGGGACTCCAAGGGGAACGATATTTCCCATCCTTTGAACTTCATGGATGACAGCTTCAGTGTAAGGCATGTTGGGCTTGTCGGCCATGGTGGGCTGTCGAGACTGTCCGATCACTGAGTCTATCTCTGCCTGTACTTTCTCTGAGTGAGGAGGCAGTCATTGGACATTATAACCTTAAACAGCACAAAAAACTCTGTAATCTCTGTGAGAATACTCTAAATGCCAATGTGATTCAGACAGATACTAACCCTGTATCTCTGGGTAGTGCATCATGTACATCAGGGCCCAGCGTAAAGTGGTGGCTGATGTTTCTGTACCGGCCTCTATCAGGTCCAGTGTGCAAATTAGCAGGCTTTCGATGTTGAAGCCAGCCTGGGGATCCTCCTTTTTCTGGCAAAGATTCAACAACATTGCATTGATGTTATTACACGGCTTGGTTGAATACTCAAATCTGAATACTCAAGGAAGCTCTGAATTTAGGATGATGTGCAGTCCTATCAATCCGCAGAAAGAAGTCTGTCTGATACTCTTATCAGAAAACACCATGGAATACATTTTTCCATTCATGTTTATGTAATATACTGTACTACTAAAATACTAAATATGTGCAAATATCTTACCTTCTCCATCTCTCCCAGGTAAACATCGATAAAATCACGAGGGTCCTCTGGGTTCCACTCTTCCTGGTGCTTCACTACTTCTGATCTCAGGAAAGCCAAGATCTCCGTGTAGTTCTTTAACACAGTCTGGTGAGGTCCTGGCAGGTACTTCAGCACACCAGGGAAGGCATCATACAGCTGTTGATGGGACAAACTCTCAGATAATTAGTTATAGGTCTACAGCACAGTTTAGTTAAAGTAGATGAGAAATTACCTGAGTCTGAGGTACGCCAGCTAACCTAATAGCCTCATTGTCCAAGTCCAGAATCCTGCGGAAGCTTTGATCGCTGTACTCAAAGCGATGTCCGAAGAGCACAGACGAGATGATGTTACTTACTCCATTCGTTATGATGTTATTGGGGTTAAATGGCCTTCCTGGGAATATGTTGAATTAAAGTAATGATATATTATTATTATTGTTGTGTCTCGTCAGATTTGTTAGTTTTTTTATCCTTGTTTATTTGTATTAGTATTATTTCTCGGTTAAGTTAATATTGTCAAGTCCGCGTCTGCTAACCATTTTGTCGTCTGTCATTTCCTGTTTTACTTTGGTAATCTCCTCTCTCATGTCAGGGGTGTTTCTCAAGGAAGGATCCTTCAGAGCCACTATTTCAAGAATGCTACGTCATCGAATTCTACCGAGGACTGAGTCCTTCGTTGCGGGGAATTTCGAGGATGCACATGTGTATCCTCGGCGGTGTTAAAAGCCCCACAATGCTTTGCGCACGGACCAATTTCCAACATCTTTGGCGGAAAATGGCTGAATCCAGGCAGTACACATTTAAATGTAAGTATGTTCAGTGGCGTAGTAAATGTGCACATGACTTGTGTTTAAAGTTTATATTCCGTTTGAGTTTTGCCCGTGTGAACGCAAACCGAACCTTCTGAAAAATTAAACAATGTAACAAACTGTCGTCTGGTGCGCACCAGAGAAGCGGACTATTAGGGTTGAATGAGACCTTAGAGCGTTTTGCACCTAAATAAATAATTAAAATGCACCTTGTTTTGACTTTGCCTCTTTTGTTGATATTTGTGGTTTATGATATGTGCACCAATATGTGTAAAAAAGGTTTGCAGACATCAAGTATGATATGAATACAAATTGTATTATTGATTGGTGATGGTGATTTTATGATTTTCTTATGGCTGCTTATCCTCCAGGACTTTTTCAAGGCTGCAAACAGAAGGAGAACGTGTTATGTTAGTTTAGTGGTTCTGTCCTGGAGAGATTATAATTTTACCAAATACAGTTACTCAAGTACATCTTCGATCTTCGCAAATCAGTTATGTCTTCAAACAAATCGCGCTCAATTTAAGGCGGGGCCTCTCATATGACGCACACCTGCACACTTGCTAGCCTGTTCCATCCTTCATTCTCCGAATGCCAGGAAGGATTCTTGCCTAGCCTCTGAAGGACCTGACTCGGAAGACATGTCCCACCAAGGAAGTGTCCTCGACATTGAGAAACACCCCATGTTTACTATGAGTGTTTGTATTGCCTTGCAAATCACCTTAAGTAATTTCCTTTTTTTAACCGTCCTTTTGTCTGGAGTCGTGCATTTGGGTCCTATCATTTTCTTGTGTGCCCCAGTCGTAACAATTATGTTAGGATATAAAATCACTCCACATAGCAATCTCTACTTGCCTTGTTCCTCTTTGAAAGCTTCACAGATGTAGGTGTTTTCCACCTCAATGTATTTTTCCAGGGACTTCTGGCCCTCTCCAAAGTAACGCAGGTGAGTGTTGGCAAACTTCCGTTGCTTTTTCCACAAGTACCCATTGCTCAAAGCTATACCTGTGGGACAGTTGTAGCAAATTAACAAAGCAAACAGGCAATTCACTGCCTTTACAGATTTTAGATATCACTTCTGAGCACCTTTCTTGAAAAGAAACACTTTCTTTCACTCCCTAATCTGTTGTTGTGCAGTGTTGTTGTTGCACAGAGGGGAGAGTCTATTCTGCATGGACCACAGACTTTGTCCCATGTGAGTTGACTTACTGGGCTATGACTTTTGGTTAAATCTATCGATACTGCGTAAAGAGATTAAGTTCTGCCCTGGAGAAGGCAAACCACTACTGCAATAATTTTGCATGCCATTAAATATTCAGGCTTTCTCACTCTCGTTCAGGTATACTCACCAGTCCCCTTAAAGATAGCATGGAAAAGAGGAAAAATAGGTCTATCAATAAAGCTGTCCAGCTGGATAACAAGAGCCTCTTTGACCATCTTGTACCCGGAAACAAACACCATCCTCTGGCTGCCTATCCTCAAGCTGAACACTGGACCATACTCCTGAGAGAGCTGCATTCAAAAACAAAAGCATTTTTTTAGTTGCAAGCTTTTATTGTTTATTTATTGTTATTTCCAGCCTATAGTGTTGCAAAGGCTTATTTATGAAAGACACATTGCCTGTAGGATATTAAAGATAAACTTGTGTCCTCTAATCTGTTCACCTTACCTTCTCCATTGATTTGAAGTCAAATCCTATCAAGACATTTCCTAGAAAAGGCGCAGCCCAGGGTCCAGGGGGAAAGCTGTTTGGTCTCCAGTTTCTGATCACATCTGTCAGGAGTAACACTATAAAACTGATCAACAGCCAACTAGTGAAGTCCATACACTCAAAAAGGGCTTGAAAAATCATGATGAAAATGTTTAAAAGGACCCTCTGTAAACTCAGTTTGCTCCTGCAGGCATGGTCCGTCTCATGTTATTTGGCTGCGGGTTGTAGGAGGCAGAGGCGGAAAAATTCCCAACAAGGAAATGTTACGTAACACTGAGTGTCTCTCTGGACATCTTCCAGCAGGAGGATTGTATTTGTTTGCACCGTGTATTGTGGACAAAAGGGGGACTTTTAACCTGTTAAGCCTGAGGAATAGTTTTGGCGAAAACTAAAAAGTACCATGGGGTACAGGAATTTGTTTTGGTTTCAAGACCCTGGTTCGCGGAGGATAGCATCATTTGCGTTGCTCTTGAGATTGCCATCATATTACACATGGTATTATGACAGAATTACTCATGAGCAACACAAACGTAAATTCATAAAGTGCAAAACCTTCACTGTCCTGCAGTAACCTTATACTGAGATTGGATGTTCATAGTGTAAATAGAGTCTGTGGCGACTGGTCATTAGGGGCAGGTGGGGCACAGCCCCACCTAGTGTCAGCAGAAAGTATTACACATAATGATTACAAAAAATGGAAAGAGATGCAAAAAAAGAAATTAAAAAATATATAAAATATATTTTAAGGTCATGTTTAATCATCTGATTCGTCTGTACATTGCTGTTTTAGTCTGTGTTCTTCTAATTAGTGTCTACAGTGCCGTTTTGAGCCATGTGGGACAAAACCTGATCATGCCCCACCCTTTCACTGTCAAAGTGAACGGTGACTGTAAAAACTACACTGCGCATGCTCAGAATATTTTTCAATGTAATGTGTGTGGCAAAAAAACAAACACCATAGGGGCACAGAGCTGCCATCCCCACCATACGTCATCTCACATCATTCAGAGCTGATTGGCTGTAAGTACGTGTGCCGCGAAAAGTGTGGTGTGTGAAGAGCATGGATGTATAATAAGAGGAGACGAGAGCTGCAGTGACGCGTCCTAAAACCAGGAAGTAAGCTGCAAAAAAGCAATGAGGTTTCTCTATAGGATTTTAGAAAATAGCTTGAAATAAGATCTGTGGGAAACGTACCTGTTAGATAAATGCACGTTTTGTTCAGCCGGATAATATCCACATGTCTACCCTACTTTTATAATTTTCGAATCATAAATCTATCGATTAGATTTATGATAGACTTTTGAAACTACAAGAAGATAAGGAGGACTTTTACAAAAAAGTTATAGAATTTTTTGTCCAGAAGGATAGGCAAATGGACTTCATCTTCAAGTCAAGGTACTGTAAGACCGCAATTTTTTGAAAATGGGATCTTACTTAGAGAGAACAATTCAATATTTAAATGATCAAATTACATTTAGTAATTAGTTAGTTTGTTTGTGTATGTTATGTAGCAAAATAACATTTTAAATAGCACTTAATGACTGACTGAATGGAAATGACAATAAATGAAAATGTAAAACGAAAAAAGCGATCATGAAACGTTTCCAAAAAATGAATAAAATGATTTTTGTCCACTTTGTTGTTCAGATATATCACATATTTGTAACTAAATGATACATTAATTGAAACAAAACACAGTATAAACTGAGGAGTGACTCTCGTGAGTTTCATGTGTTTTCTTCACTCCGCTGGGAAACTGCTCTCATGTCAAGAAGCATCAGATCAGTGCATGCGCTGCATCGTCCAATCAGTGAGCGATACACAGTAAGGGGGCGGGGCGAGTGTCTGAGGATTTCATCGAAGGATGGTCTGTTGGTTCCTCGATTATAGCTCCTCCATTATCGCTCCTCGCTCCTCGCTCCTCCGGCAAAAATAAGGCCATTGGGACGCTACTCAAGATGGCGCAGACAAATCAACTTCCGGTGAGACCGAGACCGAGGAGCGAGGAAATGAAAAATAAGAGAAGTGAAACGCAGCCATTGGCCCGTTCTCATTTCATCAAATGTCCCTCCTCGACTCCTCCCCTCCTCCCCTCCTCGGCTCCTCCGCTCGCATCTCCTGTGGGCTCCTAAGTCTCGAGGATAGGAGTCGAGGAGGGGAGTCGAGGAGGGACATTTGATGAAATGAGAACGGGCCCATATTGACATCTTTGGCGGAAAATGGCTGAATCCAGGCAGTACACATTTAAATGTAAGTATGTTCAGTGGCGTAGTAAATGTGCACATGACTTGTGTTTAAAGTTTATATTCCGTTTGAGTTTTGCCCGTGTGAACACAAACCGAACCTTCTGAAAAATGAAACAATGTAACAAACTGTCGTCTGGTGCGCACCAGAGAAGCGGACTATTAGGGTTGAATGAGACCTAAGAGCGTTTTGCACCTAAATAAATAATTAAAATGCACCTTGTTTTGACTTTGCCTCTTTTGTTGATATTTGTGGTTTATGATATGTGCACCAATATGTGTAAAAAAGGTTTGCAGACATCAAGTATGATATGAATACAAATTGTATTATTGATTGGTGATGGTGATTTTATGATTTTCTTATGGCTGCTTATCCTCCAGGACTTTTTGGTACACCCTGATAATAAAGAGTTACAATAATCCAATAATTACCCTTGTTCACAAATGAAAACATACCTTCATACATGTTTACCTTGGTAAAATATACGTGTGGATGTTTACTGTCCAAACTGAAGAAATTCCCCACAATCGGAAGAGCCATTGGTCCTGGAGGATAATTTGGAGGATTCCTGTTTTTGATGAAGTCGGCTATTATGATAAAAAATAAAACTAAACAGGAACAGACCCTTTAGGTCAAAACCCAGCAACAAAGCTACATTATTAGAGAGAGTTAAACCAGCAGCAGTTGAAAGGTTCAAGTTTTCCAAGAAGGCACACTTTCCTACACTACACACTTCTATCATTACAGGACAGATAACCCGAAAAACAAATCAGTAATTCAGACTCTGCAGTTGGCTCAAAGGTCATCGTGATCATGGACTTGCATAACAACACAGGTTACTGACGCAACTACCTTTTCCTTGGCAAATATCTCTCTCATCACACAAATGATGATCCCAAGTAGTAATAATGTAAGTATTATCATGCCAAAGTCATATAATAATAATAATATAACATCAGCTAAGCAATGTTAATACACATTGTATAACCTCCACTGATTTTCATCAACCTTACATTGAGATTGCATGTTCATAGTGTAAATAGAGTTTTGCCAAAAATATAAAGTGCAGTGGGTAAAAGGCATCTAATTGATTCATAGTGCAGTTGCATGTAAATGAGTAACCACCAGCCAGGTGCAGGTGCAGACAGCACAAACCACGTCAGCATGATCAAAACCCAAGTTCACTCTTTCTGTTGTGCTGTCAGACACAGGCAAACTTGTAGTCTATTTAGAAAGGTATGCTTTTTGGTTCTCATACATTGATTGTCTTAGGCAACAGACTCACTGTCTTAGACTCAATACAGTTTCAAGTATTTTTCATACAGCATGATATTAATTTAGTAAATTAGGTCCTATTTATTTACAGTGAAATAGATGATAAAGCAGGACAAGATTGAGGCTACCATCTGATTAACTTGTCACTACTACGTTGTTGTCCAGTTTGTGTGTTGTCTGAGTTTTTGTCCTTACATTTTAACTCTTCACATAAGTTAAATTGAACAATTTGGTCGCCCCAATTTTTTTTATTGTTCAGTGTTTGGTTGAACTGAGCTCAACCCTCTCTCTTTTGTTGTGGTACAGTGTAGATATGGAGATGGAAATCTTAACCCTTGTGTGGTGTTCGGGTCAAATTGACCCGATTTCCATTTTCAATGAATACAAAAAAATATAAGGATATTTTCGTTCAACCTGAAACTCAATGGCCGGGGCTTATTTATTTTGAAGGACATGTGGAATTGTTTTTATTTTTTTCCACTTATGAAAAAATGCCCACACGCATTTATATCCTTCATAAGAGGTTCGGGTCAATCTGACCCGGATACAATACCAGGACAGACAGACAGAGAAAAACACACAGAAATACACAAACTAAAGACACACACACAGAAATACACAAACTAAAGACACACACACAGAAATACACAAACTAAACACACACACACACACACACACACACAGACACACACACACACACACACACACACACACACACACACACACACACACACACACACACACACACACACACACACACACACAAAAGCTGTTTGATCCTGTTTTCCCTTGATCTTTACCCTTTGTAGTGTGTACACAAAACTATCCTAGAACATTATAAACATTTTAGATCTTCCAGATATGTATAAACATTTTACATTTTCTCGCACTGTCCCCCTCGCACCTGCACGCCGGAGGAGGGACTAAACAGAGACATAACCTCACATTACAGTGTATAGTGCAGAACTACAATTATCTACCAGCAAAATGGCCAAAAGATATTCTGCTCAGAGAGCCTTGGAGCTAATAATGGATGAGAGTGAGTGGAATGCATTAGAAGAACTTCATCAATATATTTTTCAGATATACTGTATTTTATGAATAGTGACTGTTAATTGTTTTTATTTGCTTTGTGTTTATATCTGTTCTACTGTATGTCATTTATATGGATGTTTCATCATCTCTATATATTTCACAGCCAAATACTTTCGGATGTGTGGTTCTTGTGTTTCAATTGCTGTTAAATTGCTTTATTTCCTTCAGGGCTTTGATTATTATATGACAGATTAAAATTAATAAACATTAATGAAAAAAAGTTTCATTTACATTTGTCCTAGAAAAGCATGAGCAAAATGTAAACCTAGTTTTTATTACAGTGTATATTTTTTTAACATAAATTACATTTTTATCACAAAAAACGATGGACACTTCCATTGTTAAATTTGATCTAGCAAAGAGTATTTTCAAAAACGAATCATATATTTCATTTATATTGTTGGGGAATGAGTTAAAGACAATATATATATAAGGAATTGTGCATGTTGAATTTTGTTCTGTATTTTTTTTTTACCCTGAAACATGTCCCGGGTCAATTTGACCCGAACATTACCAAAGGGTGCGAAATGTGAACATAACACAAGGGTTAAGTCCCTTGCTCCTCCAACAATGGAACATAAATATATATAAGACATAAAACAATAAAACTAATCTAACAAACAATTACCAGGACTGGGGAAAAGTGGTAGTGCAGCAATAACAGAGTCAGGGTAACTTTAAAAAAGGGTTTTATTTACCCAAACTCAAAGTGCTCAACAAACAGCAAGTCTACCTCAGCCAGAACTCTAGCCGACTAACCTGTTGAGGATTAACCAAAAAGCTTTCGTTTAACCAGAGGACACTTGGAGTCTCCTGCTCTCACAGTTTTGCCCACAATCTGAGTTTATCAGTTGTCCTTTTTTACCCTCTTCTGGAAATCAGCCAGGTGGTCATTTAAGGTCAGGTTGTGTGTTGGTTGCCCTCATAGAAGTGGAAGGGATTCTTAAGTCTAAGCACTGTGCCTTATGTTTCTCAAGCTCGTGGTGTGGCTGGATGCCTGTTTTCCTTGTAGATGTTTATTGCTAAAGGAATATTCTGAGGACACTTAATTGGTGTAATAAGAAGGAGAAGCAGAAGAAAAAGAAGATGAGTGTATGTTCTTTTGTGTTTTAAGCAAAGACTTACACCAGGTGTGTGAAACAAATCAAAACATATTTTTTAATAACAAATGTATTAAGATGGATAGAAATCAGATCATTACAGTTTTTTTTACTTATACATGACATACAATTTACAGATAGTACCTTAATGAATTTATTACACATTATGACGACAAAGAGAAATGTCTTTGAATTTGTGTATTCAATGTAAAAACAACTTTATCACACATCATTGTAAAGGCAAAGAACACCAAGCCCTCAGTGGATGAGGAAACATTTGTTGTTTATTCAAATTATTCAGTGAGATGTTGTATGATTCAGCGAGCCTTGGCATAAAGCTTGAAGGGGTGTGGTACTCGTGTCGTTCCAGTAACTCCTTCTGTACTCAACTCTACTCCATCAGGAACAGAGAAGGAGAACTTCTGCAGTAAACCAACGAAAAACAGGAACAGCTCCATCTTGGCGAGGCCTTCTCCGAGACACGCACGTTTCCCTGAAGAGTGCACAAACGTATACTCACATGAAAGTGTAAGATCTAAGGATAAAACGTATGTTCTAGTTCATGTTATGATTCAGGTGAATGTTGATTACCTGCAGAGAAAGCCATGAGAGCTTCTCTCTTCACAAACTTTCCCTCAGCATCCAGGAAGTGTCCAGGGTTGAAGGTGTCTGGGGTCTCCCATTCAGTCTTGTCGAACAGCACAGAGGTCAGGATTGGCATCAAGGTCGTACCCTAAAAAACAAGATTCATAACCAACCATTGACAACAACACCCACATTTTAGATACAATCCTTTTCAGACTAAATATGATTGTGGGCTGCACAAACCTTGGGAATGAAGTAATTAGCCAGTGTTGTATCCTTGGCAGCCATTCTGAGTCCATTTAAAGGAACAATGTTTCCCATCCTCATGATCTCATGGATGACGGCTTCAGTGTAGGGCAGGTTGGGTCTGTCTGCCATACTGGGCTGTCTGTTGTGTCCGATCACTCTGTCTATCTCTGCCTTCACTTTCTCTATAAGTACAAATAAATGTCAAGTTATGTTGTTTTCTTGCTGTGTTTACAGTTAGCTCAGTGTGGTGCTAGCATGTCACCTACCCTGGATATCAGGGTATTTGATGAGATAAACCAAAGCCCACTGTAACATGGTGGAGGTGGTCTCTGTTCCAGCCATGAACAGATCCAGAGAGCACAAAGCCAGATTAGTCTCTGTGAAGCCAAGATCTGAATCCTTGTTCTATTCAGAGATGCAAAGAAGATACTGTAGTGAGTGGATGCTAAATATACATGAAGGGCTCCAAAGTGTTTTTAAGTGCAGTTGTTAACTTACTTTTTCCATTTCAATAAGGAAAGTGTCAATATAGTCCCGGGGGTCACTGCGGTCCAGGTCCTTCTTGTGGTTCTTTATCTCCAGACTGAGGAAGTCTCGGATGGCGTCAAAATTACTGAACATTTTGTTGTGAGGACCTGGCAAGTGCTTCATCAATGTGGGGAACGAATCATACAGCTACAGTAGAAACAAATTGTAAATTAGATACATCCACATAATATTTACCCTTATGTGAACATATTTGGGCACAGACATGGGCTGCTCAGACGGTTAACAAGGATTGACTTCAAGAATCCTAAAAAAAAAAAAATGATCTGACAATGATTAAACGACATTAAAATGACTGACTTACCGTACCCCATACAGAGCCCTCCAGCATTAGAATTTCAGACAAATAATTCAGCATAATCTGGAAGTTGTGGTCGCTGTAGTCAAAGCGTTTACCCATCACCAGCTGGCAAATGATGTTGGACACAGCGTTGTTGAAGAGGCCTGCTGGGCTGAAAGGTTGACCTGTAGGAGAGGAGTCCACTGTTTAGACAACGCTATACTCCGAAAGAGCTGCTAATAATGAGCTGAATCTGTGTCTTTGTGTACACCTTTCTCCTTCTCTATCTCCTCCTGCAGGTGTCGGATCTCCTCACAGATACTCTGCTCCATGGTGTTTTTTCCCACGCCAAAGGTACGTAGGGTAGACAAGGCAAATCGTCGCTGTCTCTTCCATGTTTCACCATTGCTTACAAACAGACCGCCTAGATGCAAGCATAAGCAGAGATTTGAGTTAAAGGTCGAAGGGAGGTTATTCCTGAAGACTATGAGATAAGAGAAAGAAAGAGAATTATGCACTTTTGTTTCCGGAGTAAAACCTGTTCGCCAATTCATTGTGAGGTCGATCCACAAAGTTGTCGGCTTGGGACACTAAGGCTTCCTTCACCATCTTGTACCCAGACACAAACACCATCGTGTTACCACCGAGGCGGACGCTGAACACACTCCCATAAACATCAGCCAGCTGTAAATCAAGGAGTGAACACTGATGATCCCAAAAACACTACCACATACATTCCCCTTTAAGTTGTTCATACCCTAAACCTATGCATCGGGGAAAAAAATGGCTACCAGATGTACGAAGACAATACTTTTTCATCCATGTCTACAATTTGAACACCAGAGGCCTGTACTACGAAGCCGGATTTTTCTAACCTGGATATGTTTGAGTTAGCCGGTTGGCCCAATCCAAAACATACGCGCTCTCGCTAAACTGTACTACGACGCTGGTTATCAAGTGGATCGCTTAAGCCAGCCGTGTCCTATCTAGTTAGGTGCGCGTTCACATGAAAGGGGTGGTATTTGGAGCATTCGACCAATCTCAAACATGGACAAGCGTACTGACAGCGCAGCGTCATACTTCCTGAATGAAAAGTGAACTTTAATATTAGTCAAATATGAAGAAGTTAAACTTTAAACATCCATGACTTAAACACTTTATCCAGGATAAAAGCCACATAGCTGCACCTGCAAGGTGAATACAGCTGGTAAAAGAAAAAGCGTTTGAATGCGTACATTAACAGGTTTATAATATCACTGCCCCGTATAAGACACGAGTGGATCTGACTTTAATTACATTTGACTCGAGTGTTTCGTCAACTTAATGTGTTGCTTAAAATAATACTTCTGCATACAGTATGTGACACTGTGAGTGTTGCACGGCCAGATACGGCTCAAGAAGCTGACTCAGATAAGGAAATATATGATACATTATGATGTGATATGATATGAATGATAATGGGACACATCGACGTCTGCACTCACAGTGCCGCGGACTGTACTTAATGTCTCTGATCCGGTTACTTATGTTGTGGCAGATATTTAAGTAAGCTTTCTTAACGCTAATGTTATAATAGTCAGATTGCTCTGAAGATGGGAGGGGATATTCTATTAATTTTCACGTTCACACAGTCAGTTGATTTTTGCCGGCCGTCTTTCCTGCAACGGCAGTTTTTCTGTATTTCCTCTATCCTGTAATATGACTTGATAGCTTTAAACTCCGCACACACGGAGCTCTGATTGGTCAGCAGGCGGTGCTTTCACTGAGTTAATCTCGTAGCCTGCAACCTAACCTCCTCCCGAGGAGGTTAGCCGCTCAGCATAAGTTACCATGGAGATCTAGCCCGCTAAAAAGAGAACCAGCGTCGTAGGACCGGAAGGCCCGAGTTTTCCCTGAAGTCAGCCGGCTAAGCGAAAATCCGGCTTCGTAGTACAGGCCTCAGATGTCAGTATCAGCCATTAGTTTCACATCTCCTGGAGAGCGCAAATAAACAACCTTCAAGTGGACTAACCAAGATGATTAAAATGGCTTTCAACTTCTTCTACTGCATTGACAGTGCCCACAAACCCCGATGTGAAAGATCTTAACCCTATTGTAAATTCAAAATAAATAGGCTACATCAGATTAAACCATATAATAGATCTCTCAACTTTACCTTCGTAAAATACATATGTGGATGTTTACTGTCCACACTGAAGAAACTCCCCACAATTGGAAGAGCCATTGGTCCCGGAGGATAATTTGGAGGATTCCTGTGTTTTAGGAAATCGGCTATTATGATAAAAATGAAAAGAAACAGGAACAGCCCCTTGAAGTCCAAAGCCGACAAAACATTATAAAGCCACATCCTTAAGGAGAGTTAAACCAACAGCATGAGAAAGGTCCAAGCCTTGCAAGAAGCCAAACTGCACTCCCCTGCACTAAAAACTACTATCAAAACTGGAAAAAACTATTCGGTAGTTCAGGCAGTGCTCAAAGTTCATCGAGATAGTGGACCATACAGGCAACAGACACACCTACTTTACTTGGTAAACAAGATATCTGTCATAGTATAAATGATTGCACCTAATGTCACATTATTAAAGTCTTAGCACGCCATTATAATTTGATGGTAATAACTCATGAGCAAACATATCTGCTAAGCAATCAGATAACACACCTTTCAAATCTTCCACTGTCTTTCATTGACCTTATACTGATACTGGATGGTCATGGTTTAAATAAAGTGAAGCCAAATTATAAAGTGCAGTGGGTAAAAGGCATCTAACTAATTCTTTGCGCAGTTGCATGTAAATGAGTAACTACCAGCAGGAACAGGTGCAGACAGTACCTGGGTCACTAGGGGAGTAACCCAGTTTAGAAAAGTGTCTGTTTTGGGTTTTATACATTAATTCGCTTAGTTAACATATTTAACGTAGTTTATCTTCTATTAGCAAGGTGTCAATGTAATATTTTGGTTTGCTTAAAACTGCTATTGTGATGCCTCATTAGGCATTGTATTGCTGCACATTTAACCATCAACAGTGTGTTTTTAGTTTATGAAACTAGGGTTTGGTTGTACCCAGCTCCACCCTCTCGTGTCAATTCTAGTTCCAAAAAACAATATTGCGATGGCTGTAAAAATAATAATAATAATAATAACAATAATAATAATAATAATTTGACACAAATAAAAACTCCCTACAATTAGGAGAGCCAATGGTCCTGGAGAATAATTTGGAGGATTTGTGTGTTTGACGAACTCTCCTATAATGATAACAAAATAAAAGTAAACAGGAAAAACCCCTTGAGGTCAGAACCCAGCAAAAAATGATAGAGCCACATGTTGAAGAGATCTAGGTCAGCAGCAGGAGAACGGTCCCAGCTATGACATTCCTTTTTTCTTATGAAACACCGGTTTTGTAATGGTAATGGTACCCATCAATCATTCACAAAGTTTGTATAAAGGTTTTTGTACCTAAACATTATGTCAGATGTTGGCATAGTTATTTGTCATCAGGGTCAATCATCTTTTTTGATTGACCCTTTTTTAGGAGTTTGTTTAAGATATTTATTTCACTAGTATTACTATATTAATAATACCTTGAGACCACATGCCTCTACACAGGCCCTGGTTAGCCCCGAAGCTAGCAGCAACACGACAGCAGCTTAAGGTGAGCTGACTTTTAAGGTGGACCAGCTTTTCTCATATGAAAGCAATATATTTGTTTTTACTTGAATACATCATTTGCGTTGCTCTTGAGATTGCCATCATATTACACATGGTATTATGACAGAAAACACTCATGAGCAACATAAACGTAAATTCATAAAGTGCAAAACCTTCACTGTCCTGCAGTAACCTTATACTGAGATTGGATGTTCATAGTGTAAATAGAGTCAAGCCTAAATATAGAGTGCAGTTGGGATAAAGGTCTTCTTGGGCAGATAAGACTCTTTGAGTTCAGATGAATTCAGATAAAGACCTGATTTCAAAAGAAAAATGTCAATGGATTCCTGAAAGTTAGTCAATGATTCTAAAGATAAGGAGATATGTCACACTTCTTACAATATTTTGCAAACAAACCGGCTTTGGGTCAAGTTATTTAAGCTGACTCCACACAACCATTTCCAACAAAATCCTGACTTCTCTTAATGTTTTAAAACTATGTAAAAGGCAAACTCTTGGGTACAACTAAAATCCTTTATTGAACAGAATAAAACATTTTACAGATTTTTAAGTATAATTTCACAAGTTTATGTATACCAAATTAAAAGCATGTTAATGTATGTAGGCATTTATTTAGAAATGTTATCTCACTCAAGTTGGCATGTGAGTGAGGTTTAAAGTTGTGTGTATAGGTTCTATGATTTATTTTGTCAAAAAATCATGCTTAACTAATACTTAACCAGCTAATGGATATAGGAAAATATAATACATCTGATATCCTGTTGCTGCAGGAAAATATTTGCAATATTGTGTTGCATAACATTATGCAACACTTAATAGACAGGTCATGAATGTCATAATGACCATGTCGTTAAATTATCTAAGTTCAAGTAGATAAAAAGCTTGTCAGTGTAGTGATAAATCAAAACTGTATCAAGCAAGTATTGTGAAACAGTAGATTGTTAGTTAATTAGTTAAAAGATCTTCATGCTAAGTGAAAATAATACTAGCAAACCTACGTAGCATGTGTAATTTCACTGTTACATTAGCAATCGGTTATTTTTTATCTTAAAGTCCTACAAAGCTACTAAATGTGTGAGTATACACATGAGTACGTGCATGTATAAATGTGTGAAATGATCTCTGTGGGTGATGATGGGAGTGAATGGCCTTAAAACTAAAAACTATATATTGATTTATTTCATGTCAAACTAGTTTTAAGTTTTGAGTCAGAAATGTGATCTGATTTAGTTTTTTTGGCAGCGAACGTGGACTTAAGACTGTTTTGTGACCCTGAGGTGGAATAGGAGCAAATCAGCGAGGCACAGCTAGCATCCTGAACTGCTGGGGGGAATTGGTGAAACCCAGCACACCGTCCAAGCTGGGCATCTCTCCAGGAACAGGGGAGATGGTGAAGTGCTGGAGGAGAACTGTGAACATAAGGAACAGCTCCATTCTGGCCAGGTGCTCCCCTATACACACACGTTTACCTGTCGGGAAACAATAGGCAACAGATTTTAAACTCTAATCTTGATAGCAGGAAATATGTTAGTAGCAATTTGTCTGTAAGCTAGTGGAGGAATATCAAGCAAACCTGCTGAAAACGGTAAGAAGGCGTCTCTTCTGCGAAATGTCCCCTCCGTATCCAAGAAATGCTCCGGATTGAAGGTATCCGGAGTTTCCCACTCATTCTTATCAAACAGCACAGTCGTAAGGATTGTAGTAATAGTTGTTCCCTGCAGAAATAAGCATGAAATGTCACGTTGTGTAAAAATAATGGACAAAACTCAACCTATAATATATGGGCGAGTCTGGTAAATAGTTCTTTACTTTGGGTATTGAGTATCCTCCCAGTGTAGCGTCTTTACTGGCCATTTTTGGGACTCCAAGGGGAACGATATTTCCCATCCTTTGAACTTCATGGATGACAGCTTCAGTGTAAGGCATGTTGGGCTTGTCGGCCATGGTGGGCTGTCGAGACTGTCCGATCACTGAGTCTATCTCTGCCTGGACTTTCTCTGATTGAGGAGGCAGTCATTGGACATTATAACCTTAAACAGCACAAAAAACTCTGTAATCTCTGTGAGAATACTCTAAATGCCAATGTGATTCAGACAGATACTAACCCTGTATCTCTGGGTAGTGCATCATGTACATCAGGGCCCAGCGTAAAGTGGTGGCTGATGTTTCTGTACCGGCCTCTATCAGGTCCAGTGTGCAAATCAGCAGGCTTTCGATGTTGAAGCCAGCCTGGGGATCCTCCTTTTTCTGGCAAAGATTCAACAACATTGCATTGATGTTATTACACGGCTTGGTTGAATACTCAAATCTGAATACTCAAGGAAGCTCTGAATTTAGGATGATGTGCAGTCCTATCAATCCGCAGAAAGAAGTCTGTCTGATACTCTTATCAGAAAACACCATGGAATACATTTTTCCATTCATGTTTATGTAATATACTGTACTAAAATACTAAATATGTGCAAATATCTTACCTTCTCCATCTCTCCCAGGTAAACATCGATAAAATCACGAGGGTCCTCTGGGTTCCACTCTTCCTGGTGCTTCACTACTTCTGATCTCAGGAAAGCCAAGATCTCCGTGTAGTTCTTTAACACAGTCTGGTGAGGTCCTGGCAGGTACTTCAGCACACCAGGGAAGGCATCATACAGCTGTTGATGGGACAAACTCTCAGATAATTAGTTATAGGTCTACAGCACAGTTTAGTTAAAGTAGATGAGAAATTACCTGAGTCTGAGGTACGCCAGCTAACCTAATAGCCTCATTGTCCAAGTCCAGAATCCTGCGGAAGCTTTGATCGCTGTACTCAAAGCGATGTCCGAAGAGCACAGACGAGATGATGTTACTTACTCCATTCGTTATGATGTTATTGGGGTTAAATGGCCTTCCTGGGAATATGTTGAATTAAAGTAATGATATATTATTATTATTGTTGTGTCTCGTCAGATTTGTTAGTTTTTTTATCCTTGTTTATTTGTATTAGTATTATTTCTCGGTTAAGTTAATATTGTCAAGTCCGCGTCTGCTAACCATTTTGTCGTCTGTCATTTCCTGTTTTACTTTGGTAATCTCCTCTCTCATGTCAGGGGTGTTTCTCAAGGAAGGATCCTTCAGAGCCACTATTTCAAGAATGCTACGTCATCGAATTCTACCGAGGACTGAGTCCTTCGTTGCGGGGAATTTCGAGGATGCACATGTGTATCCTCTGCGGTGTTAAAAGCCCCACAATGCTTTGCGCACGGACCAATTTCCAACATCTTTGGCGGAAAATGGCTGAATCCAGGCAGTACACATTTAAATGTAAGTATGTTCAGTGGCGTAGTAAATGTGCACATGACTTGTGTTTAAAGTTTATATTCCGTTTGAGTTTTGCCCGTGTGAACGCAAACCGAACCTTCTGAAAAATTAAACAATGTAACAAACTGTCGTCTGGTGCGCACCAGAGAAGCGGACTATTAGGGTTGAATGAGACCTTAGAGCGTTTTGCACCTAAATAAATAATTAAAATGCACCTTGTTTTGACTTTGCTTCTTTTGTTGATATTTGTGGTTTATGATATGTGCACCAATATGTGTAAAAAAGGTTTGCAGACATCAAGTATGATATGAATACAAATTGTATTATTGATTGGTGATGGTGATTTTATGATTTTCTTATGGCTGCTTATCCTCCAGGACTTTTTCAAGGCTGCAAACAGAAGGAGAACGTGTTATGTTAGTTTAGTGGTTCTGTCCTGGAGAGATTATAATTTTACCAAATACAGTTACTCAAGTACATCTTCGATCTTCGCAAATCAGTTATGTCTTCAAACAAATCGCGCTCAATTTAAGGCGGGGGCCTCTCATATGACGCACACCTGCACACTTGCTAGCCTGTTCCATCCTTCATTCTCCGAATGCCAGGAAGGATTCTTGCCTAGCCTCTGAAGGACCTGACTCGGAAGACATGTCCCACCAAGGAAGTGTCCTCGACATTGAGAAACACCCCATGTTTACTATGAGTGTTTGTATTGCCTTGCAAATCACCTTAAGTAATTTCCTTTTTTTAACCGTCCTTTTGTCTGGAGTCGTGCATTTGGGTCCTATCATTTTCTTGTGTGCCCGAGTCGTAACAATTATGTTAGGATATAAAATCACTCCACATAGCAATCTCTACTTGCCTTGTTCCTCTTTGAAAGCTTCACAGATGTAGGTGTTTTCCACCTCAATGTATTTTTCCAGGGACTTCTGGCCCTCTCCAAAGTAACGCAGGTGAGTGTTGGCAAACTTCCGTTGCTTTTTCCACAAGTACCCATTGCTCAAAGCTATACCTGTGGGACAGTTGTAGCAAATTAACAAAGCAAACAGGCAATTCACTGCCTTTACAGATTTTAGATATCACTTCTGAGCACCTTTCTTGAAAAGAAACACTTTCTTTCACTCCCTAATCTGTTGTTGTGCAGTGTTGTTGTTGCACAGAGGGGAGAGTCTATTCTGCATGGACCACAGACTTTGTCCCATGTGAGTTGACTTACTGGGCTATGACTTTTGGTTAAATCTATCGATACTGCGTAAAGAGATTAAGTTCTGCCCTGGAGAAGGCAAACCACTACTGCAATACTTTTGCATGCCATTAAATATTCAGGCTTTCTCACTCTCGTTCAGGTATACTCACCAGTCCCCTTAAAGATAGCATGGAAAAGAGGAAAAATAGGTCTATCAATAAAGCTGTCCAGCTGGATAACAAGAGCCTCTTTGACCATCTTGTACCCGGAAACAAACACCATCCTCTGGCTGCCTATCCTCAAGCTGAACACTGGACCATACTCCTGAGAGAGCTGCATTCAAAAACAAAAGCATTTTTTTAGTTGCAAGCTTTTATTGTTTATTTATTGTTATTTCCAGCCTATAGTGTTGCAAAGGCTTATTTATGAAAGACACATTGCCTGTAGGATATTAAAGATAAACTTGTGTCCTCTAATCTGTTCACCTTACCTTCTCCATTGATTTGAAGTCAAATCCTATCAAGACATTTCCTAGAAAAGGCGCAGCCCAGGGTCCAGGGGGAAAGCTGTTTGGTCTCCAGTTTCTGATCACATCTGTCAGGAGTAACACTATAAAACTGATCAACAGCCAACTAGTGAAGTCCATACACTCAAAAAGGGCTTGAAAAATCATGATGAAAATGTTTAAAAGGACCCTCTGTAAACTCAGTTTGCTCCTGCAGGCATGGTCCGTCTCATGTTATTTGGCTGCGGGTTGTAGGAGGCAGAGGCGGAAAAATTCCCAACAAGGAAATGTTACGTAACACTGAGTGTCTCTCTGGACATCTTCCAGCAGGAGGATTGTATTTGTTTGCACCGTGTGTTGTGGACAAAAGGGGGACTTTTAACCTGTTAAGCCTGAGGAATAGTTTTGGCGAAAACTAAAAAGTACCATGGGGTACAGGAATTTGTTTTGGTTTCAAGACCCTGGTTCGCGGAGGATAGCATCATTTGCGTTGCTCTTGAGATTGCCATCATATTACACATGGTATTATGACAGAATTACTCATGAGCAACACAAACGTAAATTCATAAAGTGCAAAACCTTCACTGTCCTGCAGTAACCTTATACTGAGATTGGATGTTCATAGTGTAAATAGAGTCTGTGGCGACTGGTCATTAGGGGCAGGTGGGGCACAGCCCCACCTAGTGTCAGCAGAAAGTATTACACATAATGATTACAAAAAATGGAAAGAGATGCAAAAAAAGAAATTAAAAAATATATAAAATATATTTTAAGGTCATGTTTAATCATCTGATTCGTCTGTACATTGCTGTTTTAGTCTGTGTTCTTCTAATTAGTGTCTACAGTGCCGTTTTGAGCCATGTGGGACAAAACCTGATCATGCCCCACCCTTTCACTGTCAAAGTGAACGGTGACTGTAAAAACTACACTGCGCATGCTCAGAATATTTTTCAATGTAATGTGTGTGGCAAAAAAACAAACACCATAGGGGCACAGAGCTGCCATCCCCACCATACGTCATCTCACATCATTCAGAGCTGATTGGCTGTAAGTACGTGTGCCGCGAAAAGTGTGGTGTGTGAAGAGCATGGATGTATAATAAGAGGAGACGAGAGCTGCAGTGACGCGTCCTAAAACCAGGAAGTAAGCTGCAAAAAAGCAATGAGGTTTCTCTATAGGATTTTAGAAAATAGCTTGAAATAAGATCTGTGGGAAACGTACCTGTTAGATAAATGCACGTTTTGTTCAGCCGGATAATATCCACATGTCTACCCTACTTTTATAATTTTCGAATCATAAATCTATCGATTAGATTTATGATAGACTTTTGAAACTACAAGAAGATAAGGAGGACTTTTACAAAAAAGTTATAGAATTTTTTGTCCAGAAGGATAGGCAAATGGACTTCATCTTCAAGTCAAGGTAAGACCGCAATTTTTTGAAAATGGGATCTTACTTAGAGAGAACAATTCAATATTTAAATGATCAAATTACATTTAGTAATTAGTTAGTTTGTTTGTGTATGTTATGTAGCAAAATAACATTTTAAATAGCACTTAATGACTGACTGAATGGAAATGACAATAAATGAAAATGTAAAACGAAAAAAGCGATCATGAAACGTTTCCAAAAAATGAATAAAATGATTTTTGTCCACTTTGTTGTTCAGATATATCACATATTTGTAACTAAATGATACATTAATTGAAACAAAACACAGTATAAACTGAGGAGTGACTCTCGTGAGTTTCATGTGTTTTCTTCACTCCGCTGGGAAACTGCTCTCATGTCAAGAAGCATCAGATCAGTGCATGCGCTGCATCGTCCAATCAGTGAGCGATACACAGTAAGGGGGCGGGGCGAGTGTCTGAGGATTTCATCGAAGGATGGTCTGGTGGTTCCTCGATTATAGCTCCTCCATTATCGCTCCTCGCTCCTCGCTCCTCCGGCAAAAATAAGGCCATTGGGACGCTACTCAAGATGGCGCAGACAAATCAACTTCCGGTGAGACCGAGACCGAGGAGCGAGGAAATGAAAAATAAGAGAAGTGAAACGCAGCCATTGGCCCGTTCTCATTTCATCAAATGTCCCTCCTCGACTCCTCCCCTCCTCCCCTCCTCCGCTCCTCCGCTCGCATCTCCTGTGGGCTCCTAAGTCTCGAGGATAGGAGTCGAGGAGGGGAGTCGAGGAGGGACATTTGATGAAATGAGAACGGGCCCATATTGACATCTTTGGCGGAAAATGGCTGAATCCAGGCAGTACACATTTAAATGTAAGTATGTTCAGTGGCGTAGTAAATGTGCACATGACTTGTGTTTAAAGTTTATATTCCGTTTGAGTTTTGCCCGTGTGAACACAAACCGAACCTTCTGAAAAATGAAACAATGTAACAAACTGTCGTCTGGTGCGCACCAGAGAAGCGGACTATTAGGGTTGAATGAGACCTTAGAGCGTTTTGCACCTAAATAAATAATTAAAATGCACCTTGTTTTGACTTTGCCTCTTTTGTTGATATTTGTGGTTTATGATATGTGCACCAATATGTGTAAAAAAGGTTTGCAGACATCAAGTATGATATGAATACAAATTGTATTATTGATTGGTGATGGTGATTTTATGATTTTCTTATGGCTGCTTATCCTCCAGGACTTTTTGGTACACCCTGATAATAAAGAGTTACAATAATCCAATAATTACCCTTGTTCACAAATGAAAACATACCTTCATACATGTTTACCTTGGTAAAATATACGTGTGGATGTTTACTGTCCAAACTGAAGAAATTCCCCACAATCGGAAGAGCCATTGGTCCTGGAGGATAATTTGGAGGATTCCTGTTTTTGATGAAGTCGGCTATTATGATAAAAAATAAAAATAAACAGGAACAGACCCTTTAGGTCAAAACCCAGCAACAAAGCTACATTATTAGAGAGAGTTAAACCAGCAGCAGTTGAAAGGTTCAAGTTTTCCAAGAAGGCACACTTTCCTACACTACACACTTCTATCATTACAGGACAGATAACCCGAAAAACAAATCAGTAATTCAGACTCTGCAGTTGGCTCAAAGGTCATCGTGATCATGGACTTGCATAACAACACAGGTTACTGACGCAACTACCTTTTCCTTGGCAAATATCTCTCTCATCACACAAATGATGATCCCAAGTAGTAATAATGTAAGTATTATCATGCCAAAGTCATATAATAATAATAATATAACATCAGCTAAGCAATGTTAATACACATTGTATAACCTCCACTGATTTTCATCAACCTTACATTGAGATTGCATGTTCATAGTGTAAATAGAGTTTTGCCAAAAATATAAAGTGCAGTGGGTAAAAGGCATCTAATTGATTCATAGTGCAGTTGCATGTAAATGAGTAACCACCAGCCAGGTGCAGGTGCAGACAGCACAAACCACGTCAGCATGATCAAAACCCAAGTTCACTCTTTCTGTTGTGCTGTCAGACACAGGCAAACTTGTAGTCTATTTAGAAAGGTGTGCTTTTTGGTTCTCATACATTGATTGTCTTAGGCAACAGACTCACTGTCTTAGTCTCAATACAGTTTCAAGTATTTTTCATACAGCATGATATTAATTTAGTAAATTAGGTCCTATTTATTTACAGTGAAATAGATGATAAAGCAGGACAAGATTGAGGCTACCATCTGATTAACTTGTCACTACTACGTTGTTGTCCAGTTTGTGTGTTGTCTGAGTTTTTGTCCTTACATTTTAACTCTTCACATAAGTTAAATTGAACAATTTGGTCGCCCCAATTTTTTTTATTGTTCAGTGTTTGGTTGAACTGAGCTCAACCCTCTCTCTTTTGTTGTGGTACAGTGTAGATATGGAGATGGAAATCTTAACCCTTGTGTGGTGTTCGGGTCAAATTGACCCGATTTCCATTTTCAATGAATACAAAAAAATATAAGGATATTTTCGTTCAACCTGAAACTCAATGGCCGGGGCTTATTTATTTTGAAGGACATGTGGAATTGTTTTTATTTTTTTCCACTTATGAAAAAATGCCCACACGCATTTATATCCTTCATAAGAGGTTCGGGTCAATCTGACCCGGATACAATACCAGGACAGACAGACAGAGAAAAACACACAGAAATACACAAACTAAAGACACACACACAGAAATACACAAACTAAAGACACACACACAGAAATACACAAACTAAACACACACACACACACACACACACACACACACACACACACACACACACACACACACACACACACACACACACACAAAAGCTGTTTGATCCTGTTTTCCCTTGATCTTTACCCTTTGTAGTGTGTACACAAAACTATCCTAGAACATTATAAACATTTTAGATCTTCCAGATATGTATAAACATTTTACATTTTCTCGCACTGTCCCCCTCGCACCTGCACACCGGAGGAGGGACTAAACAGAGACATAACCTCACATTACAGTGTATAGTGCAGAACTACAATTATCTACCAGCAAAATGGCCAAAAGATATTCTGCTCAGAGAGCCTTGGAGCTAATAATGGATGAGAGTGAGTGGAATGCATTAGAAGAACTTCATCAATATATTTTTCAGATATACTGTATTTTATGAATAGTGACTGTTAATTGTTTTTATTTGCTTTGTGTTTATATCTGTTCTACTGTATGTCATTTATATGGATGTTTCATCATCTCTATATATTTCACAGCCAAATACTTTCGGATGTGTGGTTCTTGTGTTTCAATTGCTGTTAAATTGCTTTATTTCCTTCAGGGCTTTGATTATTATATGACAGATTAAAATTAATAAACATTAATGAAAAAAAGTTTCATTTACATTTGTCCTAGAAAAGCATGAGCAAAATGTAAACCTAGTTTTTATTACAGTGTATATTTTTTTAACATAAATTACATTTTTATCACAAAAAACGATGGACACTTCCATTGTTAAATTTGATCTAGCAAAGAGTATTTTCAAAAACGAATCATATATTTCATTTATATTGTTGGGGAATGAGTTAAAGACAATATATATATAAGGAATTGTGCATGTTGAATTTTGTTTTTCTGGAAATCAGCCAGGTGGCCATTTAAGGTCAGGTTGTGTGTTGGTTGCCCTCATAGAAGTGGAAGGGATTCTTAAGTCTAAGCACTGTGCCTTATGTTTCTCAAGCTCGTGGTGTGGCTGGATGCCTGTTTTCCTTGTACTGTAGATGTTTATTGCTAAAGGAATATTCTGAGGACACTTAATTGGTGTAATAAGAAGGAGAAGCAGAAGAAAAAGAAGATGAGTGTATGTTCTTTTGTGTTTTAAGCAAAGACTTACACCAGGTGTGTGAAACAAATCAAAACATATTTTTTAATAACAAATGTATTAAGATGGATAGAAATCAGATCATTACAGTTTTTTTTACTTATACATGACATACAATTTACAGATAGTACCTTAATGAATTTATTACACATTATGACGACAAAGGGAAATGTCTTTTAATTTGTGTATTCAATGTAAAAACAACTTTATCACACATCATTGTAAAGGCAAAGAACACCAAGCCCTCAGTGGATGAGGAAACATTCGTTGTTTATTCAAATTATTCAGTGAGATGTTGTATGATTCAGCGAGCCTTGGCATAAACCTTGAAGGGGTGTGGTACTCGTGTCACTCCAGTAACTCCTTCTGTACTCAACTCTACTCCATCAGGAACAGAGAAGGAGAACTTCTGCAGTAAACCAACGAAAAACAGGAATAGCTCCATCTTGGCGAGGCCTTCTCCGAGACACGCACGTTTCCCTGAAGAGTGCACAAACGTATACTCACATGAAAGTGTAAGATCTAAGGATAAAACGTATGTTCTAGTTCATGTTATGATTCAGGTGAATGTTGATTACCTGCAGAGAAAGCCATGAGAGCTTCTCTCTTCACAAACTTTCCCTCAGCATCCAGGAAGTGTCCAGGGTTGAAGGTGTCTGGGGTCTCCCATTCAGTCTTGTCGAACAGCACAGAGGTCAGGATTGGCATCAAGGTCGTACCCTAAAAAACAAGATTCATAACCAACCATTGACAACAACACCCACATTTTAGATACAATCCTTTTCAGACTAAATATGATTGTGGGCTGCACAAACCTTGGGAATGAAGTAATTAGCCAGTGTTGTATCCTTGGCAGCCATTCTGAGTCCATTTAAAGGAACAATGTTTCCCATCCTCATGATCTCGTGGATGACGGCTTCAGTGTAGGGCAGGTTGGGTCTGTCTGCCATACTGGGCTGTCTGTTGTGTCCGATCACTCTGTCTATCTCTGCCTTCACTTTCTCTATAAGTACAAATAAAGGTCAAGTTATGTTGTTTTCTTGCTGTGTTTACAGTTAGCTCAGTGTGGTGCTAGCATGTCACCTACCCTGGATATCAGGGTATTTGATGAGATAAACCAAAGCCCACTGTAACGTGGTGGAGGTGGTCTCTGTTCCAGCCAGGAACAGATCCAGAGAGCACAAAGCCAGATTAGTCTCTGTGAAGCCAAGGTCTGAATCCTTGTTCTATTCAGAGATGCAAAGAAGACACTGTAGTGAGTGGATGCTAAATATACATGAAGGGCTCCAAAGTGTTTTAAAGTGCAGTTGTTAACTTACTTTTTCCATTTCAATAAGGAAAGTGTCAATATAGTCCCGGGGGTCACTGCGGTCCAGGTCCTTCTTGTGGTTCTTTATCTCCAGACTGAGGAAGTCTCGGATGGCGTCAAAATTACTGAACATTTTGTTGTGAGGACCTGGCAAGTGCTTCATCAGTGTGGGGAACGAATCATACAGCTACAGTAGAAACAAATTGTAAATTAGATACATCCACATAATATTTACCCTTATGTGAACATATTTGGGCACAGACATGGGCTGCTCAGACGGTTAACAAGGATTGACTTCAAGAATCCTTAAAAAAAAGAAATGATCTGACAATGATTAAACGACATTAAAATGACTGACTTACCGTACCCCATACAGAGCCCTCCACCATTAGAATTTCAGACATATAATTCAGCATAATCTGGAAGTTGTGGTCGCTGTAGTCAAAGCGTTTACCCATCACCAGCTGGCAAATGATGTTGGACACAGCGTTGTTGAAGAGGCCTGCTGGGCTGAAAGGTTGACCTGTAGGAGAGGAGTCCACTGTTTAGACAACGCTATACTCCGAAAGAGCTGCTAATAATGAGCTGAATCTGTGTCTTTGTGTACACCTTTCTCCTTCTCTATCTCCTCCTGCAGGTGTCGGATCTCCTCACAGATACTCTGCTCCATGGTGTTTTTTCCCACGCCAAAGGTACGTAGGGTAGACAAGGCAAATCGTCGCTGTCTCTTCCATGTTTCACCATTGCTTACAAACAGACCGCCTAGATGCAAGCATAAGCAGAGATTTGAGTTAAAGGTCGAAGGGAGGTTATTCCTGAAGACTATGAGATAAGAGAAAGAAAGAGAATTATGCACTTTTGTTTCCGGAGTAAAACCTGTTATCCAATTCATTGTGAGGTCGATCCACAAAGTTGTCGGCTTGGGACACTAAGGCTTCCTTCACCATCTTGTACCCAGACACAACCACCATCGTGTTACCGCCGAGGCGGACGCTGAACACACTCCCATAAACATCAGCCAGCTGTAAATCAAGGAGTGAACACTGATGATACCAAAAACACTACCACATACATTCCCCTTTAAGTTGTATAAGTTGTTCATAGCTTAAACCTATGCATCGGGGAAAAAAATGGCTACCAGATGTACAAAGACAATACTTTTTCATCCATGTCTACAATTTGAACACCAGAAGTCAGTATCAGCCATTAGTTTCACATCTCCTGGAGAGCGCAAATAAACAACCTTCAAGTGGACTAACCGAGATGATTAAAATGGCTTTCAACTTCTTCTACTGCATTGACAGTGCCCACAAACCCCGATGTGAAAGATCTTAACCCTATTGTAAATTCAAAATAAAAGGCTACATCAGACTAAACCATATAATAGATCTCACAACTTTACCTTGGTAAAATACATATGTGGATGTTTACTGTCCACACTGAAGAAACTCCCCACAATTGGAAGAGCCATTGGTCCCGGAGGATAATTTGGAGGATTCCTGTGTTTTAGGAAATCGGCTATTATGATAAAAATGAAAAGAAACAGGAACAGCCCCTTGAAGTCCAAAGCCGACAAAACATTATAAAGCCACATCCTTAAGGAGAGTTAAACCAACAGCATGAGAAAGGTCCAAGCCTTGCAAGAAGCCAAACTGCACTCCCCTGCACTAAAAACTACTATCAAAACTGGAAAAAACTATTCGTCAGGCAGTGCTCAAAGTTCATCGAGATAGTGGACCATACAGGCAACAGACACACCTACTTTACTTGGTAAACAAGATATCTGTCATAGTATAAATGATTGCACCTAATGTCACATTATTAAAGTCTTAGCACGCCATTATAATTTGATGGTAATAACTCATGAGCAAACATATCTGCTAAGCAATCAGATAACACACCTTTCAAATCTTCCACTGTCTTTCATTGACCTTATACTGATACTGGATGGTCATGGTTTAAATAAAGTGAAGCCAAATTATAAAGTGCAGTGGGTAAAAGGCATCTAACTAATTCTTTGCGCAGTTGCATGTAAATGAGTAACTACCAGCAGGAACAGGTGCAGACAGTACCTGGGTCACTAGGGGAGTAACCCAGTTTAGAAAAGTGTCTGTTTTGGGTTTTATACATTAATTCGCTTAGTTAACATATTTAACGTAGTTTATCTTCTATTAGCAAGGTGTCAATGTAATATTTTGGTTTGCTTAAAACTGCTATTGTGATGCCTCATTAGGCATTGTATTGCTGCACATTTAACCATCAACAGTGTGTTTATGAAACTAGGGTTTGGTTGTACCCAGCTCCACCCTCTCGTGTCAATTCTAGTTCCAAAAAACAAGATTGCGATGGCTGTAAAAATAATAATAATAATAATAACAATAATAATAATAATAATTTGACACAAATAAAAACTCCCTACAATTAGGAGAGCCAATGGTCCTGGAGAATAATTTGGAGGATTCGTGTGTTTGACGAACTCTCCTATAATGATAACAAAATAAAAGTAAACAGGAAAAACCCCTTGAGGTCAGAACCCAGCAAAAAATGATAGAGCCACATGTTGAAGAGATCTAGGTCAGCAGCAGGAGAACGGTCCCAGCTATGACATTCCTTTTTTCTTATGAAACACCGGTTTTGTAATGGTAATGGTACCCATCAATCATTCACAAAGTTTGTATAAAGGTTTTTGTACCTAAACATTATGTCAGATGTTGGCATAGTTATTTGTCATCAGGGTCAATCATCTTTTTTGATTGACCCTTTTTTAGGAGTTTGTTTAAGATATTTATTTCACTAGTATTACTATATTAATAATACCTTGAGACCACATGCCTCTACACAGGCCCTGGTTAGCCCCGAAGCTAGCAGCAACACAACAGCAGCTTAAGGTGAGCTGACTTTTAAGGTGGACCAGCTTTTCTCATATGAAAGCAATATATTTGTTTTTACTTGAATACATCATTTGCGTTGCTCTTGAGATTGCCATCATATTACACATGGTATTATGACAGAAAACACTCATGAGCAACATAAACGTAAATTCATAAAGTGCAAAACCTTCACTGTCCTGCAGTAACCTTATACTGAGATTGAATGTTCATAGTGTAAATAGAGTCAAGCCTAAATATAGAGTGCAGTTGGGATAAAGGTCTTCTTGGGCAGATAAGACTCTTTGAGTTCAGATGAATTCAGATAAAGACCTGATTTCAAAAGAAAAATGTCAATGGATTCCTGAAAGTTAGTCAATGATTCTAAAGATAAGGAGATACGTCACACTTCTTACAATATTTTGCAAACAAACCGGCTTTGGGTCAAGTTATTTAAGCTGACTCCACACAACCATTTCCAACAAAATCCTGACTTCTCTTAATGTTTTAAAACTATGTAAAAGGCAAACTCTTGGGTACAACTAAAATCCTTTATTGAACAGAATAAAACATTTTACAGATTTTTAAGTATAATTTCACAAGTTTATGTATACCAAATTAAAAGCATGTTAATGTATGTAGGCATTTATTTAGAAATGTTATCTCACTCAAGTTGGCATGTGAGTGAGGTTTAAAGTTGTGTGTATAGGTTCTATGATTTATTTTGTCAAAAAATCATGCTTAACTAATACTTAACCAGCTAATGGATATAGGAAAATATAATACATCTGATATCCTGTTGCTGCAGGAAAATATTTGCAATATTGTGTTGCATAACATTATGCAACACTTAATAGACAGGTCATGAATGTCATAATGACCATGTCGTTAAATTATCTAAGTTCAAGTAGATAAAAAGCTTGTCAGTGTAGTGATAAATCAAAACTGTATCAGGCAAGTATTGTGAAACAGTAGATTGTTAGTTAATTAGTTAAAAGATCTTCATGCTAAGTGAAAATATTACTAGCAAACCTAGCATGTGTAATTTCACTGTTACATTAGCAATCGGTTATTTTTTATCTTAAAGTCCTACAAAGCTACTAAATGTGTGAGTATACACATGAGTACGTGCATGTATAAATGTGTGAAATGATCTCTGTGGGTGATGATGGGAGTGAATGGCCTTAAAACTAAAAACTATATATTGATTTATTTCATGTCAAACTAGTTTTAAGTTTTGAGTCAGAAATGTGATCTGATTTAGTTTTTTTGGCAGCGAACGTGGACTTAAGACTGTTTTGTGACCCTGAGGTGGAATAGGAGCAAATCAGCGAGGCACAGCTAGCATCCTGAACTGCTGGGGGGAATTGGTGAAACCCAGCACACCGTCCAAGCTGGGCATCTCTCCAGGAACAGGGGAGATGGTGAAGTGCTGGAGGAGAACTGTGAACATAAGGAACAGCTCCATTCTGGCCAGGTGCTCCCCTATACACACACGTTTACCTGTCGGGAAACAATAGGCAACAGATTTTAAACTCTAATCTTGATAGCAGGAAATATGTTAGTAGCAATTTGTCTGTAAGCTAGTGGAGGAATATCAAGCAAACCTGCTGAAAACGGTAAGAAGGCGTCTCTTCTGCGAAATGTCCCCTCCGTATCCAAGAAATGCTCCGGATTGAAGGTATCCGGAGTTTCCCACTCATTCTTATCAAACAGCACAGTCGTAAGGATTGTAGTAATAGTTGTTCCCTGCAGAAATAAGCATGAAATGTCACGTTGTGTAAAAATAATGGACAAAACTCAACCTATAATATATGGGCGAGTCTGGTAAATAGTTCTTTACTTTGGGTATTGAGTATCCTCCCAGTGTAGCGTCTTTACTGGCCATTTTTGGGACTCCAAGGGGAACGATATTTCCCATCCTTTGAACTTCATGGATGACAGCTTCAGTGTAAGGCATGTTGGGCTTGTCGGCCATGGTGGGCTGTCGAGACTGTCCGATCACTGAGTCTATCTCTGCCTGGACTTTCTCTGATTGAGGAGGCAGTCATTGGACATTATAACCTTAAACAGCACAAAAAACTCTGTAATCTCTGTGAGAATACTCTAAATGCCAATGTGATTCAGACAGATACTAACCCTGTATCTCTGGGTAGTGCATCATGTACATCAGGGCCCAGCGTAAAGTGGTGGCTGATGTTTCTGTACCGGCCTCTATCAGGTCCAGTGTGCAAATCAGCAGGCTTTCGATGTTGAAGCCAGCCTGGGGATCCTCCTTTTTCTGGCAAAGATTCAACAACATTGCATTGATGTTATTACACGGCTTGGTTGAATACTCAAATCTGAATACTCAAGGAAGCTCTGAATTTAGGATGATGTGCAGTCCTATCAATCCGCAGAAAGAAGTCTGTCTGATACTCTTATCAGAAAACACCATGGAATACATTTTTCCATTCATGTTTATGTAATATACTGTACTAAAATACTAAATATGTGCAAAT
This sequence comes from Trematomus bernacchii, assembly GCF_902827165.1. NCBI lineage: Eukaryota > Metazoa > Chordata > Actinopteri > Perciformes > Nototheniidae > Trematomus > Trematomus bernacchii. The sequence continues at coordinate 6,202,504 of NW_022987739.1, read as the reverse complement.
ATCTTACCTTCTCCATCTCTCCCAGGTAAACATCGATAAAATCACGAGGGTCCTCTGGGTTCCACTCTTCCTGGTGCTTCACTACTTCTGATCTCAGGAAAGCCAAGATCTCCGTGTAGTTCTTTAACACAGTCTGGTGAGGTCCTGGCAGGTACTTCAGCACACCAGGGAAGGCATCATACAGCTGTTGATGGGACAAACTCTCAGATAATTAGTTATAGGTCTACAGCACAGTTTAGTTAAAGTAGATGAGAAATTACCTGAGTCTGAGGTACGCCAGCTAACCTAATAGCCTCATTGTCCAAGTCCAGAATCCTGCGGAAGCTTTGATCGCTGTACTCAAAGCGATGTCCGAAGAGCACAGACGAGATGATGTTACTTACTCCATTCGTTATGATGTTATTGGGGTTAAATGGCCTTCCTGGGAATATGTTGAATTAAAGTAATGATATATTATTATTATTGTTGTGTCTCGTCAGATTTGTTAGTTTTTTTATCCTTGTTTATTTGTATTAGTATTATTTCTCGGTTAAGTTAATATTGTCAAGTCCGCGTCTGCTAACCATTTTGTCGTCTGTCATTTCCTGTTTTACTTTGGTAATCTCCTCTCTCATGTCAGGGGTGTTTCTCAAGGAAGGATCCTTCAGAGCCACTATTTCAAGAATGCTACGTCATCGAATTCTACCGAGGACTGAGTCCTTCGTTGCGGGGAATTTCGAGGATGCACATGTGTATCCTCTGCGGTGTTAAAAGCCCCACAATGCTTTGCGCACGGACCAATTTCCAACATCTTTGGCGGAAAATGGCTGAATCCAGGCAGTACACATTTAAATGTAAGTATGTTCAGTGGCGTAGTAAATGTGCACATGACTTGTGTTTAAAGTTTATATTCCGTTTGAGTTTTGCCCGTGTGAACGCAAACCGAACCTTCTGAAAAATTAAACAACGTAACAAACTGTCGTCTGGTGCGCACCAGAGAAGCGGACTATTAGGGTTGAATGAGACCTTAGAGCGTTTTGCACCTAAATAAATAATTAAAATGCACCTTGTTTTGACTTTGCCTCTTTTGTTGATATTTGTGGTTTATGATATGTGCACCAATATGTGTAAAAAAGGTTTGCAGACATCAAGTATGATATGAATACAAATTGTATTATTGATTGGTGATGGTGATTTTATGATTTTCTTATGGCTGCTTATCCTCCAGGTCTTTTTCAAGGCTGCAAACAGAAGGAGAACGTGTTATGTTAGTTTAGTGGTTCTGTCCTGGAGAGATTATAATTTTACCAAATACAGTTACTCAAGTACATCTTCGATCTTCGCAAATCAGTTATGTCTTCAAACAAATCGCGCTCAATTTAAGGCGGGGCCTCTCATATGACGCACACCTGCACACTTGCTAGCCTGTTCCATCCTTCATTCTCCGAATGCCAGGAAGGATTCTTGCCTAGCCTCTGAAGGACCTGACTCGGAAGACATGTCCCACCAAGGAAGTGTCCTCGACATTGAGAAACACCCCATGTTTACTATGAGTGTTTGTATTGCCTTGCAAATCACCTTAAGTAATTTCCTTTTTTTAACCGTCCTTTTGTCTGGAGTCGTGCATTTGGGTCCTATCATTTTCTTGTGTGCCCGAGTCGTAACAATTATGTTAGGATATAAAATCACTCCACATAGCAATCTCTACTTGCCTTGTTCCTCTTTGAAAGCTTCACAGATGTAGGTGTTTTCCACCTCAATGTATTTTTCCAGGGACTTCTGGCCCTCTCCAAAGTAACGCAGGTGAGTGTTGGCAAACTTCCGTTGCTTTTTCCACAAGTACCCATTGCTCAAAGCTATACCTGTGGGACAGTTGTAGCAAATTAACAAAGCAAACAGGCAATTCACTGCCTTTACAGATTTTAGATATCACTTCTGAGCACCTTTCTTGAAAAGAAACACTTTCTTTCACTCCCTAATCTGTTGTTGTGCAGTGTTGTTGTTGCACAGAGGGGAGAGTCTATTCTGCATGGACCACAGACTTTGTCCCATGTGAGTTGACTTACTGGGCTATGACTTTTGGTTAAATCTATCGATACTGCGTAAAGAGATTAAGTTCTGCCCTGGAGAAGGCAAACCACTACTGCAATACTTTTGCATGCCATTAAATATTCAGGCTTTCTCACTCTCGTTCAGGTATACTCACCAGTCCCCTTAAAGATAGCATGGAAAAGAGGAAAAATAGGTCTATCAATAAAGCTGTCCAGCTGGATAACAAGAGCCTCTTTGACCATCTTGTACCCGGAAACAAACACCATCCTCTGGCTGCCTATCCTCAAGCTGAACACTGGACCATACTCCTGAGAGAGCTGCATTCAAAAACAAAAGCATTTTTTTAGTTGCAAGCTTTTATTGTTTATTTATTGTTATTTCCAGCCTATAGTGTTGCAAAGGCTTATTTATGAAAGACACATTGCCTGTAGGATATTAAAGATAAACTTGTGTCCTCTAATCTGTTCACCTTACCTTCTCCATTGATTTGAAGTCAAATCCTATCAAGACATTTCCTAGAAAAGGCGCAGCCCAGGGTCCAGGGGGAAAGCTGTTTGGTCTCCAGTTTCTGATCACATCTGTCAGGAGTAACACTATAAAACTGATCAACAGCCAACTAGTGAAGTCCATACACTCAAAAAGGGCTTGAAAAATCATGATGAAAATGTTTAAAAGGACCCTCTGTAAACTCAGTTTGCTCCTGCAGGCATGGTCCGTCTCATGTTATTTGGCTGCGGGTTGTAGGAGGCAGAGGCGGAAAAATTCCCAACAAGGAAATGTTACGTAACACTGAGTGTCTCTCTGGACATCTTCCAGCAGGAGGATTGTATTTGTTTGCACCGTGTGTTGTGGACAAAAGGGGGACTTTTAACCTGTTAAGCCTGAGGAATAGTTTTGGCGAAAACTAAAAAGTACCATGGGGTACAGGAATTTGTTTTGGTTTCAAGACCCTGGTTCGCGGAGGATAGCATCATTTGCGTTGCTCTTGAGATTGCCATCATATTACACATGGTATTATGACAGAATTACTCATGAGCAACACAAACGTAAATTCATAAAGTGCAAAACCTTCACTGTCCTGCAGTAACCTTATACTGAGATTGGATGTTCATAGTGTAAATAGAGTCTGTGGCGACTGGTCATTAGGGGCAGGTGGGGCACAGCCCCACCTAGTGTCAGCAGAAAGTATTACACATAATGATTACAAAAAATGGAAAGAGATGCAAAAAAAGAAATTAAAAAATATATAAAATATATTTTAAGGTCATGTTTAATCATCTGATTCGTCTGTACATTGCTGTTTTAGTCTGTGTTCTTCTAATTAGTGTCTACAGTGCCGTTTTGAGCCATGTGGGACAAAACCTGATCATGCCCCACCCTTTCACTGTCAAAGTGAACGGTGACTGTAAAAACTACACTGCGCATGCTCAGAATATTTTTCAATGTAATGTGTGTGGCAAAAAAAAAAACACCATAGGGGCACAGAGCTGCCATCCCCACCATACGTCATCTCACATCATTCAGAGCTGATTGGCTGTAAGTACGTGTGCCGCGAAAAGTGTGGTGTGTGAAGAGCATGGATGTATAATAAGAGGAGACGAGAGCTGCAGTGACGCGTCCTAAAACCAGGAAGTAAGCTGCAAAAAAGCAATGAGGTTTCTCTATAGGATTTTAGAAAATAGCTTGAAATAAGATCTGTGGGAAACGTACCTGTTAGATAAATGCACGTTTTGTTCAGCCGGATAATATCCACATGTCTACCCTACTTTTATAATTTTCGAATCATAAATCTATCGATTAGATTTATGATAGACTTTTGAAACTACAAGAAGATAAGGAGGACTTTTACAAAAAAGTTATAGAATTTTTTGTCCAGAAGGATAGGCAAATGGACTTCATCTTCAAGTCAAGGTAAGACCGCAATTTTTTGAAAATGGGATCTTACTTAGAGAGAACAATTCAATATTTAAATGATCAAATTACATTTAGTAATTAGTTAGTTTGTTTGTGTATGTTATGTAGCAAAATAACATTTTAAATAGCACTTAATGACTGACTGAATGGAAATGACAATAAATGAAAATGTAAAACGAAAAAAGCGATCATGAAACGTTTCCAAAAAATGAATAAAATGATTTTTGTCCACTTTGTTGTTCAGATATATCACATATTTGTAACTAAATGATACATGAATTGAAACAAAACACAGTATAAACTGAGGAGTGACTCTCGTGAGTTTCATGTGTTTTCTTCACTCCGCTGGGAAACTGCTCTCATGTCAAGAAGCATCAGATCAGTGCATGCGCTGCATCGTCCAATCAGTGAGCGATACACAGTAAGGGGGCGGGGCGAGTGTCTGAGGATTTCATCGAAGGATGGTCTGGTGGTTCCTCGATTATAGCTCCTCCATTATCGCTCCTCGCTCCTCGCTCCTCCGGCAAAAATAAGGCCATTGGGACGCTACTCAAGATGGCGCAGACAAATCAACTTCCGGTGAGACCGAGACCGAGGAGCGAGGAAATGAAAAATAAGAGAAGTGAAACGCAGCCATTGGCCCGTTCTCATTTCATCAAATGTCCCTCCTCGACTCCTCCCCTCCTCCCCTCCTCCCCTCCTCGGCTCCTCCGCTCGCATCTCCTGTGGGCTCCTAAGTCTCGAGGATAGGAGTCGAGGAGGGGAGTCGAGGAGGGACATTTGATGAAATGAGAACGGGCCCATATTGACATCTTTGGCGGAAAATGGCTGAATCCAGGCAGTACACATTTAAATGTAAGTATGTTCAGTGGCGTAGTAAATGTGCACATGACTTGTGTTTAAAGTTTATATTCCGTTTGAGTTTTGCCCGTGTGAACACAAACCGAACCTTCTGAAAAATGAAACAATGTAACAAACTGTCGTCTGGTGCGCACCAGAGAAGCGGACTATTAGGGTTGAATGAGACCTTAGAGCGTTTTGCACCTAAATAAATAATTAAAATGCACCTTGTTTTGACTTTGCCTCTTTTGTTGATATTTGTGGTTTATGATATGTGCACCAATATGTGTAAAAAAGGTTTGCAGACATCAAGTATGATATGAATACAAATTGTATTATTGATTGGTGATGGTGATTTTATGATTTTCTTATGGCTGCTTATCCTCCAGGACTTTTTGGTACACCCTGATAATAAAGAGTTACAATAATCCAATAATTACCCTTGTTCACAAATGAAAACATACCTTCATACATGTTTACCTTGGTAAAATATACGTGTGGATGTTTACTGTCCAAACTGAAGAAATTCCCCACAATCGGAAGAGCCATTGGTCCTGGAGGATAATTTGGAGGATTCCTGTTTTTGATGAAGTCGGCTATTATGATAAAAAATAAAAATAAACAGGAACAGACCCTTTAGGTCAAAACCCAGCAACAAAGCTACATTATTAGAGAGAGTTAAACCAGCAGCAGTTGAAAGGTTCAAGTTTTCCAAGAAGGCACACTTTCCTACACTACACACTTCTATCATTACAGGACAGATAACCCGAAAAACAAATCAGTAATTCAGACTCTGCAGTTGGCTCAAAGGTCATCGTGATCATGGACTTGCATAACAACACAGGTTACTGACGCAACTACCTTTTCCTTGGCAAATATCTCTCTCATCACACAAATGATGATCCCAAGTAGTAATAATGTAAGTATTATCATGCCAAAGTCATATAATAATAATAATATAACATCAGCTAAGCAATGTTAATACACATTGTATAACCTCCACTGATTTTCATCAACCTTACATTGAGATTGCATGTTCATAGTGTAAATAGAGTTTTGCCAAAAATATAAAGTGCAGTGGGTAAAAGGCATCTAATTGATTCATAGTGCAGTTGCATGTAAATGAGTAACCACCAGCCAGGTGCAGGTGCAGACAGCACAAACCACGTCAGCATGATCAAAACCCAAGTTCACTCTTTCTGTTGTGCTGTCAGACACAGGCAAACTTGTAGTCTATTTAGAAAGGTGTGCTTTTTGGTTCTCATACATTGATTGTCTTAGGCAACAGACTCACTGTCTTAGTCTCAATACAGTTTCAAGTATTTTTCATACAGCATGATATTAATTTAGTAAATTAGGTCCTATTTATTTACAGTGAAATAGATGATAAAGCAGGACAAGATTGAGGCTACCATCTGATTAACTTGTCACTACTACGTTGTTGTCCAGTTTGTGTGTTGTCTGAGTTTTTGTCCTTACATTTTAACTCTTCACATAAGTTAAATTGAACAATTTGGTCGCCCCAATTTTTTTTATTGTTCAGTGTTTGGTTGAACTGAGCTCAACCCTCTCTCTTTTGTTGTGGTACAGTGTAGATATGGAGATGGAAATCTTAACCCTTGTGTGGTGTTCGGGTCAAATTGACCCGATTTCCATTTTCAATGAATACAAAAAATATAAGGATATTTTCGTTCAACCTGAAACTCAATGGCCGGGGCTTATTTATTTTGAAGGACATGTGGAATTGTTTTTATTTTTTTCCACTTATGAAAAAATGCCCACACGCATTTATATCCTTCATAAGAGGTTCGGGTCAATCTGACCCGGATACAATACCAGGACAGACAGACAGAGAAAAACACACAGAAATACACAAACTAAAGACACACACACAGAAATACACAAACTAAAGACACTCACACAGAAATACACAAACTAAACACACACACACACACACACACACACACACACACACACACACACACACACACACACACACACAAAAGCTGTTTGATCCTGTTTTCCCTTGATCTTTACCCTTTGTAGTGTGTACACAAAACTATCCTAGAACATTATAAACATTTTAGATCTTCCAGATATGTATAAACATTTTACATTTTCTCGCACTGTCCCCCTCGCACCTGCACGCCGGAGGAGGGACTAAACAGAGACATAACCTCACATTACAGTGTATAGTGCAGAACTACAATTATCTACCAGCAAAATGGCCAAAAGATATTCTGCTCAGAGAGCCTTGGAGCTAATAATGGATGAGAATGAGTGGAATGCATTAGAAGAACTTCATCAATATATTTTTCAGATATACTGTATTTTATGAATAGTGACTGTTAATTGTTTTTATTTGCTTTGTGTTTATATCTGTTCTACTGTATGTCATTTATATGGATGTTTCATCATCTCTATATATTTCACAGCCAAATACTTTCGGATGTGTGGTTCTTGTGTTTCAATTGCTGTTAAATTGCTTTATTTCCTTCAGGGCTTTGATTATTATATGACAGATTAAAATTAATAAACATTAATGAAAAAAAGTTTCATTTACATTTGTCCTAGAAAAGCATGAGCAAAATGTAAACCTAGTTTTTATTACAGTGTATATTTTTTTAACATAAATTACATTTTTATCACAAAAAACGATGGACACTTCCATTGTTAAATTTGATCTAGCAAAGAGTATTTTCAAAAACGAATCATATATTTCATTTATATTGTTGGGGAATGAGTTAAAGACAATATATATATAAGGAATTGTGCATGTTGAATTTTGTTTTTCTGGAAATCAGCCAGGTGGCCATTTAAGGTCAGGTTGTGTGTTGGTTGCCCTCATAGAAGTGGAAGGGATTCTTAAGTCTAAGCACTGTGCCTTATGTTTCTCAAGCTTGTGGTGTGGCTGGATGCCTGTTTTCCTTGTACTGTAGATGTTTATTGCTAAAGGAATATTCTGAGGACACTTAATTGGTGTAATAAGAAGGAGAAGCAGAAGAAAAAGAAGATGAGTGTATGTTCTTTTGTGTTTTAAGCAAAGACTTACACCAGGTGTGTGAAACAAATCAAAACATATTTTTTAATAACAAATGTATTAAGATGGATAGAAATCAGATCATTACAGTTTTTTTTACTTATACATGACATACAATTTACAGATAGTACCTTAATGAATTTATTACACATTATGACGACAAAGGGAAATGTCTTTTAATTTGTGTATTCAATGTAAAAACAACTTTATCACACATCATTGTAAAGGCAAAGAACACCAAGCCCTCAGTGGATGAGGAAACATTCGTTGTTTATTCAAATTATTCAGTGAGATGTTGTATGATTCAGCGAGCCTTGGCATAAACCTTGAAGGGGTGTGGTACTCGTGTCGCTCCAGTAACTCCTTCTGTACTCAACTCTACTCCATCAGGAACAGAGAAGGAGAACTTCTGCAGTAAACCAACGAAAAACAGGAATAGCTCCATCTTGGCGAGGCCTTCTCCGAGACACGCACGTTTCCCTGAAGAGTGCACAAACGTATACTCACATGAAAGTGTAACATCTAAGGATAAAACGTATGTTCTAGTTCATGTTATGATTCAGGTGAATGTTGATTACCTGCAGAGAAAGCCATGAGAGCTTCTCTCTTCACAAACTTTCCCTCAGCATCCAGGAAGTGTCCAGGGTTGAAGGTGTCTGGGGTCTCCCATTCAGTCTTGTCGAACAGCACAGAGGTCAGGATTGGCATCAAGGTCGTACCCTAAAAAACAAGATTCATAACCAACCATTGACAACAACACCCACATTTTAGATACAATCCTTTTCAGACTAAATATGATTGTGGGCTGCACAAACCTTGGGAATGAAGTAATTAGCCAGTGTTGTATCCTTGGCAGCCATTCTGAGTCCATTTAAAGGAACAATGTTTCCCATCCTCATGATCTCGTGGATGACGGCTTCAGTGTAGGGCAGGTTGGGTCTGTCTGCCATACTGGGCTGTCTGTTGTGTCCGATCACTCTGTCTATCTCTGCCTTCACTTTCTCTATAAGTACAAATAAAGGTCAAGTTATGTTGTTTTCTTGCTGTGTTTACAGTTAGCTCAGTGTGGTGCTAGCATGTCACCTACCCTGGATATCAGGGTATTTGATGAGATAAACCAAAGTCCACTGTAACATGGTGGAGGTGGTCTCTGTTCCAGCCATGAACAGATCCAGAGAGCACAAAGCCAGATTAGTCTCTGTGAAGCCAAGATCTGAATCCTTGTTCTATTCAGAGATGCAAAGAAGATACTGTAGTGAGTGGATGCTAAATATACATGAAGGGCTCCAAAGTGTTTTAAAGTGCAGTTGTTAACTTACTTTTTCCATTTCAATAAGGAAAGTGTCAATATAGTCCCGGGGGTCACTGCGGTCCAGGTCCTTCTTGTGGTTCTTTATCTCCAGACTGAGGAAGTCTCGGATGGCGTCAAAATTACTGAACATTTTGTTGTGAGGACCTGGCAAGTGCTTCATCAATGTGGGGAACGACTCATACAGCTACAGTAGAAACAAATTGTAAATTAGATACATCCACATAATATGTACCCTTATGTGAACATATTTGGGCACAGACATGGGCTGCTCAGACGGTTAACAAGGATTGACTTCAAGAATCCTAAAAAAAAAAAAAAGATCTGACAATGATTAAACGACATTAAAATGACTGACTTACCGAACCCCATACAGAGCCCTCCAGCATTAGAATTTCAGACAAATAATTCAGCATAATCTGGAAGTTGTGGTCGCTGTAGTCAAAGCGTTTACCCATCACCAGCTGGCAAATGATGTTGGACACAGCGTTGTTGAAGAGGCCTGCTGGGCTGAAAGGTTGACCTGTAGGAGAGGATCCACTGTTTAGACAACGCTATACTCCGAAAGAGCTGCTAATAATGAGCTGAATCTGTGTCTTTGTGTACACCTTTCTCCTTCTCTATCTCCTCCTGCAGGTGTCGGATCTCCTCACAGATACTCTGCTCCATGGTGTTTTTTCCCACGCCAAAGGTACGTAGGGTAGACAAGGCAAATCGTCGCTGTCTCTTCCATGTTTCACCATTGCTTACAAACAGACCGCCTAGATGCAAGCATAAGCAGAGATTTGAGTTAAAGGTCGAAGGGAGGTTATTCCTGAAGACTATGAGATAAGAGAAAGAAAGAGAATTATGCACTTTTGTTTCCGGAGTAAAGCCTGTTCGCCATTGCATTGTGAGGTCGATCCACAAAGTTGTCGGCTTGGGACACTAAGGCTTCCTTCACCATCTTGTACCCAGACACAAACACCATCGTGTTACCGACGAGGCGGAGGCTGAACACACTCCCATAAACATCAGCCAGCTGTAAATCAAGGAGTGAACACTGATGATCCCAAAAACACTACCACATACATTCTCCTTTAAGTTGTTCATACCCTAAACCTATGCATCGGGGAAGAAATGGCTACCAGGTGTATGAAGACAATACTTTTTCATCCATGTCTACAATTTGAACACCAGATGTCAGTATCAGCCATTAGTTTCACATCTCCTGGAGAGCGCAAATAAACAACCTTCAAGTGGACTAACCAAGATGATTAAAATGGCTTTCAACTTCTTCTACTGCATTGACAGTGCCCACAAACCCCGATGTGAAAGATCTTAACCCTATTGTAAATTCAAAATAAAAGGCTACATCAGATTAAACCATATAATAGATCTCACAACTTTACCTTGGTAAAATACATGTATGGATGTTTACTGTCCACACTGAAGAAACTCCCCACAATTGGAAGAGCCATTGGTCCCGGAGGATAATTTGGAGGATTCCTGTGTTTTAGGAAATCGGCTATTATGATAAAAATGAAAAGAAACAGGAACAGCCCCTTGAAGTCCAAAGCCGACAAAACATTATAAAGCCACATCCTTAAGGAGAGTTAAACCAACAGCATGAGAAAGGTCCAAGCCTTGCAAGAAGCCAAACTGCACTCCGCTGCACTAAAAACTACTATCAAAACTGGAAAAAACTTTTCGGTAGTTCAGGCTGTGCTCAAAGTTCATCGAGATAGTGGACCATACAGGCAACAGACACACCTCCTTTACTTGGTAAACAAGATATCTGTCATAGTATAAATTATTGCACCTAATGTCACATTATTAAAGTCTTAGCACGCCATTATAATTTGATGGTAATAACTCATGAGCAAACATATCTGCTAAGCAATCAGATAACACACATTTCAAATCTTCCACTGTCTTTCATTGACCTTATACTGATATTGGATGGTCATTGTTTAAATAAAGTGAAGCCAAATTATAAAGTGCAGTGGGTAAAAGGCATCTAACTAATTCATTGCGCAGTTGCATGTAAATGAGTAACTACCAGCAGGAACAGGTGCAGACAGTACCTGGGTCACTAGGGGAGTAACCCAGTTTAGAAAAATGTCTGTTTTGGGTTTTATACATTAATTCGCTTAGTTAACATATTTAACGTAGTTTATCTTCTATTAGCAAGGTGTCAATGTAATATTTTGGTTTGCTTAAAACTGCTATTGTGATGCCTCATTAGGCATTGTCTTGCTGCACATTTAACCATCAACAGTGTGTTTTTAGTTTATGAAACTAGGGTTTGGTTGTACCCAGCTCCACCCTCTCGTGTCAATTCTAGTTCCAAAAAACAAGATTGCGATGGCTGTAAAAATAATAATAATAATAATAACAATAATAATTAAAGCTGCAAGCAGCGTTGAGCGGGTCTTCGACGCTCCGCAGGCTGTTGTCCGTACGTCGACGTCAGGCAGATGTCTCGAGGACTCGGCCGTTGGCAAACGTGGGAAGTTTTAGGCCGATCGGACAATGTATTTAGGAGTTACAGCAGTATCATAAACATTGTGTTTGATGGCGAGTGATCAGTCGCCATGGCAACGGAATTTGATGACACCCCATAATACGCCTAGATGTGTTGAGGGCTGCATCGTTATCAAACCTGTGACGTTTTGGGCCGTTTGGAGCATGTTAACTGGAGTTATGAGAAAACCGTGTTTCACGGCGACCATGTTGTTACCATAGCAACGACATTTGACGAAATCTCAAAACTGACACATATATGTGTGTCGAGGGCTTGACGGTTAGCACACATGGGAAATTTGAACACTTTTTACCATTTACACAGGAGTTATAGCAATATCGTGCTTAACGGCGAGGGATGGCTGGCAACAGCTTTTGAGGAAAACTCACTATTGTCATATTGATGTGTTGAGGGCCGGACCATTAACTGTCATCTGAAGTCTGGTGCAGTTTGGACCATTTTCCATCGAGTTATGACAACACTGTGTTTCATGGCGAGGGATCTGTCACCATGGCAATGGCATATGATGACATCCCATAATTGGCGTAGAGCTGTTCAGGGCTAGGGTTAAGGACAAAGGAGCCTCATTCACTTTACATTGGGGTTGTTTGCGTGGTGCAGACACGTAAATGTAGCAAAGTTCGTGACTCCACCACGCACTGCGGTGTTAAGGAGTCGTGGTGGAGTCACGCATTCTGGTGAGACCAGAGGCCTGTACTACGAAGCTGGTTCAACCTAACCTGGATATGTTGGAGTTAGCCGGTTGGCCTAAGCCAAAACATACGCGCTGGTGCTAAGCTGTACTACGACGCTGGTTATCAAGTGGATCGCTTAAGCCAGCCGTGTCCTATCTAGTTAGGTGCGCGTTCACATGAAAGGGGTGGTATTTGGAGCATTCGACCAATCTCAAACACGGAGAAGCGTACTGACAGCGCAGCGTCATACTTCCTGAATGAAAAGTGAACTTTAATATTAGTCAAATATGAAGAAGTTAAACTTTAAACATCCATGACTTAAACACTTTATCCAGGATAAAAGCCACATAGCTGCACCTGCAAGGTGAATACAGCTGGTAAAAGAAAAAGTGTTTGAATGCGTACATTAACAGGTTTATGAAATCACTGCCCCGTCCAAGACACGAGTGGATCTGACTTTAATTAGGAGAATTTGACTCGAGTGTTTCGTCAACTTAATGTGTTGCTTAAAATAATACTTCTGCATACAGTATGTGACACTGTGAGTGTTGCACGGCCAGATACGGCTCAGCTGACTCAGATAAGGAAATATATGATACATTATGATGTGATATGATATGAATGATAATGGGACACATCTACGTCTGCACTCACAGTATCGCGGACTGTACTTAATGTTACTCTGATCCGGTTACTTATGTCGTGGCAGATATTTAAGTAAGCTTTCTTAACGCTAATATTATAATAGTCAGATTGCTCTGAAGATGGGAGGGGATATTCTATTAATTTTCACGTTCACACAGTCAGTTGATTTTGGCCGGCAGTCTTTCCTGCAACGGCAGTTTTTCTGTATTTCCTCTATCCTGTAATATGACTTGATAGCTTTAAACTCCGCACACGGAGCTCTGATTGGTCAGCAGGCAGTGCTTTCACTGAGTTGATCTCTTAGCCTGCCACCTAACCTGCTCCGGAGCAGGTTTGCCGCTCAGCATAAGTTACCATGGAAATCTAGCCTGCTAAAAAGAGAACCAGCGTCGTAGGACCGGAAAGCCCGAGATTTCCCTGAATTTAGCCGGCTAAGCGAAAATCCAGCTTCGTAGTACAGGCCTCTGGTTGGTCTTGCCACATGGCCTTCCCTTGCATAATCTCAAATATTTTGTATTTGTATTTAAGCTACCAACGTGTAACAGAACCATGTCATGTTTGTTGTTCTCTGACACAAAACATCATGTTGAATCAGTCAAAAACAAGATCATTGCCATTGGCATGATGACTTCTGGTTTGGAACACAAAGTTCTGTAAGTAAGTTTCACTTCTTTCGGCTGCTAAACCTTAACTTGTTTTTCACTTATCATCTTGTGTAATCTTTATCTTGTGTTATTTCAAGCTTTTAATTCAGATTGACATGTATGGTATGGGTGTTAGTTTCCCAACAATTCTGTATCTTGTGTAAGTGTATCTGATTATTGCAACACAGCAGCTGCAAGAGAACTATCGATTTTTAGCCGTGTGATTCCATGGATTGTTTATTTTGTTATAACAAAGGTCAAATGTTTCTCAGCAGAAAGTTAACCATCCAGTTCAGCAGTTGATATGGGAGCACCAAAAACTGAAGTTCAGGAAAGAGCCAACGCAAAATACTTCTCTGCTCATGTCTTCTGCTTTAATTCCCCACAGCTTCCAATAAATAGTTTAAAAAGTTGTTTAGAATGAGTATGATGCTTTAAACCAAAGTGTTAATGACTGAAAACCCTGGTTAACATTCAGTCATGTGATTTTTTTAAAAAAACAAACAGTTATCAGAATCAGAATCAGAATATAATTATCATACCAGTATATGCACTTGGCTACCAAAACATGAATAGAGTGTGCAAAAGTATGTGTGTGATGTCATGTCAATAACAACAGAGTGAAAAGAGTCAGGGTTGGGACAAATGTAATTTCCCCTTGTGGATTTATAAAGTATTTCTTAAATCTTTAGTCTTAATCCTAAACAATTGAAAACTCTTTGCTAAGGAAAGGTAGGGAAAGCTTGTGTTCAAATATTCAAAAAGGTCAAGGAGAAAAATGAGCCATCACAATACTGCAGATAGCTGCATGTCCAAAGAAAGTTGCCATTGAACACAAAGTAAATAAATAATTAAATTACGATGGTTTGTGTAGTTATAGTATTCAGATCCTTGACTTACTGTGATTAAAAGTATCAAACATCAATGCAAAGATACTTTTTTTAATGAGTAATATGAGCAATTATTTCCTGTGTTCAAAATCCTACTTAAGTAAAAGTACAGGAGTCTTCATAAAGTATCATATGCTGTCTTGTACCTTGGTGGTACTACAGAATATGTGTTGTGTTTCTACTTGAATCTCTTATTATATCCAAATCTTCTATGTACATAAATGTTTTTTTCTGTCTTTGTGAAGAAGTTTGGTCCAAAACCTGTTTATTTTTGTGTGCTGTATGCAAACATAAAAAGGGGAAACTAACATCACCCTTTTCAAAGTTAGATCTAAACATCAGAGCTAGAGATGCTATGAGATACAAGACCACAGAGATGTGATTAGCTATGATATTGTGATACAATCATGGCGTATCTGCCCCTGAGGTGTGAAAGCATTTAAAGACAATGGTGACCTGATACAGTATCTACTACAGCTGTCGAATGTGTTTGAATGGACTTCTAAGAACTCAGTTTGATTATTTTTCATTATTAACTTCTAGATGGTGACCACAGTGTTATCCAATCTTGTTTATAGTGCTTTATTGAACAGCGAATGGGGGCCAAGATTGTATCAAGAGACTTTAAGCCCCCTCACTGTCCCTGTTGATCCAGTTTGGACAATTTTCATAGGAGTAACGGAAACATCGGGTTTTTTGGTGAGGGATGTGTTGCCATGGAAACGGCATATGATGACATCCCATAATTGGCGTAGAGCTATTGAGGGCTGGACCATTAACTGTCATCTGAAGTCTGGTGCCGTTTGGAACCTTTTCCATTGAGTTAAGACAATATTGTGTTTTTTGGCGAGGGATGCGTTGCCATGGAAACGGCATATGATGACATCCCAGAATTTTGATGGGCCTAGCATCGAGCGAACGCGAACTTTGGCGCCAAATCACGGCTGCGGCGTGCGAAAGAAAAAAACTTCCGTGATAACTTTGAATTGCCCATGTCTGGAGATGCTACCCGACGAATTTCGAGTCGTACGGATAAAGTCCCTGGGAGAAGATAGATTTTGCGCGGAGGACGAGAAACGCGATAAATCGCGTTTTTTTGACGCCAAATTCAAAATGGCCGACTTCCTGTACGTTATTTTGTACCCCTCCAAGAGGCTTTTTTGTTCGTCTCCGCACCCTAGATATGCGTAGCGAGTTTCGTTCGTTTACGTGAAAGTTAAAGTGGGGGGAGTTTACGTTAAAAACGGAAGTGGGCGTGGCCTACGCAATTTTTTACGCAAAGTTCCGGAACCAATTACATATCGCAAGTTGCACCACTTCTGACGCATGTGCAAAATTTGGTGAGTTTTCACATGTGTTGCGGGGGTCAAAGGTTTATCGGTCGCTGCGCGACCGATTTCAATAGGGTCTTCGCCGACCTAGGTCTCAGACCCTAATAATCGGACCAATATCAATAATGTGCTAGGCTACGCCCACGTCACTGTAGGCTGTAGGCCCACGTGGGCCGTGGGCTACCTACTGTCATGATTTAGGCCACTTTTAATGGGCTTTTACCCCTATTTTTCCCTGTTTTTAGTGGGTTTTGCATGGTTATCGCTACGCCCACGTGACTGGGCTCGCGCGGACTATCTGCCGTCACTATTTCCGAACCTTTTCTGTGCTTTTGTCGGTCATTTTCCCTGTTTTTGGGTGTTTTTCGCAGGTTTATCGGTCGCTGCGCGACCTAGGTCTCAGACCCTAATTAAAGCTGCAAGCAGCGTTGAGCGGGTCTTCGACGCTCCGCAGGCTGTTGTCCGTACGTCGACGTCAGGCAGATGTCTCGAGGACTCGGCCGTTGGCAAACGTGGGAAGTTTTAGGCCGATCGGACAATGTATTTAGAAGTTACAGCAGTATCATAAACATTGTGTTTGATGGCGAGTGATCAGTCGCCATGGCAACGGAATTTGATGACACCCCATAATACGCCTAGATGTGTTGAGGGCTGCATCGTTATCAAACCTGTGACGTTTTGGGCCGTTTGGAGCATGTTAACTGGAGTTATGAGAAAACCGTGTTTCACGGCGACCACGTTTATTTCCATGCAACTCTCTGATTGGTCTGGTGTCATGCCTCTGTTGCATTCACTGAACACGGGATATTACAGTGCTGCCGTCCTCTCTTGTGTCATGATGAGGTTCACGTAAAGCACGGTTAATGTATTATATTATTGAGGGAGAATTGTCCGGGGCTAGAGAAAAAACATTCGGGGCTAAAGCCCCGGATGCCCAGGCCAGGCGACGCCACTGGTCTTAAGTCAATGGAAAATGATCCAAACTGGACCAGACTTCAGATGATGGCTACTAGTCCGGCCCTCAACACCTCAATATGACAATAGTGAGTTTTCCTCTAAAGCTGTTGCCATGGCAACGCATCCCTCGCCGTTAAGCATGATATTGCTATAACTCCTGTGTAAATGGTAAAAAAGTGTTCAAACTTTACATGTGTGCTAACGGTACAGCCCTAAAGACATATATGTGTCAGTTTTGAGATTTCGTCAAATGCCGTTGCCATGGTAACAAAATGGTCGCCGTGAAACACGGTTTTCTCATAACTCCAGTTAACATGGTCCAAACGGCCCAGAACTTCACAGGTTTGATAACGATGCAGCCCTCAACACATCTAGGCATATTATGGGGTGTCATCAAATGCCGTTGCCATGGCGACAGATCACTCGCCATCAAACACAATGTTTATGATACTGCTGTAAATCCCATGTACGTTGTCCGATCGGCCTGAAACTTTCCACGTTTGCCAACGTTCGAGTCCTCGAGACACCTAGACACACACCTCGACGTGCGGACAACAGCCTGCGGAGCGTCGAAGACCCGCTCAACGCTGCTTGCAGCTTTAAATGTTATTGTTATTATTATTATTATTATTATTAGGCGCCGCTTTCCACCTTCTTCTCCAGTAGGACTCAGATGAGGGTGTACTCTTATGTGTGGCTGTGAACATTTTTTTTTATTATGAAGGGCAGACCATCTATTTGTATTTATTTTTTTGTTTTTTTTTAGAAAGGGGCAGGTCATATAAGATTTTATTCTTCTCCCTGCTCCTTTTCGCTCAATGGTGTGTAGAGACATGTTTTGTTGGCAATTATTGTACATTTGGCTATGCGTACCATGAGCGGGACAAATAAAAATGAAATGAAATATCCCAACCAATCAGCTACTGTGGTGACTTGCACAGTGGAGCTTATCATGTTTGTTAGATAATGGGCCCTGCAGTCCCGCCACTTTGGATCAACAGGGACAGTGAGGGGGCTTAAAGTCTCTTGATACAATCTTGGCCCCCATTCGCTGTTCAATAAAGCACTATAAACAAGATTGGATAACACTGTGGTCACCATCTAGAAGTTAATAATGAAAAATAATCAAACTGAGTTCTTAGAAGTCCATTCAAACACATTCGACAGCTGTAGTAGATACTGTATCAGGTCACCATTGTCTTTAAATGCTTTCACACCTCAGGGGCAGATACGCCATGATTGTATCACAATATCATAGCTAATCACATCTCTGTGGTCTTGTATCTCATAGCATCTCTAGCTCTGATGTTTAGATCTAACTTTGAAAAGGGTGATGTTAGTTTCCCCTTTTTATGTTTGCATACAGCACACAAAAATAAACAGGTTTTGGACCAAACTTCTTCACAAAGACAGAAAAAAACATTTATGTACATAGAAGATTTGGATATAATAAGAGATTCAAGTAGAAACACAACACATATTCTGTAGTACCACCAAGGTACAAGACAGCATATGATACTTTATGAAGACTCTTGTACTTTTACTTAAGTAGGATTTTGAACACAGGAAATAATTGCTCATATTACTCATTAAAAAAAGTATCTTTGCATTGATGTTTGATACTTTTAATCACAGTAAGTCAAGGATCTGAATACTATAACTACACAAACCATCGTAATTTAATTATTTATTTACTTTTTGTTCAATGGCAACTTTCTTTGGACATGCAGCTATCTGCAGTATTGTGATGGCTCATTTTTCTCCTTGACCTTTTTGAATATTTGAACACAAGCTTTCCCTACCTTTCCTTAGCAAAGAGTTTTCAATTGTTTAGGATTAAGACTAAAGATTTAAGAAATACTTTATAAATCCACAAGGGGAAATTACATTTGTCCCAACCCTGACTCTTTTCACTCTGTTGTTATTGACATGACATCACACACATACTTTTGCACACTCTATTCATGTTTTGGTAGCCAAGTGCATATACTGGTATGATAATTATATTCTGATTCTGATTCTGATAACTGTTTTTTTTTTTTTTTTAAATCACATGACTGAATGTTAACCAGGGTTTTCAGTCATTAACACTTTGGTTTAAAGCATCATACTCATTCTAAACAACTTTTTAAACTATTTATTGGAAGCTGTGGGGAATTAAAGCAGAAGACATGAGCAGAGAAGTATTTTGCGTTGGCTCTTTCCTGAACTTCAGTTTTTGGTGCTCCCATATCAACTGCTGAACTGGATGGTTAACTTTCTGCTGAGAAACATTTGACCTTTGTTATAACAAAATAAACAATCCATGGAATCACACGGCTAAAAATCGATAGTTCTCTTGCAGCTGCTGTGTTGCAATAATCAGATACACTTACACAAGATACAGAATTGTTGGGACACTAACACCCATACCATACATGTCAATCTGAATTAAAAGCTTGAAATAACACAAGATAAAGATTACACAAGATGATAAGTGAAAAACAAGTTAAGGTTTAGCAGCCGAAAGAAGTGAAACTTACTTACAGAACTTTGTGTTCCAAACCAGAAGTCATCATGCCAATGGCAATGATCTTGTTTTTGACTGATTCAACATGATGTTTTGTGTCAGAGAACAACAAACATGACATGGTTCTGTTACACGTTGGTAGCTTAAATACAAATACAAAATATTTGAGATTATGCAAGGGAAGGCCATGTGGCAAGACCAACCAGAGGCCTGTACTACGAAGCTGGATTTTCGCTTAGCCGGCTAAATTCAGGGAAATCTCGGGCTTTCCGGTCCTACGACGCTGGTTCTCTTTTTAGCAGGCTAGATTTCCATGGTAACTTATGCTGAGCGGCAAACCTGCTCCGGAGCAGGTTAGGTGGCAGGCTAAGAGATCAACTCAGTGAAAGCACTGCCTGCTGACCAATCAGAGCTCCGTATTCGCCTCAATTCAACCTAGAACCTCTCTCATACAATAATACAATACTGTGTGTGTGTGTGTGTGTGTGTGTGTGTGTGTGTGTGTGTGTGTGTGTGTGTGTGTGTGTGTGTGTGTGTGTGTGTGTGTGTGTGTGTGTGTGTGTGTGTGTGTGTGTGTGTGTGTGTGTGTGTGTGTGTGTGTTGGAGCTATGTGCAGCTCAAGGCATATATGCCTGTGTGTATGAGCTGTGTTGCGCGCACTATCCGTGCTGAGTGTGCTGTCTGGCTACCTGCATAAAGTCAAGTGCTCGGCGCAGTTGTCGGCGAAATGTCGCTCCTCTGTTTTCATTGAAACAGCTCCTTATATCCGTTAGCTCAGCTAGCTAGCACCAGATGCTAACAACAACACGTAAGGTGTGCTTCGCTCGCGCCACACATACACACACCCTCCCGGTCCTCCCGATGGCCAGTCCGGGCCTGCCGGTGAGCGTGGAAGTGTGGTCTGCCACAAGCGGGCGGCAGGAGCGGGGCTGTCAGCATCAGCTTGTAGATGGTATTTTAAACTCGATGCGCTCTGAAACTACGGCGGCCGAGGACAAAAAATACACATGCGTTAATCGCGTTAAAATAATTAGTGGCGTTAATTTTTTTTTTGCGTTAACGCGTTATTAACGCGTTAACTTGACAGCCCTAAAAAAAAACTGTAATGATCTGATTTCTATCCATCTTAATACATTTGTTATTAAAAAATATGTTTTGATTTGTTTCACACACCTGGTGTAAGTCTTTGCTTAAAACACAAAGAACATACACTCATCTTCTTTTTCTTCTGCTTCTCCTTCTTATTACACCAATTAAGTGTCCTCAGAATATTCCTTTAGCAATAAACATCTACAAGGAAAACAGGCATCCAGCCACACCACGAGCTTGAGCAACATAAGGCACAGTGCTTAGACTTAAGAATCCCTTCCACTTCTATGAGGGCAACCAACACACAACCTGACCTTAAATGGCCACCTGGCTGATTTCCAGAAGAGGGTAAAAAAGGACAACTAGTAAGCTCAGATTGTGGGCAAAACTGTGAGAGCAGGAGACTCCAAGTGTCCTCTAGTTAAACGAAAGCTTTTTGGTTAATCCTCAACAGGTTAGTCGGCTAGAGTTCTGGCTGAGGTAGACTTGCTGTTTGTTGAGCACTTTGAGTTTGGGTAAATAAAACCCTTTTTTAAAGTTACCCTGACTCTGTTATTGCTGCACTACCACTTTTCCCCAGTCCTAGTAATTGTTTGTTAGATTAGTTTTATTGTTTTATGTCTTATATATATGTATGTTCCATTGTTGGAGGAGCAAGGGACTTAACCCTTGTGTTATGTTCACATTTCGCACCCTTTGGTAATGTTCGGGTCAAATTGACCCGGGACATGTTTCAGGGTTTAAAAAAAATACAGAACAAAATTCAACATGCACAATTCCTTATATATATATTGTCTTTAACTCATTCCCCAACAATATAAATGAAATATATGATTCGTTTTTGAAAATACTCTTTGCTAGATCAAATTTAACAATGGAAGTGTCCATCGTTTTTTGTGATAAAAATGTAATTTATGTTAAAAGAATATACACTGTAATAAAAACTAGGTTTACATTTTGCTCATGCTTTTCTAGGACAAATGTAAATGAAACTTTTTTTCATTAATGTTTATTAATTTTAATCTGTCATATAATAATCAAAGCCCTGAAGGAAATAAAGCAATTTAACAGCAATTGAAACACAAGAACCACACATCCGAAAGTATTTGGCTGTGAAATATATAGAGATGATGAAACATCCATATAAATGACATACAGTAGAACAGATATAAACACAAAGCAAATAAAAACAATTAACAGTCACTATTCATAAAATACAGTATATCCAAAAAATATATTGATGAAGTTCTTCTAATGCATTCCACTCACTCTCATCCATTATTAGCTCCAAGGCTCTCTGAGCAGAATATCTTTTGGCCATTTTGCTGGTAGATAATTGTAGTTCTGCACTATACACTGTAATGTGAGGTTATGTCTCTGTTTAGTCCCTCCTCCGGCGTGCAGGTGCGAGGGGGACAGTGCGAGAAAATGTAAAATGTTTATACATATCTGGAAGATCTAAAATGTTTATAATGTTCTAGGATAGTTTTGTGTACACACTACAAAGGGTAAAGATCAAGGGAAAACAGGATCAAACAGCTTTTGTGTGTGTGTGTGTGTGTGTGTGTGTGTGTGTGTGTGTGTGTGTGTGTGTGTGTGTGTGTGTGTGTGTGTGTGTGTGTGTGTGTGTGTGTGTGTGTGTGTGTGTGTGTGTGTGTGTGTGTAGTTTGTGTATTTCTGTGTGTGTGTCTTTAGTTTGTGTATTTCTGTGTGTGTGTGTGTGTGTGTTTAGTTTGTGTATTTCTGTGTGTGTGTCTTTAGTTTGTGTATTTCTGTGTGTGTGTCTGTCTGCAGCCAGGGGAGAGAGGAGGGGTCAGGGACCGTCTACAAAGTGCAACGCTGAATAAAGATACTATACTCAATAACTGCTCTGTTATAAACATCACATTTTAAATCACACAATAATATACTGTTGCTTAAACTACACATGAAACTTTGCGAAAATAGGTGGTTTTAGTAGTTTATTTGCAGTATTTTCTTCAGCGTTGCACTTTGTAGACGGTCCATGACCCCTCCTCTCTCCTCCGGCTGCAGACAGACACCTGTGTTATGTGTCCAGCTTGGAGGGCGGCCGGTGTGAGGTTGTTTTGATGAAAATTGGATTGTGGATAGTTGTTTACGTTATTACGGTAGTTAGTTTGTGTTTTAGCAACGTTTTGTTTATGAGTTATTGATCCGTTCCAGTTCCAATCTGTCAATATAACTTCCTTGAAGATCTGCTGCAACGACCCCTCAGCCCCCGGGATAATTTCATCTTTATTCTCCTAACATAGCTACTTTAATCTCGTAATTATGACTTTATTCTCCAATCTTTTCTTTTTTGTGTGGCCCTAATCCTCTGTCGTACCAAGGTAATGCTGGAAGGAGAGTTATATGTTTAAAATAACAAAGATTTAGTCTTAGCTCAATTTTCATGTGAGAAAATGTTATGTGAAAATAACCATTAAACTTGGCTCATTGTTCACTGTGCAAGGTGCAATATGTCCTTTTGTATCAGCTTTTAAAAGGTAAAGCTCCAAGTAGATGAGCAGTCTTCTAGGGCAAATAGCATTTTGTATTAGTGATAAACCAGTTTGGTCACTTTGCTATAAAATGGTTATCGGTTCTTTTCATATCGATGATGTAATTGCAATTAGCAGTGCTGCAAATATAAGCATTTACTTGCAAATGGATTTAATTTGTCTCGGAAGACCTGCTTGTAGTATACCCCTCTGGAGAGTATTAGAATGTGGTTCTACATTTGCATGAAAACAACAGATTGCAAACAGGAGGCAAGCAATAACCAAAACACATTAACATACTTTTAAGCTATATATCTATGGTGCACTATATTGTCTATTAAAATATTACATCACAAATCAGGTATTCCTATGCTGTTGTGCAAAACATTTTGTCCGTTTATAAAAGGTTTGTTCTTGTAATGCACAATTCAACACGTTTGTGTAAAGTTATGTTCCATTTAATCATGTTTGTCCCTTTAATACACTTCAGTGACATGTTTGTGTGTTGTATAGCTAATGTCCTCACAAATAACCATTGTGTCATGGGCGGGGCTTATGCAGCTCATTATCTGCTGTCCTCTTAATTAAGCATGGTGTCAGGTTGTTGTATTTTGAGTTGTGCTATGTGTATGGGACATTTGAAGTGGGATTTGTGTTGTATGGCTCAAAATAGATTTTTTGATATTCAAAACATCTTTGTAAAGCTAGTGGAAAGGGGTGTCCACCTAATGATGGAAAAAACGTGTTTGGGTCAAAGTGTCCTTTTAGTTCACAAAAACCTGCATGTGTGTGTGTGTGTGTGTGTGTGTGTGTGTGTGTGTGTGTGTGTGTGTGTGTGTGTGTGTGTGTGTGTGTGTTTAGTTTGTGTATTTCTGTGTGTGTGTCTTTAGTTTGTGTATTTCTGTGTGTGTGTCTTTAGTTTGTGTATTTCTGTGTGTTTTTCTCTGTCTGTCTGTCCTGGTATTGTATCCGGGTCAGATTGACCCGAACCTCTTATGAAGGATATAAATGCGTGTGGGCATTTTTTCATAAGTGGAAAAAAATAAAAACAATTCCACATGTCCTTCAAAATAAATAAGCCCCGGCCATTGAGTTTCAGGTTGAACGAAAATATCCTTATATTTTTTTGTATTCATTGAAAATGGAAATCGGGTCAATTTGACCCGAACACCACACAAGGGTTAAGATTTCCATCTCCATATCTACACTGTACCACAACAAAAGAGAGAGGGTTGAGCTCAGTTCAACCAAACACTGAACAATAAAAAAATTGGGGCGACCAAATTGTTCAATTTAACTTATGTGAAGAGTTAAAATGTAAGGACAAAAACTCAGACAACACACAAACTGGACAACAACGTAGTAGTGACAAGTTAATCAGATGGTAGCCTCAATCTTGTCCTGCTTTATCATCTATTTCACTGTAAATAAATAGGACCTAATTTACTAAATTAATATCATGCTGTATGAAAAATACTTGAAACTGTATTGAGACTAAGACAGTGAGTCTGTTGCCTAAGACAATCAATGTATGAGAACCAAAAAGCACACCTTTCTAAATAGACTACAAGTTTGCCTGTGTCTGACAGCACAACAGAAAGAGTGAACTTGGGTTTTGATCATGCTGACGTGGTTTGTGCTGTCTGCACCTGCACCTGGCTGGTGGTTACTCATTTACATGCAACTGCAATATGAATCAATTAGATGCCTTTTACCCACTGCACTTTATATTTTTGGCAAAACTCTATTTACACTATGAACATGCAATCTCAATGTAAGGTTGATGAAAATCAGTGGAGGTTATATAATGTGTATTAGAACATTGCTTAGCTGATGTTATATTATTATTATTATATGACTTTGGCATGATAATACTTACATTATTACTACTTGGTATCATCATTTGTGTGATGAGAGAGATATTTGCCAAGGAAAAGGTAGTTGCGTCAGTAACCTGTGTTGTTATGCAAGTCCATCACGATGACCTTTGAGCCAACTGCAGAGTCTGAATTACTGATTTGTTTTTCGGGTTATCTGTCCTGTAATGTTAGAAGTGTGTAGTGTAGGAAAGTGTGCCTTCTTGAAAAACTTGAACCTTTCAACTGCTGCTGGTTTAACTCTCTCTAATAATGTGGCTTTATAATTTGTTGCTGGGTTTTGACCTAAAGGGTCTGTTCCTGTTTATTTTTATTTTTTATCATAATAGCCGACTTCATCAAAAACAGGAATCCTCCAAATTATCCTCCAGGACCAATGGCTCTTCCGATTGTGGGGAATTTCTTCAGTTTGGACAGTAAACATCCACACGTATATTTTACCAAGGTAAACATGTATGAAGGTATGTTTTCATTTGTGAACAAGGGTAATTATTGGATTATTGTAACTCTTTATTATCAGGGTGTACCAAAAAGTCCTGGAGGATAAGCAGCCATAAGAAAATCATAAAATCACCATCACCAATCAATAATACAATTTGTATTCATATCATACTTGATGTCTGCAAACCTTTTTTACACATATTGGTGCACATATCATAAACCACTAATATCAACAAAAGAAGCAAAGTCAAAACAAGGTGCATTTTAATTATTTATTTAGGTGCAAAACGCTCTAAGGTCTCATTCAACCCTAATAGTCCGCTTCTCTGGTGCGCACCAGACGACAGTTTGTTACATTGTTTAATTTTTCAGAAGGTTCGGTTTGCGTTCACACGGGCAAAACTCAAACGGAATATAAACTTTAAACACAAGTCATGTGCACATTTACTACGCCACTGAACATACTTACATTTAAATGTGTACTGCCTGGATTCAGCCATTTTCCGCCAAAGATGTCAATATGGGCCCGTTCTCATTTCATCAAATGTCCCTCCTCGACTCCCCTCCTTGACTCCTATCCTCGAGACTTAGTCCCGCCCACAGGAGATGCGAGCGGAGGAGCCGAGGAGGGGAGGAGTCGAGGAGGTATGAGGTGTGATTTGTGCCAAAGAACAGATAACTAAGCTCACTGAGCGGAGAACTGGCGTGTCAACGTGCGCCAACGCCTCCATCAATTTTGAATGGGTTGACGTACAATACAGGCGACGTCACGACGTTGTCAGACGTCACGACGTTGTCAGACGTCACGACGTCACGGCGACGTATCATAGGTGCGCTCAAAGTACGCGCTCAAAGTACGCGCTCAAAGTACGCGCTCAAAGTACGCGCTCACGTGGCGGCGGCGTAGCTTTGAAAGTGCTATCTTAGATATGCGTGTTGATAACGTACGTGTGGATATGCGCGTGAATAACGTACGTGTGGATAAGCGCGTGAATAACGTACGTCTCGCCTCCGTTCGCATTGTATAGAATTATCCTATATTATATTTTTCGAAGGATTCCGCTCCTAGTTTGGAGAGTGTTACAGGTAGCCTACACTTTCTCATCGGCACAGTATTGGTATCAGAAGAGAGGGGAATAATAATTAATAATCATTAGTATGAGAATATTTGCTGGTGTTGTACTCGAGACCGGTCTCCAGACCACTTTTTAACGGTATTGGTCTCGGAGTCGACTGCATTTGGTTTCGTATTGTCTCTGTATCGGACCTATAGGACTCGAGATGTTATGTCAAGACCGGTTAAGACCACGGCTGTGGCTGGGGATGTGATGAGGATCGGGAACCGAAATCCGGTTCCGATTTGGAACAAATAACAATTGTCCGGTACGGGGATTAATAAGAGTTGTGTCTAGCAGCTCTCTCTCTCTCTTTCTCTGCTCGGGAACAGCTGATTGCTGCACAGCTGGAAAAGAATTATTTGTTTCTTCAGCAAGGCTTCAAAAATCTTGTTAAATAATTCTTTTCCAGCATCCGTTTGTAACTTTTTAGGAATCTGACTATCTTTTAGAATTGCATCAAATGTTATAGCCACTTCTAAGATACTTTTTTTTTAAATGTTTTTCTCTCATCCTGCTATATTCCTTCCAGGGGAGGATCCCTGGGGATTGATCAGAGCAAAGAAAGGCTGTAAACACTGACACTCTGACACACAAAACACTGAAACACTGAAACACAAAAACACTGAAACACTGAAACACAAAACACTGAAAACACTGAAACACTGCAACACTGAAACACTGACATACTGAAAACACTGACACACAAAAACACAGAAACACAGAAACACAAAAACACTGAAACACTGAAACACTGAAACACAAAAAAACATTGAAACACTGAAACACAAAACACTGAAAACACTGAAACACTGCAACACAAAAACACAGAAACACAAAAACACTGAAACACTGAAACACAAAACACTGAAAACACTGAAACACAAACACACTGAAACACTGAAACACAAAACACTGAAAACACTGAAACACTGAAACACTGAAACACTGACACACTGAGGCCCCGGCTCCACGAGGACAAATACGGCAAAACGCATCGGAGTAACGCAAATGCAACCGCAAAAAACCTTCCGTCCCCACGCAATATACACCGGATTGTGTCAAGCTCCACGAGACGGCTCCGTTTACATCCAAACGCTGGAAAAGCTGCAGTACATATGCCGAACCTGTACGTGGCGCTGTAACTTCCTCCACAAAAGCAGCAACTTCCTCCACAAAAGCAGCGAAGAAGAATGGTTGTCATGGCTGCACTTCTGTGTATTCTCCGCGGTGGGGGCCGACAGAACCGGGCAGAGTTTTTCGCCGGTCAGCGTGTGTTAAAGTTTAAATCTTCCGGACAAAATTATAAAAGTGCCGGTCAAAGGTCTTCATTGTTATTTATTGAGCTTTAAAACAAATGAATAACGACGATATAATGATATATAATCATAAAATACACGGAGCCTGTCTCTTTTTCCTCTCTTCTGACAGCGTCAGTGTCTGTCTCATGCAGCAGCTGATCCTGTAATGAGTGACCCGACAGTAAAAATGAACATATTTATAACTAGTTTAGTTTGAGAGGTAATTAAAATAGCTAAGGGTGATGATCTGACTTGAAGTGTGTGTTTTGCTCCCGCTGCATCACAGCGGGAGGAGCTGCGTGTCTCCGTCCTGTCAGATTAGACTTCACTCGCGTTTATGTCCATATCGAGATAAAGATAAATAATCTGAATTCAAGGAGGAGCTCCTGTAGATGTTGCACAAAGAACTGTAGCATGGTCAGTAGCGACTGGAGCACGATAGCAACCCTGCGGGGGAGAGGCGGGGCTATGAAAACGAATGACCGTATAGGCGACTCCACGGCCCCGTTGGACCCCCCAGAGCGCTCCGTTCCCAGATCTATCCACCTTTGGACCCGTTGTCGTTTGCGGGGTCTGTTTCTACGTTTCCCTTACGGCCTCGTGGAGCTTAGAGGGCTATACGCATGAGAAATATGCGGATTCAACCCGTTTTCGTCCTCGTGGAGCCGGGGCCTGAAACACTGACACACAAAACACTGAAACACTGCAACACTGACACACTGACACCCAAAACACTGAAACACTGCAACACTGAGGCCCCGGCTCCACGAGGACGGAAACTGGTTGAATCCGCATATTTCTCATGCGTATAGCCCTCTAAGCTCCACGACGCCGTAAGGGAAACGTAGAAACAGACCCCGCAAACGACAACGGGTCCAAAGGTGGATAGATCTGGGAACGGAGCGCTCTGGGGGGTCCAACGGGGCCGTGGAGTCGCCTATACGGTCATTCGTTTTCATAGCCCCGCCTCTCCCTGCCTCTCCCCCGCAGGGTTGCTATCGTGCTCCAGTCGCTACTGACCATGCTACAGTTATTTGTGCAACATCTACAGGAGCTCCTCCTTGAATTCAGATTATTTATCTTTATCTCGATATGGACATAAACGCGAGTGAAGTCTAATCTGACAGGACGGAGACACGCAGCTCCTGCCGCTGTGATGCAGCGGGAGCAAAACACACACTTCAAGTCAGATCATCACCCTTAGCTATTTTAATTACCTCTCAAACTAAACTAGTTATAAATATGTTCATTTTTACTGTCGGGTCACTCATTACAGGATCAGCTGCTGCATGAGACAGACACTGACACTGTCAGAAGAGAGGAAAAAGAGATGTATTTGATGATTATATATCATTATATCGTCGTTATTCATTTGTTTTAAAGCTCAATAAATAACAAAGAAGACCTTTGACCGGCACTTTTATCATTTTGTCCGGAAGATTTAAACTTTAACACACGCTGACCGGCGAAAAACTCTGCCCGGTTCCCTCGGCCCCCACCGCGGAGAATACACAGAAGTGCAGCCATGACAACCATTCTTCTTCGCTGCTTTTGTGGAGGAAGTTGCTGCTTTTGTGGAGGAAGTTACAGCGCCACGTACAGGTTCGGCATATGTACTGCAGCTTTTCCAGCGTTTGGATGTAAACGGAGCCGTCTCGTGGAGCTTGACACAATCCGGTGTATATTGCGTGGGGACGGAAGGTTTTTTGCGGTTGCATTTGCGTTACTCCGATGCGTTTTGCCGTATTTGTCCTCGTGGAGCCGGGGCCTGAAACACAGAACACTGAAACACTGAAACACAAAACACTGACACACTGACACCCAAAACACTGAAACACTGCAACACTGAAAACACTGACACACAAAAACACAGAAACACTGACACACTGACACACAAAACACAGAACACAGAAAACTATTAAACAGCCCTGCTATATACTATGACCATTCTTTACTTATTTATAATATGGTTCAAATGGAGTAATTTGAGTTGTCTGATGCACTTGATACAATTTTACTTTTTTAAATACTGATGTGTTTATTCAAAACCACACAATGCCATGACTTTTTCAAGATCTTTTTGTCAAACTATACTATGACTTGACTAATGTTACAGAATGTTTCGGAAAATGAAGATTCCAGTACCACTTTAAATGTTTCGTTTACAATCGTTTCCCAATGACCCGGAATAGTACTGCCAGAATGAACGATATCCCAAAATGTCTTCTAGTTTACAAACTTCAGCCATTCTGTTTACACGGGGATCACTACTCATTCTGTTTTCAATCGTCATCAACAACACACTTATTAAACAGGTATTGACTGCATTCTGATAAATATATACAGATTGTTTTCCATAGTAGTTATCCCTTTTTTTTAATTTTACTTTAAAGAAAAGTCAAAGTATCGGAAAAAAAAATAAAATAAAAATCCCTGGCTTCAATCAACCGCTGGTTATTAGTCTTCTTCTTCTCCATCCAGCTCGGCATGGATCTTTTCAAGTCTCTCCTTAAGGCGTCTGCAGTTTTTGAGATTGTGCAGAAAAGCCTCCGAAGCGCCTTTGATCCTCCATTCAGCCGTGTAAATGTTTTTATCATTAAGACTCTGGTCAATCACAGTAATGAAGTCGGCGAGCCAAAGTCTTTTCATTAACGCGTTGTAATTGTTTCTGAAGAAATATTCTGGAATGTCATTCAGACAATCGTGTTGCCTCTGGCTGGGGTGGCTGACTCGACATCCATTGCAGATTTCTTCTCTGTACCGATGCAGCACCCTCTCCAGAATATCAACCAACTCCGATTTCACTATGTTCAGAAACAGAGACGTCTTGGCCCCAGGAGTAACATCAGCAGCAGTAGTACTGCAATATGTGGGTGTCCACAATGGTGGTGACGATAGTAGTCCAGGAGTTTGCTGTATATTCAAAAATATAATGGAGAGAAAAAAAATATATATATATATCACAGTATGTTGAAAAATATGAAAAAAGTAATGTTGTGTTAAAATAATATGAAAGAAAAAGTACTTAACTTTCTACCAGTTGTAAAGTTGTCATACATAAAACTGTATCAAAACAGTAAGTGAAAGACAACGGGGGAAAAATAGAAGTGTTAAAATCACCAACTTCCCTTCTAGAGTCACAGTCTTTAAGAAAATACATTTTTGTTACAAAATAATTGACATTCTACCAGTTGCCAAATGTTCCTACATAAAAGTGTATCAACAAAAGTATCTTGGTAGCTGAAAATAACTAGAATATCAGAGAAAAACCTACATTATTTAACTGTACAAGTGTTTTTTAGAAATAAAAAAGGGGTATTAAAGAAACCCCCATTCCCTTACAAAGTACTTCATATTATACCCCTTTGTTAAGTGTTGCATACATAAAAGTGTATCTAAAAAAGTATCTTGGTAACACATGAAAAGAGAAAAAAAGTCAAAATCTGCCTTGTGTCAGTAAATAAGTGTTAAAAATCACAAACTTGCCTTTTAGAGAAACAGTCTTTACGAAAAAATCTAATCAGACAATGTACTTCATTTTCTAGTTTTAAGGTTTTGCATACCTCAGAGTGTGTCTAAAAGTATCTTGGCAAGAGAAAAAAGCCATAATCTGCCTTGTGTCAGTGAATAAGTGTTAAAATCACAAACTTATAGATAAGCTAGAGGCTATTTTAGATTTGTCAATTAGAGTTAAAGGGTTAAATAACATTTTCAAACTGCTGTTCATAGTTACTGGATACATAACGAGCCTCATCATTATCTCGATTTTCTACTTCCATTTTTATTTAACAGTGAAACGTCTTATTTTAGTACAGTCTAGTCAGAGGAGTTAATACTATTACTATATATGAAAGCAAAAATAAAACACATTTTCATTTGTTATGGTTGTTTAATTGAAAAACACACCATTCGCCACATCTTCAGAAAGACATATTACATTTGACCAAGTTAATGTCGTAGTGCATACAAGGTAATAGACTTAACGATTTGCACTGCTGCCTCTCTCCGCGTTTCATTTACAGTGATCGGTTTATCGTTCAATTCACATTGCCCAAGTAGATGTTTAGGGGTCTCTTGGAAGTAAATGAATGCATTTTTTATATCAGATAAGTGCATTAACATCACTTGCAAATTCTCTATCCTTTCACCCGCAACGATTATAATCTGCTTTGCTTCTTCTTCGGTTTCACCATTATTAGCTCTGAATGTAATCCTTTCTGGGGCTTCTTGTGCTTCTTGTGGTCTGTTGAATACCTGGCATAGGATTTGTTTAGCTGTAAGGACGGGTACCATATAATTGTCTTCAAAAGCTGGAAATTCTTACAAGTTCCCCCTCCTCAAAGTTCATTCCCGTAGCACCTTTCCCCCACTGATGCTAGTGACCCCCCTTTGTATGCTAATTACCCCTTTGTTCGAGGCGT
Source organism: Trematomus bernacchii (assembly GCF_902827165.1). NCBI lineage: Eukaryota > Metazoa > Chordata > Actinopteri > Perciformes > Nototheniidae > Trematomus > Trematomus bernacchii. The sequence continues at coordinate 6,170,448 of NW_022987739.1, read as the reverse complement.
TATCACATGTAGGTGTGTTCAGTTAAACACTGAGATTTTCAACATACTACTCTACAAAATGATTTTTTCATATTCTTTTGACAAACTATACTTGACTTTTTTACGGAAAATCATGACACACTTTAATGTGACTTATTCTTAATTTTACCATACTAAATTAAGACTTGAAAATACTATATCGTTTTCTAGTTTTTTATATTATACATCCTTATTTATGTTAGTGTGCTGAGAAAACACAATAAGCAATAGCGTTTTAACAAGCAGTTTAAACTGTCTGTGTCAGTTTTACTTATCTCCATATTAAGTGATTATATAATATGACAGTGATCATTTCTATGTTTATTCATTGCAAATACTTAGTTACTTACCACTTGAACTGTTTAGCTCTTCAAGGTTAACTGACCTAATATATACACTTTTTTGTAGTATTGTCACCACGTTCTTAAGAATTATATGGACGAGTTGGCAGCTGCCATGGCTGGACTGTCAATCAAAAGTTACCAGTTATCAAGCGATGGTATGGACAACTTAACAGCTGACTTGGCTAGACTTACTATGAGGAGTCAGCAGGTAACAGATGAGTGTGTGAATGAAATAACAGCTGCCTTCAGAGGACTCTCCACTAATGCACAGCAGCTTCCTGTTAGTGCCTGCACTGAGAATCCTCAAATACAGAGACAAGTCACTTTGTCCACGCTCCCTGAGACCCTCAAGCCCACTAATGCCCAGGTGAATAATATTGACTTGTGTTAGTTTTACTTAAACTTACTTACATTAAGTGATCATAATATGACAGTGATAACTTCTATGTTTATGCATTGCAAATACTTAATTATTTTTTGTTAGTTCTTTAAGGTTATATAACCATATGTTTGTCACCAGGTAACAAGTGATCATTTGGAAAAATGTATCCCAGCCTTTGAAAAAACTCAAAGGGAGAGGACAGTGAAGGCCATGAAGCCAAAGCCACGACGTGGTGGAGTGCTGCGCAGGTATGTTCTCTACCAGCAACACTCTATTAAACATGTCTTTATTGACTACAGCTTAAGTTCATCCTATCATAAGGCTAAAAAGTATCTTAGTAACAAAAACAAAAGCAAAAAGCATTAATGTTAACAACGCCTCAAAGGGCGGACTCCTGAGTTCCATGGCACTTGGACTATTTACATCATCCAGCGCTCAACACCAGTAAAATACACCTCTCTTTATCCGCTCTCCAAGCCTCCAAGGGCGGACTCCTGAGGTCCGTAATGCCCCCCTAACATGACACTTAGACTATTTACATCATCTAGGGAAGCACACCAGTAAATGTAGCCTCATGTAACTTCATATAGGGATTCTTTAATAGTTGTGTGAAGTAGTTAAACAATAAGGGGGTAATAAGATCTTTAAATTATAATTTTTCCTCTCAAAGAGACTTCGTTGTACACACACACACACAAACAAAACAACATTAAATAATGACATGATATTATAGTGATAACACATAATGTGTAGAAAGAGATGTCCTGTATGGGTTGATTGCGCGTTGATCTGTTGGTAAAATGCTCATCTATCATTTTCAACCAAGCAGTATGAGGTCAAATTTAATAAGTAATAGTTTGTCACGATTTTACGGGAAAAAGTCAGAGCGCAATGTCACATCTTAAAGACAGCTTGAACTGGATAGATGGTTAGTTTTTTTTCAAACATACCATATGTTCTGCATGTTAGTATATTTGGCCAAATCGGGTTAGGCCCTACTGCCCCACTCCCCCAATAGGGAAGTCACGCTTTGGGAAGAGGTGTTTAATTTCACAGATCTGACTTGATTGCTGTTGTGATGGCTGAGGTAATAGGGACGGGGGAGGAAAATTCAGGGGTGAAGAAGCAGAAAGATAACTTGTTTGTAAAACGGACAGCACGTCAGTTTCAGGAAAGATGACACATATAACTTCATATAGGGATTATTTTATTAATGGATTGATGTAATTAAACATAAAGAAAAAACCAAACACCATGGGGTCATTAAGATCTTTAATTTATTGCCAACCTCTTCAGAGAGACTTTGTTGCATTTATTACCAGATTACCCCTCCTTTCAATAAGAGAGGCCCTTATAGTTAGTTTAGTAATTAAACATTAGTTCACCATCCGTACACTTCAAGAGAGCCTCCTTAGTTATTAACCCAACTCTTATTTTTTTTTTAAAATAAAAAAGGGCTGGGTAGGAGGGGAATACGGGTATATGTGTGTGTGTGTGTGTGTGTGTGTGTGTGTGTGTGTGTGTGAGTGTGTGTGTGTGTGTGTGTGTGTGTGTGTGTGTGTGTGTGTGTGTGTGTGTGTGTGTGTGTGTGTGTGTGTGTGTGTGTGGAGGGAAATCTCTCTGGCCAGAATGATATCCCCTTTAGCGCAATACAGCATCAGCTGCACCACTTATGTGACATACAAGAATAGTGTGTGACAGACAAAAGATGTCCTGTATGGGCTGATTGCGCATGGACATAAACGCTAGTAAAGTCTAATCTGACGGGGGAGACCCGCTGTTGCTGACGGGGGGAGATCCGATGCTGCGGACTATTCGACATGCATCTCTGCATGCGGTGAGCGGAACAAAACACACTCTTCAGATATCACACGTAGCTATTTTATTTACCTCTCAAACTACCTAAACTATTTATAGATATGTTTTAGTTTTACTGTCGAGTCACTCATTATTGGACCCGCGACGTTGATACTGACGTGTTGTCAGGAGGGGGAAGAGCAGTCCGTTTATTATTCCCGTGTTATTGTAAATTACTGTACACGTTTTTGAATAGTTAATTAATCTACTATAATTAGTTGGTTTAATATCGAATCATATCAGTTTGTTTCAAAGCTCATTAAATAACATAGAAGACCTTTAACCGGCACTTTTCTAATTCTGCCCCGGAAGATTTAAACTGTAACGAACATGCCGACCGGACAGGAGGGGGGAGGAGGAGGGGGTTGAGAGGGGTGGGGGCTGAGGAGGGGGGTGGGGGCGACAGGGGGGATGTGAAACCTGCTGTAAGGAGGGGGTGGGTTGAGAGGGTGGGGGCTGAGCGGGGTGGGGGCTGAGAAGGGTGGGGGCTGAGAAGGGTGGGGGCTGAGAAGGGTGGGGGCTACCGGTGAGGATGTAACACCTGTATGTGAGGGGGAGGGGGGCGGGCTGAGGGGGGTGGGGGCTACCGGGGGGATGTAACACCTATACGCGATAACACCTCGAACAAAGGGGCTCATTAGCATATCAAAGGGGGCTCATTAGCATAATTAGGGGGCGGGACTTAGAAGGTGTGACCTGTCACTTTTTTATGCATACTAATGTGATTGAAGCGGGATTGGTAACACTACTAACGTGTAACAGAACCATGTCATGTTTGTTGTTCTCTGACACAAAACATCATGTTGAATCAGTCAAAAACAAGATCATTGCCATTGGCATGATGACTTCTGGTTTGGAACACAAAGTTCTGTAAGTAAGTTTCACTTCTTTCGGCTGCTAAACCTTAACTTGTTTTTCACTTATCATCTTGTGTAATCTTTATCTTGTGTTATTTCAAGCTTTTAATTCAGATTGACATGTATGGTATGGGTGTTAGTTTCCCAACAATTCTGTATCTTGTGTAAGTGTATCTGATTATTGCAACACAGCAGCTGCAAGAGAACTATCGATTTTTAGCCGTGTGATTCCATGGATTGTTTATTTTGTTATAACAAAGGTCAAATGTTTCTCAGCAGAAAGTTAACCATCCAGTTCAGCAGTTGATATGGGAGCACCAAAAACTGAAGTTCAGGAAAGAGCCAACGCAAAATACTTCTCTGCTCATGTCTTCTGCTTTAATTCCCCACAGCTTCCAATAAATAGTTTAAAAAGTTGTTTAGAATGAGTATGATGCTTTAAACCAAAGTGTTAATGACTGAAAACCCTGGTTAACATTCAGTCATGTGATTTTTTTTTAAAAACAAACAGTTATCAGAATCAGAATCAGAATATAATTATCATACCAGTATATGCACTTGGCTACCAAAACATGAATAGAGTGTGCAAAAGTATGTGTGTGATGTCATGTCAATAACAACAGAGTGAAAAGAGTCAGGGTTGGGACAAATGTAATTTCCCCTTGTGGATTTATAAAGTATTTCTTAAATCTTTAGTCTTAATCCTAAACAATTGAAAACTCTTTGCTAAGGAAAGGTAGGGAAAGCTTGTGTTCAAATATTCAAAAAGGTCAAGGAGAAAAATGAGCCATCACAATACTGCAGATAGCTGCATGTCCAAAGAAAGTTGCCATTGAACACAAAGTAAATAAATAATTAAATTACGATGGTTTGTGTAGTTATAGTATTCAGATCCTTGACTTACTGTGATTAAAAGTATCAAACATCAATGCAAAGATACTTTTTTTAATGAGTAATATGAGCAATTATTTCCTGTGTTCAAAATCCTACTTAAGTAAAAGTACAGGAGTCTTCATAAAGTATCATATGCTGTCTTGTACCTTGGTGGTACTACAGAATATGTGTTGTGTTTCTACTTGAATCTCTTATTATATCCAAATCTTCTATGTACATAAATGTTTTTTTCTGTCTTTGTGAAGAAGTTTGGTCCAAAACCTGTTTATTTTTGTGTGCTGTATGCAAACATAAAAAGGGGAAACTAACATCACCCTTTTCAAAGTTAGATCTAAACATCAGAGCTAGAGATGCTATGAGATACAAGACCACAGAGATGTGATTAGCTATGATATTGTGATACAATCATGGCGTATCTGCCCCTGAGGTGTGAAAGCATTTAAAGACAATGGTGACCTGATACAGTATCTACTACAGCTGTCGAATGTGTTTGAATGGACTTCTAAGAACTCAGTTTGATTATTTTTCATTATTAACTTCTAGATGGTGACCACAGTGTTATCCAATCTTGTTTATAGTGCTTTATTGAACAGCGAATGGGGGCCAAGATTGTATCAAGAGACTTTAAGCCCCCTCACTGTCCCTGTTGATCCAAAGTGGCGGGACTGCAGGGCCCATTATCTAACAAACATGATAAGCTCCACTGTGCAAGTCACCACAGTAGCTGATTGGTTGGGATATTTCATTTCATTTTTATTTGTCCCGCTCATGGTACGCATAGCCAAATGTACAATAATTGCCAACAAAACATGTCTCTACACACCATTGAGCGAAAAGGAGCAGGGAGAAGAATAAAATCTTATATGACCTGCCCCTTTCTAAAAAAAACAAAAAAAATAAATACAAATAGATGGTCTGCCCTTCATAATAAAAAAAAATGTTCACAGCCACACATAAGAGTACACCCTCATCTGAGTTCTACTGGAGAAGAAGGTGGAAAGCGGCGCCTAATAATAATAATAATAATAATAACAATAACAATTAAAGCTGCAAGCAGCGTTGAGCGGGTCTTCGACGCTCCGCAGGCTGTTGTCCGCACGTCGAGGTGTGTGTCTAGGTGTCTCGAGGACTCGAACGTTGGCAAACGTGGAAAGTTTCAGGCCGATCGGACAACGTACATGGGATTTACAGCAGTATCATAAACATTGTGTTTGATGGCGAGTGATCTGTCGCCATGGCAACGGCATTTGATGACACCCCATAATATGCCTAGATGTGTTGAGGGCTGCATCGTTATCAAACCTGTGAAGTTCTGGGCCGTTTGGACCATGTTAACTGGAGTTATGAGAAAACCGTGTTTCACGGCGACCATTTTGTTACCATGGCAACGGCATTTGACGAAATCTCAAAACTGACACATATATGTCTTTAGGGCTGTACCGTTAGCACACATGTAAAGTTTGAACACTTTTTTACCATTTACACAGGAGTTATACTGTAGCAATATCATGCTTAACGGCGAGGGATGCGTTGCCATGGCAACAGCTTTAGAGGAAAACTCACTATTGTCATATTGAGGTGTTGAGGGCCGGACTAGTAGCCATCATCTGAAGTCTGGTGCAGTTTGGATCATTTTCCATTGACTTAAGACCAGTGGCGTCGCCTGGCCTGGGCATCCGGGGCTTTAGCCCCGAATGTTTTTTCTCTAGCCCCGGACAATTCTCCCTCAATAATATAATACATTAACCGTGCTTTACGTGAACCTCATCATGACACAAGAGAGGACGGCAGCACTGTAATTTCCCGTGTTCAGTGAATGCAACAGAGGCATGACACCAGACCAATCATAGAGTTGCATGGAAATAAACGTGTGCTTGTGTCATTCAAGCTCGGCTCTGTGTGTGTGTGGCAATAGCGCATTTAGTGTGAGAGAGAGAGAGAGAGGGAGAGAGGGGGATGGAGGGACCGGTGCCAGCATGGACCGTGTTGTTAGCATCTGGTTTGCTAGCTGCACTAACGGACATAAGGAGCTGTTTCCACAAGAAGCTGGAGGAGAGTCCTCTCCTCTCAGACTGAGAGACTCAGGTGAGCTAAAGGACTCTCTGAGTGTTTAGATACATAACTTTAGTCTAAGTTATCTCAGTGGGTCTCAAACGGTTTGGTCACAAATTATTCAAAAGATTATTTCCGCGGCACACCTTCATATGATCATTATAGTTATAAAAAAAATAAGAGAATAAAGGAAAAACAGTTATGAAATACTATATGGCAGTAAAACAAGAATAGAGTTTAAAAGGGGAGTGATTAGTAAAATATCCATAAAGAAAAAGTAAATCTGTTTACAGTTCTGCTTCATATGGGTGTTGAGAGAGGTATCCATAGATCTCTTCATTTTGCTCTCAAAGTGCACCAGATTGATGCATTTAACTTCAATATTTAAAAAAAAATCTTCCCGGGGGAGCATCCCCCCGGACCCCCTAGAGGAGGTGAGCCCCCCACTCATAAAAAATACCACTTTACCCCTGCCTATATGCCGTGAGCTGATTATCGAGCCTTCATTGTAACAGTCGCGGGTGTACTGTGTGTGTGTGCGTGTGGGGAGTGTTGCAGTAGAATATTCCACTGTAGTGCCGCCGCCACTGTGGGCTAAGCCCCGAATGTTTTCAGGTCCAGGCGACGCCCCTGCTTAAGACAACATTGTGTTTTTTGGCGAGGGATGCGTTGCCATGGAAACGGCATATGATGACATCCCATAATTGGCGTAGAGCTGTTGAGGGCCGGACCATTAGCCATCATCTGATGTCTGGTGCCGTTTGGACGTTTTTCCAGTGAGTTAGGACAACACAGTGTTTCATGGCGAGGGATCTGTCGCCATGGCTACGGCATATGATGACATCCCATAATTGGCGTAGAGCTGTTGAGGGCCGGACCATTAGCCATCATATGAAGTCTGGTGCAGTTTGGATCATTTTCCATTGACTTAAGATAACACTGTGTTTCATGGCGAGGGATGCGTTGCCATGGAAACGGCATACGGTGAGATCTCAGATTTGTCGTAGAGCTGTTGAGGGCCAGACCATTAGCCATCATCTGAAGTCTGGTGCAGTTTGGAACCTTTTCCATTGAGTTAAGACAACATTGTGTTTTTTGGCGAGGGATGCGTTGCCATGGCAACGGCATATGGTGACATCCCATAATTGGCGTAGAGCTGTTGAGGGCCGGACCATTAGCCATTATCTGTAGTCTGGTGCAGTTTGGATCATCTTCCATTGACTTAAGACAACATTGTGTTTTTTGGCGAGGGATGCGTTGCCATGGAAACGGCATATGATGACATCCCATAATTGGCGTAGAGCTGTTCAGGGCCGGACCATTAGCCACCATCTGAAGTCTGGTGCAGTTTGGACAATTTTCATAGGAGTAACGGAAACATCGGGTTTTTTGGTGAGGGATGTGTTGCCATGGAAACGGCATATGATGACATCCCATAATTGGCGTAGAGCTATTGAGGGCTGGACCATTAACTGTCATCTGAAGTCTGGTGCCGTTTGGAACCTTTTCCATTGAGTTAAGACAATATTGTGTTTTTTGGCGAGGGATGCGTTGCCATGGAAACGGCATATGATGACATCCCAGAATTTTGATGGGCCTAGCATCGAGCGAACGCGAACTTTGGCGCCAAATCACGGCTGCGGTGTGCGAAAGAAAAAACTTCCGTGATAACTTTGAATTGCCCATGTCTGGAGATGCTACCCGACGAATTTCGAGTCGTACGGATAAAGTCCCTGGGAGAAGATAGATTTTGCGCGGAGGACGAGAAACGCGATAAATCGCGTCTTTTCGACGCCAAATTCAAAATGGCCGACTTCCTGTACGTTATTTTGTACCCCTCCAAGAGGCTTTTTTGTTCGTCTCCGCACCCTAGATATGCGTAGCGAGTTTCGTTCGTTTACGTGAAAGTTAAAGTGGGGGGAGTTTACGTTAAAAACGGAAGTGGGCGTGGCCTACGCAATTTTTTACGCAAAGTTCCGGAACCAATTACATATCGCAAGTTGCACCACTTCTGACGCGCGTGCAACATTTGGTGAGTTTTCACATGTGTTGCGGGGGTCAAAGGTTTATCGGTCGCTGCCCGACCGATTTCAATAAGGTCTTCGCCGACCTAGGTCTCAGACCCTAATAATAATCGGACCAATATCAATAATGTGCTAGTTATTTGTCATCAGGGTCAATCATCTTTTTTGATTGACCCTTTTTTAGGAGTTTGTTTAAGATATTTATTTCACTAGTATTACTATATTAATAATACCTTGAGACCACATGCCTCTACACAGGCCCTGGTTAGCCCCGAAGCTAGCAGCAACATGACAGCAGCTTAAGGTGAGCTGACTTTTAAGGTGGACCAGCTTTTCTCATATGAAAGCAATATATTTGTTTTTACTTGAATACATCATTTGCGTTGCTCTTGAGATTGCCATCATATTACACATGGTATTATGACAGAAAACACTCATGAGCAACAAAAACGTAAATTCATAAAGTGCAAAACCTTCACTGTCCTGCAGTAACCTTATACTGAGATTGGATGTTCATAGTGTAAATAGAGTCAAGCCTAAATATAGAGTGCAGTTGGGATAAAGGTCTTCTTGGGCAGATAAGACTCTTTGAGTTCAGATGAAGAAGTGCTGGAGGAGAACTGTGAACATAAGGAACAGCTCCATTCTGGCCAGGTGCTCCCCTAAACACACACGTTTACCTGTCGGGAAACAATAGGCAACAGATTTTAAACTCCAATCTTGATAGCAGGAAATATGTTGGTAGCAATTTGTCTGTAAGCTAGTGGAGGAATATCAAGCAAACCTGCTGAAAATGGTAAGAAGGCGTCTCTTCTGCGAAATTTCCCCTCCGAATCCAAGAAATGCTCCGGATTGAAGGTATCCGGAGTTTCCCACTCATTCTTATCAAACAGCACAGTCGCAAGGATTGTAGTAATAGTTGTTCCCTGGAGAAATAAGCATGAAATGTCACGTTGTGTAAAAATAATGGACAAAACTCAACCTATAATATATGGGCGAGTCTGGTAAATAGTTCTTTACTTTGGGTATTGAGTATCCTCCCAGTGTAGCGTCTTTACTGGCCATTTTTGGGAATCCAAGGGGAACGATATTTCCCATCCTTTGAACTTCATGGATGACAGCTTCCGTGTAAGGCATGTTGGGCTTGTCGGCCATGGTGGGCTGTCGAGACTGTCCGATCACTGAGTCTATCTCTGCCTGGACTTTCTCTGAGTGAGGAGGCAGTCTTTAGACATTATAACCTTAAACAGCACAAAAAACTCTGTAATCTCTGTGAGAATACTCTAAATGCCAATGTGATTCAGACAGATACTAACCCTGTATCTCTGGGTAGTGCATCATGTACATCAGGGCCCAGCGTAAAGTGGTGGCTGATGTTTCTGTACCGGCCTCTATCAGGTCCAGGGTGCAAACCTGCAGGGTTTCAATGTTGAAGCCAGCCTGGGGATCCTCCTTTTTCTGGCAAAGTGTCAACAACATTACATTGATGTTATTACACAGCTTGTGAATACTCAAATCTGAATACTAAAGAACGCTCTAAACTAAGGATGCTGTGCAGTCCTATCAATCCTCAGAAAGAAGTCTGGCCAATTTAATTTCAGCTGTTGCCAAAAAACAGATTTGTCTTCTATCTGATACTCTATCAAAAAACATCATGGAATACTTTTTTATATTCATGTTTATGTAATACTGTATCAGACTATACTAAATATGTGCAAATATCTTACCTTCTCCATCTCTCCCAGGTAAACATCGATAAAATCACGAGGGTCCTCTGGGTTCCACTCTTCCTGGTGCTTCACTACTTCTGATCTCAGGAAAGCCAAGATCTCCTCGTAGTTCTTTAACACAGTCTGGTGAGGTCCTGGCAGGTACTTCAGCACACCAGGGAAGGCATCATACAGCTGTTGATGGGACAAACTCTCAGATTAGTTATAGGCCCACAGCACAGTTTAGTTAAAGTAGAGGAGAAATTACCTGAGTCTGAGGTAAGCCAGCTAACCTAATAGCCTCATTGTCCAAGTCCAGAATCCTGCGGAAGCTTTGATCGCTGTACTCAAAGCGATGTCCGAAGAGCACAGACGAGATGATGTTACACACTCCATTCGTTATGATGTAATGGGGGTTAAATGGCCTTCCTGGGAATATGTTGAATTAAAGTAATGATATATCATGTTAGGATATAAAATCACTCTACATAGCAATCTCTACTTGCCTTGTTCCTCTTTGAAAGCTTCACAGATGTAGGTGTTTTCCACCTCAATGTATTTTTCCAGGGACTTCTGGCCCTCTCCAAAGTAACGCAGGTGAGTGTTGGCAAACTTCCTTTGCTTTTTCCACAAGTACCCATTGCTCAAAGCTATACCTGTGGGACAGTTGTAGCAAATTAACAAAGCAAACAGGCAATTCACTGCCTTTACAGATTTTAGATATCACTTCTGAGCACCTTTCTTGAAAAGAAACACTTTCTTTCACTCCCTAATCTGTTGTTGTGCAGTGTTGTTGTTGCACAGAGGGGAGAGTCTATTCTGCATGGACCACAGACTTTGTCCCATGTGAGTTGGCTTACTGGGCTATGACTTTTGGTTAAATATTTTGATACTGCGTAAAGAGATTAAGTTCTGCCCTGGAGAAGGCAAGCCACTACTGCAATACTTTTGCATGCTATTAAATATTCAGGCTTTCTCACTCTCGTTCAGGTATACTCACCAATCCCCTTAAAGACAGCATGGAAAAGAGGAAAAATAGGTCTATCAATAAAGCTGTCCAGCTGGATAACAAGAGCCTCTTTGACCATCTTGTACCCGGAAACAAACACCATCCTCTGGCTGCCTATCCTCAAGCTGAACACTGGACCATACTCCTGAGAGAGCTGCATTCAAAAACAAAAGCATTTTTTTAGTTGCAAGCTTTTATTGTTTATTTATTGTTATTTCCAGCCTATAGTGTTGCAAAGGCTTATTTATGAAAGACACATTGCCTGTATGATATTAAAGATCAACTTGTGTCCTCTAATCTGTTCACCTTACCTTCTCCATTGCTTTGAAGTCAAATCCTATCAAGATATTTCCTAGAAAAGGCGCAGCCCAGGGTCCAGGGGGAAAGCTGTTTGGTCTCCAGTTTCTGATCACATCTGTCAGGAGTAACACTATAAAACTGATCAACAGCCAACTAGTGAAGTCCATACACTCAAAAAGGGCTTGAAAAATCATGATGAAAATGTTTAAAAGGACCCTCTGTAAACTCAGTTTGCTCCTGCAGGCATGGTCCGTCTCGTGTTATTTGGCTGCGGGTTGTACGCGGCAGAGGGGAAAAAAAGTCTCAACAAGGAAATGTTACGTAACACTGAGTGTCTCTCTGGACATCTTCCAGCAGGGGGATTGTGTTTGCTCTGTGTGTTGTGGACAAAAGGGGGACTTTTAATAGTTTGGGCGAAAACTAAAAGGTACCATGGGGTCAGATTAGAATTTTCCAAAGGGGGGTTCGTTTAGCATGAAACACTTGAAATAACTAAAGGACAAGTTAAACAAGAAAGTAGAAAGAAAGGGAGGTGATAGAAAACTATTTCTGCTAAAAAGTTAGCAATGATTGAGAGTCAGACCTAAACATTTCAGATGTGTGTATCTCACACTGCACTGTAACTTTTATTCATGTATCTTTGCAAGTACACAATCCCAAAGGTCCAAGAGGCACACGTGATAAAGAATTTATTTATTTAGCTTTTTGTTTGTTTTCAAAAATTAGATTTCCGTGCCCATTGCTTATAATCCGTCAAACCGGTAATTAAACTACGAACTACAAAATTAAATTAAAAAGTAAACCAAATCTGCAAGTTTCTTTTTATAATGCAATACAATACAACATTAATATGATTTATTACATATTTTATGTCAACAGATTACACATAATTGTATTAGGTATCAAATCAGGATTATTTAATTGCCAAGTAAGTTTTCACATACATGAAATGTACATCCTACATAGACAGAGAGAGAGAGAGAGAGAGAGAGAGAGAGAGAGAGAGAGAGAGAGAGAGAGAGAGAGAGAGAGAGAGAGAGAAAGAGAGAGAGAGAGCGAGAGAGCAAGTATAGAATTGTTATAACAATTATTATAACATTTAAAAAAATGCACAAAAACACTTTATAAAAAAGCAAAATACAGTTACGATATCACATTTTACTGTGAAATATACAGTATGTAAAAGTTGAAGAGCTGTGCAGTTTTAAAGTGGTTGCATTGTGCACATCTGTGCAAAATATATAGATATTGGCTTGTTTTGCACTTTGCACATGGTTCCCCTAAATCAGTTGTCTTTTTTTAGTCAATCCTTTAACGTTGTCCAGTTTGAGAAAGATAAAGAAATGTCCTCCTTCCTTTTTACTCCACATTTTATTTTTGTATTTTTTCTGCAACTTGTTTACATAAATAATAGTGAGATTGAGTTTGTGTTCTGATTCAGAGCGCTGTGTTCATGTTCACACTGTGGTTTCAGAGGTTTTGCAGGTGAGAAAAACACTTCAATGAGTGCAGTGAGTCAGTGCTGTTTATCTACCTGATTGTTTGATGTGTTGAATATAATTTGTCTAGCAGAAACCAGGACTTTAATCCTTTGATGTTTTTTATATGTCAGTTCTTAAAATGAGCAAAGAAGAAGCTTAAGGTCTCTTTTATCTTCACATCTGGGTTTTCCATGTCAAGCGTTTTAGTTAAGAGATGGAAAATAACCAGCGAAAGGAAATCATGTAAGCTTGAGAAAGTCTCAGTCTCACAGTCAACACCCTGGCACTCCGATGGACTTTATACAGAAGCAAACACCTTAATGAGAAAGGTTGGGGTGATTTTTTTAATGTTTTTTAATGCGCAGTGACCTCCTTCAGGATTAAAGTGTACGTTTATTTTACAAACCTAACTACCTAAAAGGCATATCATCTTTAAGTTCTGTCAGTTCAGGGACAGCAGTGAATTATACTTAAATAAACATGTATTGACTGTGTATCTTGCCATTCATAAGCACATTTTAAGTAACTATAAAAAGAAAGGGTCTACACTAACAGAAACAAAGCTAATGAGGTCATCATCTTTTTTCAAAGTAAAAATTGAGGTCATGCAGTGAGTTACATTTTGAGTTGATCACCTATTTTATCTGCCAACAGCAGCACGTTTTATTGCAGGTTCTCAGCAATCTTCCATCTGAACCTTTGTGGGGATGAAAACAGGTAACCAAAGTAGAGCATCAAAGTACTGAAGCTACTGTTCAAAGTTTCTGGGTTTAGCAAAACACCACCAAACTAGGTCAGTGGCCTCTTTAAGATGTTTCTTTCAACACAGGATAGATCATTTTATTCAGAAGCATTGCTCAAAGCAAGTCATCTGAGGAAGACGACATGAACGCTCAAAATGTGTTGGATATATCCTGATGAGAAAACCCTAAAGGCACACAGACGCCATTCAATTCTGGTGAGTTCTTTCTTACCCTATCAACTCATGTAACTTGAAGGTGTTTAGGGTTTCTGATAGAGTGTAACCCATTTTTTGTAAATGTATAAAAAAAAAAAACATCATAACATTAATCTGGCTGCTACTTAGGAATTATTTATCTAATATATCATTCCAATCACTTTCACTATTTCACTATTTAACTATTTACTATTTTTCCTTTTGTATTTACTATTTACTTGCGCTATTTTTTTCTGTTTATCTGTTTTATTGTGTTGCACTGTTGGAGGAGCCTGTGCCCTAAGATTTTCATCGTCGTAACTACACTGTAGCTATGCACATATAACTAATAAAAGCCTTGAACCTTGTTTTAGAAACGTCTTTAAAAATCTAAAGTTCAAATTTGACGTAATGTATTTTAATCTCAGTCAGATCGCAGAATTACACAGGATATACAAAGACCTTTTGGTCTTATCTACCATGGTGCGTGTGTCAAACACTGTCTCTTCCTCATATCAGCCAGAAGATCCTCTGCACACAGACTGCTGAATGGCTGAGGGTAAGTTTTAAAGGTCACTTATATTTAGGGAAATTCCCACTGACTGATTTTTACCAAAAAAGTATTTGGTGATTTATAATAAAACAATTTTTTATTTACAGCTGCTGAGTCTAAATGAGAATAAATGCTGCAATGAATCTCTCCTCCACGCTTTGGAGGATCCTCATTGTTCTTCTCTGTTTTTCCATTAACCGTGAGTATTACAGTTAAAATACATCCATCAATGCTATCACTATTGACTTGTTAATGTCTGTTAGAGCGCACTCCCTGATTTAGTCAGAGGTAGCACAACTTGGTAGCTTTTGTGGTTTCGCTCTCTAAACCCTGTCTTTGCAGCTCTGACCTGAGTGGTGAGCTTAAAATAATTTCGATATATTTTGCATTACAATTAAATAATCATTGGAAGACACACTTCTTTGTCTTAAACCTTTCCTGGGATGTGTTATTACAAAGAGAAAGAAGAAAGAAAAGATCACATTCCTGCATTTTAGAATTTAAACATGTTTACTGTATTGCAGGGTTTAAATGAACCAACACTTACTTTGAAAATTCGTATAATTGCTTGCTTTGAATAGTACTGCTATGTAAACCTCTGCATCTGTGTTTTTTGAACATGTTTTCCTTTGCTCCCAGTTTGCAGCTCTCAAATGATTCTCCGGGGCTTCCTGACAGTGAAACCAGCTAAACTCTTCCTCATCGGCTCAAACCTGACAGTGTACTGCCACGCCAACAAATGTGAAAAGGGGTACGAATGTTAGACATCATTTTATAGCCTACAATACAATATGACTTATTGTCTTCTGTACATGCATCTTTGTATACAGTTAATTATGTAGAAAGTATTAAAATGCAGTTATGTTATTGTCCTCCAGTTTCAAATTGTCCCTGGAGGTGGATGGCGAGACTGTGACTTCTTCCAAGAAAGTCAACTGCTCCACAGCGATATTCGATCTGATCAATGTCCGGACGCCATTTCCTTCAGTGGCGTGCATGCTGAAGGCCACACACTCTTCTAAGAATGTCGCTGGAGGGGACCTTAAAGGCGGGCGTATGTACAGTTGTCTCTGATGTCAACAGTACATTCATGTATAATGTGTGAATTACAGCAATATTTTCTAAAGACAATATCTGTCCAACTCAATTAAGCTGCATTCACATGACACGCAAATTTCTCTTTACTCACTGTAAAGTTTTGCGTTTAGAGCCTTGCGGTGAAAACAGCCAGTACGTTTAGTTTCTACGGTTGCGTTCACTGCTACATACAGCTGTCCTCTGATTGGTTGTACGTTGAAAGGTCAGCGGTAAACGAGGTCAAAGTTTAAGAAGCTCTGCGACTATTTCGAGAGGTGCATTAAGCTACATTCACATGATACGCACATTACGCAGTCTGCTCTTTGCTCACTGCAAGGTTGGGTGCAGAGCCTTGTGATGAAAACAGGCAGTTCGTTTTGGCAGTTTAGTTTCTGTGGTTAGCTAGCTTGCGCCACTGCTTACAGCTTTCCTCTGATAAGGTCAACAAGGTCAAATTTGAAATTAATAGAACTTTGAAAGCAGAGCTTGGCAATAATTTAGAGTGGTGCAAAAAACGCATAGGATGGTGCTTTCGCCTAATCGGCCCGCAAAGGTTTCTCCAAACACAACAGCAATGTCAGCGGTGCCGGTATCGTGTGAACGCAGCTTTTTGTTGCTAGGTAGTTTTGAAGGACAGGGATGCTATTTTTCTTAGTTTTAAGCAATCGGAGATGCAAGAAGACTAAATCCATTTGTCTTGAGGTAGGAATTAAGGTAGACATGTTCAAGATACTATATGTCAAACTCCTATTTACTTATTTTAACCCTTGTGATGTGCAGCTGTCATAACAAAATAGTTAAATTAGCATGTCCAAATATATGAAGTATACCAACCAAAAAGGTGAAAAAAGCATAAACCGGGACACCCTTGAAAACGAGATGGTGCATCTCAAGGGGTTTATCCTAATAAATACATTTCTATATAAATATATATATAAAAACGTATTCTCAAAATGTTAAATTCAAATTATCTTTCCGTCTTAAATGTTGAAGTAACTGTACAACTTTGATATGATTTGGTATGATATGAATATTTGATATGAATATATGAATATTTGATATGAAGCTCCCATTATTATCTTTTGGAAAAGTAATAAAAAAAAAATTGTGTGACGGTTTAAAGGACATATTTTTTGCATTTCCAAGCAGGCATACAAAAATGACAGTGCTTTTAAAAATATGTTTCTATTTTGTTTCCCATCCCCTGTACTTGAAGTCCCTCCAGATAAACCTGAAAACATAATATGTGAAACGACAAGGAGCTCAGATATAATATGCTCCTGGGAGAAAGGACAGAAAACATACGTCAATACCACCTACAACATTTCACTAAACAGGTATGGTGCCAAATTAATGTTTACCAGGTTTTCTTGGAGGTTAGTTTATGCTTTTGACAACAGAGAAGCTTATTTTTAATTGGTATTTGAATTGTTGATTTTGTATTTGCAGGGAAAATGGGACCCGGATAGAGTTGTATCAGATCCAAGATGATGAACAAAGGGGTAGCCCTAACCCCCTCACCATATCCAGAGCGGTGAAAGAAGAAAACATTAAATACCAGTTGATTATCACTGCTTACAATCACTTTGGAGAATCTCAATCTGATCCATTCGTCTTCTGTTTAGCGGATATCGGTAAGACATCATTTCTGCAGTGTTGGGGGGGTTACTTTAAAAAAAATCTGAGTTACAATATAGTTATATGTAAAAATCATTAACCTAATCTTAGTTTCACAAAATAAAAGTATTGTGAACAAATTACTTTCTGTTACTTTTGGATTACCTTAATATTAAATGCATTGCCAGGTGTCGAGGTATTTGGCTGAGCTTGCAGCATGACGCCTTGGATCATCTGAGCCACGTGTGTGCACGCTTCTTCTATATTATTTTGTATTGCAGTTATACCAGAGACCCCTCGTATCGTGCACATAGAGTTTGAGAATAACTCCCAAGCAGCCGTGTTGCAATGGGAAACCTCCGACCCCTCCGAGCATCTCAGATCTGATGTCAGGCTCCGCACAGATAAGGCCTCCTCCTGGGTAAAGTCAAACTACAAGGCAGAGGGAGCAGATCTCAACAAGGGTCTGATTCGAGTGTCTGGCCTGAGGCCTCTGACTGATTATGAGTTCCAGAGGAGAACATGCATCTGGCCGCATACCAACACGCCCAGGTTAAACTGCAGCAAATGGAGTGCATCTGTGAGGGGGAGAAGTCCTGGAAAAGGTTAAGCTCACAAATATTACTAACTTTTTTTTTTTTTAATATGATGCACTCAAATAAACCTTTGATTAAACGTCTTCAGGTCCGTCTCAGCAGCTGCATGTGTGGAGGATGTTCGACAGCCCGGGGTCAAATGTGACTGTTTTGTGGAAGGTAATGTAATCATATTATCCATTTTGTAATGCAAACATGCATGCATAGCGAAAGCCAAACATGAATCAATAATGAATTGAATTATTCATAATTTTTTCAATTTTGTCAACTTAAAACCAGTTGCTGTCTATAGTGATGAGTAGACAGCAACTGTCTACTCATCACTATAGACCGCAACAAATGCCCAAAACACCATATTTGCATAACAATTATACTACTGATCTGAAATGCATGCATACATGGATACATTGCAGTTTCTAAGGAGTGGGAACTCCCACAACCACAATCTCAGGGGATTTAGAAAAATGTGTGACCTGATTATGATTCCGGTTCCACTTGTTTCTGTATCTTCTCACCAACCCTATCCTGAACCCCACTCACTGAAAACTAACTTCAGTGTTATGAATGCATTTTATCGTAAAATTCCTTTTCACAGTTAACAAAACTTTACGATTTTGTGACCTTTGGACTAGGCCAGACTTTCTGATTCCAGTTTTAATACAGAGCTTCTGGTAGCTATGGGTTCATAATCAAATATAGAACTTTCTGCATTAAAATGTCCAAAAATGACAACATGCATTTTATATATTTTGTTGACTTGTGTACATTAATCAAAATTATATCCTAGAGAAATATCCCTGAAATATTAATCAATATAATGGGCCTTTTATAAATTGCCTGCAATGGCGATGTTTCTGCACATGCGTCCGAGTTGTGGTTTTCAGCCAGCAGTGGTATATTGACTTTATATCCAGTTTTGAGGCCGTGGTTTCTCATGCTATTATCTGTTATCTAACTCCTGGAAAGCAACTGAATTACCATATTTCCTAAACTTCTTCCCCAGCCTCCATCTCCAGAGGATTACAGTGGAGTGGTGCAACAGTACAAGATCTTTCTGGGTAATGAGCAGAAACAGGAAGTCCTCTCTGGACCTGCTTTGAGTTCAGTTCTTGTTCCAGCAGAAATCAAGGCAATAAGCATCAGTGCCGTCACCTCGTATGGGACGTCTCCGCCGGCCGGTGTACCACTCAAACATTCAGGTACACAAATATTTTCACAGAAGATAAAACCCAGAAAAACATGTTTGAGTTTAATGATGATAGGAAAAAAAGCCCCATAAAGTTCAATAATTTATTGTCTTTTAGGTGGTTTTGCACCTGTTTTAAGAGAGTTGGCTCCTGCAGCTAACAGCAGTGCCGTGCTCGTCTCCTGGACGTGGACGGACGATAAACACTGGTCCACATATGACCCTCTGCACTATGTTGTACAATGGACAACTGTACCTGGAGCACAGATGAAGTGGCAACGAGTGTCTAAAGATCAAAATAACACTTTAATTACAGGTACACATCACACATGGTGATAAAACAAAACCTGGCATTGCATGATCACATAAAAAGAAAACATGGCACCAAATGTTTGGAAATGTCTTCAGCTGAGATGAAGCAGCGTCCTCTTGTGGGCAGTTGGAGAATTACATTTGTTTAAAGCTCTTAATACAGATGAGTTTACATGCATGAGCAAAGTTAATGTTTGTAGAGCATAGTGTACTCATGGTGAGAGAGTTTATTTCTCCTGTTTTGTTTCAGGCCTGAGAGCAGGTGTGCGGTACAACGTCTCTCTGTACGCTGTGACCAGCAGAGGAGTCAGCGCTCCATCATCCAGGCTGGTCTACTCCAAAGAACAGAGTAAGAGTCATAGCCTTGTGCTTCACTTTAAAAAAAAAAAGCTCCTCTCATGTCCTTAGAGGTAAAAAAAAGTCTGCGTAAACAAATACTTACAAATATATAATAATATTCCACTTTAAACTGTTCAGAACCCTTAACCAACTTAAAGTAAAAACTACAATTTTGATTCCAGGGCTCTAGATCAAAAGCTTGATATGATAGTATGGCATGATTTTACGCTGTAATGGTGGGTTTAATGGGTTTCAATAGGGACATTTTTAAGGGGCTGGACAAATTAAAAATGTAAAAATATCCCTAGTGAGGCACAATGGGATTAAGTTGAGAATATTTCATCACCCAAATAGTTGGGAATACCTTTATTAGTCCCACAGAGGGGACATTTACATTGTTACAGCAGAGAAGAGAGACAAATACCGCTTAATGTTACCTAAGCATGCATAAAAAAAATGTTTAATAAAAAGGTTACACATTTTATAAAAATACACATCCTGTAACAGTTCTGAGGATTTAGAACAGAATTGATCAGAATCAGAAACAGGTTTATTGCCAAGTAGGTTTACGCATACAAGGAATTTGCTTTGGTGTGAATGGGTAAACACAGAAAGAGAAAGTAAAATGTAAGATTTAATTTTAAGTAAAAAATGTATACACCAAATATAAATATATAAAAAAACTAAGTACGGTATAACAGGACAAAACACTCAGAACTCAAATATATATATGAAGTATTGGGATTATATTCCCATCTCCAGCATTATCCTCTCTCTGTCCCACTGTCTGTGTTTCAGAGCCGGTTTCTGGACCCAACCTGTCAGTTCTGGTCCACGAGGCCCGGCGGGTCCACATCCAGTGGGACGAGCTTCCTGTGGACCAGCAGAGAGGCTTCATCACACACTACACCGTCTATCTGCAGACACTCGACTCCAGCAACACTAAACTCAGCGGTGAGCTTATTTAAATGAAAATGGCTGAAACTATTGATTGTTAGTTGACTAGTTGATTGACAGAAAATTCAGCAGGTGCTATTTTCAAATCGGAAGATTGTTTTTGTAATTTCTTTCAATCAAAAAAGAGTTTTCAAGAAAGCTGCTTTTCTTTGTCTTTTTTTGGTTTATTTTTAAGACTGTAAGTTGGAAAAACCAAATGACGCTAAGACGTCCCCTTCTGCTCTAAGACATTGTGAAAAACACTTGAATCATTCATAAAAATAGATTTTGCAGCACTACCTGTGAACATTGTTAGGATGATCCTAATTCTGAATTCAAATTCAAATTTTTATTAAAATATTTCACATATTTATTTCAGTACTGTAAACACAACACGATTCAATTCACCTGCATTGTATTGATATTTTTAAATCTGATTTATCCTGTAATAGTAAAACATTATTTGCATGGCACTGTGGGTAATTTATGAGATCAGACGGCTCGGAGGAAACACAACTGTGCTGTGCTTGTTTCCTGTTCTTGTACATGAGTAGGACTTATCTTTATGCTCTGCTAAACCTATGTCGTGTGTACTTTACCTGCCTGTGTATATGCAGATGTGTGGGAAATACCTATATATGTGCAGTAGTATGCATATTTTGTGTGTCACAAGCCACAGTGACGTAATGGAAAGTTTGCAGCGAGCATTCCACTGATACTCCCCTCCCACAATGCATCAGCAGTCAGCAGGGTATTTCACCTCTTACTTCCAGTAACATGGTGAATGTCACACAGCAAGTTTGACTCTTTTGAGAATTATTCATTATTAAAACAGCAAACATCCACATACAATATAGAACTTGTGGAGAAAATCTGTTGTTCTAGCATTGATCCATCAGAAACCCCTCACCATACATAAACATGTGCACGTTTTATCTCAGAAAGCTTGGCTTGGAGTTATCTCCTCTAGGCTTTTTGTTGGACCAAACTGATTGTACATTTGAATTTATATTTGGCTAGGACAAAGGAATGCATGTATTAACTAGTGAGAACATTCAAACCCTGGTTGTCTTGTTCACAGTGCTTTCAGTGAATCATAGTTTTCTAGAACTGGCTTTTACCACGAACAGGAAGTCGTGTGGCTACATGCACACATGCAAACATAAGGCTGTTACTAACCAGCCTGCCTCATACACTATTTCCAGAACCTCAGTGTTAAAACACCTGAGAGCTTACTCTTGTTGACATGTTGTATATGTACTGTATATAGTGGAATTCTTTAAGTCATTTCATCTGATGTTTTACGTCATTACTATCTTATTCTCATCTTATTCCCTTTTTTCACATAAATTACCACATAATAATAAATTATCAGAATCCAGTGCTAGTCTGAAGATAGCAGTTCTGATGGCACTTCTTCACCATGGCCTTTGACCCCTAACCCATCACAGTCCCCCTGCTTCCACTCCTACTGCTATTTATTTAATTTTTTACTTTATTATTTGCCCCTTTTGTTTGTTTGTTCACCATGTAAAGCAGCCTTGGGTCCCTCGAAAGGCGCTATACAAATGTAATCTATTATTATTATTATTATTATTATTATACTGACAAAAATATAGGGTTGTCCTGCAAATGTAGGTATTTTGTACATTTCTAAAGCTGTGCCAGAATAGACTGGGCTCTCATTTCAGACAGAGGGTAGTATGAGAAAAATATAGCACTTTTTGAACACTAGAGCATCTAAACATGTTTCAGTAGAGGCACAAAATACAAATATGAACCTGAAAATGAGAACAAAATGTCCATATCACCATATGGTATTACCATAAAAAAGGAAACTGTGATGGAAACTTCTGAAGCAATGGATACAGGACTCAGAGAGACACGGGGAGAGCTCGAACTTTGATGGCAAATACTGATGGTTTATTTGGAGCTTCGGCCGGAGAATTCACAAGACATGTGCTGAGCCACGAGTTGACACAACGGATGCCAAACCAATTCTGAAGATCTCTACCCCAGACCAATGTATTTAGCTAGTTCTGAGAGAATAATCAACATTGTGCACAACAAGATAAAGCACTATAACACCTCTATCAGCTGACGCCAACAGGCAGGAACAGGGAGACAAAACACTGAGAGCACAGCAGCCCAATGTTGCAGGCCTGTGCTCAGTGAGAGCAGTACCAACAGATAAACTGGGTCAAAGTTATTGGCCCAGGAAAATATTTCCCCAACAGAAACCATGACTGTGTTTTATCCAGTGACGGTGTCTGGCTCCGGCCCCAGGACTTTGTGGCTGGACTGTCCTGAAAGAACTCTGGCTGTGCAGCTCTCCGCCTCCACCTCCGCAGGAGAAGGGCAGCCGGGGAACCGGATCTTCTCCCAGCCTAAATACCCTGCAGGTCAGTAATTTCCCAGTATCTGTAATTCCCTTTTATTTTATACATAGGCAAGAAATCCTCATGTGGTACGATTAACGAAACTTTGTATCTCAACTCCCTGAAAATTGCTGTGTCTTTTCCTTCTTCTTTCCTTTAGCTGGCCTGGTGATTGTGATCGTTTTCATCATAACCCTCTTTCTGGTGATCGTAGCCAACCTGATGTGCTGGAGTTGTGTGAGAAAAAGGTATTAATAAGCATGACTTATGTACTATTGTTTAATGGAAACAAAACAATCATAACAACAGGCATCATCTAACAATAGTGAGAGTATTTCTGAGGATCAACAACACTGCTTTCTTAATTCACTGCAAATGATTTTTGAATGCACATAGGTTTTGTTTTACTAGTAATCTGGATGGATTCCACTGTGGCTGACTTCATGAAATGCAAAACCGCAACATGAACCCCAGATCATGAAGCCACATGATTTAAATGGAAAGAAACCCCTTCGCAAAGATTAAAATCTGTATACGTGGTCAAATCAACCCAAACCGATACGTGGTTTTAGCTGTGGAGATACTGAATGTGTGCTTCATGCAATGTAGCATTGCCATTATTAGTAATACACAGTAGCAGTTTAACAATACTTTTCTGAATCCTGTACATCATGCATGGTTACTGCATCTGATAATTACCAACATTATCAATACTGAAATGTGTCTTTCTATCTCAGGATTAAACAGAAATGTATATCCTGGGGACCGGCCTGGCTTGATGAGAACTTACCAAAACTTGGAAACAGTAATGCCATTAGACTATTGAAGGTAATGAATTCACTGTTACCTCTTTTTGTGTGAACTGCTGTCACTAAAAGACCAACAACTCTACAACTACACCAACAGGAACAATACAAGAATAGTTATATTTGATCAAAGACAACAACAATGTAGTATCTAGAGGTTTACCAGCCTGGGCTATGGCAGTATGTGATCTATCTCTACAATTAAACGTATGCTTTCACACAAACTACATCACATCACATCAGTACAATCCTGGCATCTCTCTATTGGCTTTCATAAAGTCTTGATTTAAGATTTTACTGATCACTTTTAAAGCACATCTGGGTCAGGCCCTAAGCTATATAGCAGAAAAGTTTGACCCTATGTGAGGCAGCTCCGAAGTCAAAGTTTGAATTTAAAGGGGCCCTTTTATGCTTTTGGGAGTTATCTTATTCTTGTAGTGTGTGTGAAAAATCCCAATGTTCCCTTGTGAGGGAGTTTGTCTCCCACAGACATATCATTATTATTCATATTGTTGTAATGTTCTGCTTCACTCTGACAACATGCCACTTGCTGCTTGAAATGAACACCAGACATTTGATAAAACACACGCTTATACGACATGATTGCAGTATATTCATCAACTTTCTATGGCTTTACTTTTATTGTTGTTGTTTTCGTCACAGGAGTTTGGAAGTGAACCGTCCTTTTCCTCCTCTCAAGACGACCCTCCGCTGTCGGCCATCAGTTTTATCTCTCACGAGGAGAGGGACGACGTGTATCCCACCATCCACGTCGAATCATCCCAGGATACATCAGGAGAACCCACAGAGGACACACCCTTGCTAATGTCACACCGCGGGACAATGCTTTTTGACAGCCAGCAGGAGCATGGCTACAAACCCCAGATTGCCACATTGACTCCACAACAAGAGGAGGTAAAGGAGACAGAGGAAGAGCAAAGGGCCCTACCATCAAGTTTAGATGAAGACAGTTGTGTGTTTGAAGGATTACTTGGAGGCTTTCTGTCCAGAGTGGAGGTGGAGCCCACTGATCCACCTCTGGAGCTGAATCTCAGCTCAGTTGGTGCTCTTTTGTGGCCCAAAACTCCTGAAAAAACAAATGTCTTGAATGAAGGCTTTTTACTGGGGAGGAGGGGGACTGAGAACAATGTGGAAGGAGAGTCAACCCTTGATTTACAAGAAAGGGAAAAAATGACTCCTCACACTACGGACACTTGTTTATCTCAGTCTACAGATGAGATAACCCTGACTGGTGGTTATTTCCCTCAAGGAGCTGCCGTGAGCAGCCCTGCACGCTGCGACACACTGTCATAGATATCAGGGCCAATGGGAACGACACACACAGGACAATCTGCACTACTTAACTGATTTTTAAGAAAGCATTATTTTCAAGCACCACTTTACTTGAAGTGAAGACAACTGTCCCTTGGGGTAATCATGTTTCAGGTGATCTGTAATGATGAGCGATGTACTTATATACTAACAAAGCACTTATATACTAACAAAGGACTGGCTTATCTAAAGCCAGTTGAGTAGCACTTGAAATGTTTTGGCTCTATGAAACCTGATGTACTTATATGATTCTGTTTTCTTCAAGTTTGTATCTTCTTGGTCGAATGCACTTATTGTAAGTCGCTTTGGATAAAAGCATCAGCTAAATGAAATGTAATGTAATGAGCGGCTCTGTTCAAAACTAAGTAAATAAATGAATAAGAAAAGTTTATTTTGTCAAGCCTCAATAGAAATCCCTTAAACTTGCATTCCTCTAATGGCCAACAGGAGGCGACTCCACTGGTTGCAATATGAGGTCTGATTGTATAGAAGTCTATGAGAAAATTACAATATTTCTCTATTTATTTTTCATCTCACTTGACCATTTAAAAAAAAATAATAATAATAGTTGTTTTTCCTGACTTACTACAAAGACAGTACATAGTTGGCAATTATGAACATTATTAAGTAATTTTTGATTCTCTATAATCATTATTGAAGTCTGCTATTTTAAGATATAATTGAATATATTGTGGTCTGGTTGCCCTGCCAAATGCACTTTGCACAATCTGGCAACCAAAATGTGTTTTTTCAGCTGTACAATTAATACATTATTTATAAGTAATTAATAAAACCATGGTCACAGCATTTTGAACCGCATGTTACGTAAATACACAGCTGTAATTATAGAGATGTAACTCATCCTGCACATGTCACAATTAAGTCATACACAGCTGATCTCTATTTACTGCTGAACGTGTTTGTTTTATTTCAGTATTAAGGTGTGACCACTGTATGATTCTATTGTTAGCCATTGTTAATTATCTGACGCTGAAGTGACACTGAGTTTAACTCTTTCCAAAACACATCCAGACAAAAGTCAGTTGTGGGGTCTTCCTGTTACATAAATTCAGCTCAGTTTTGTGGTATTAAAATGTGCCCCTGAACCTTTCACATGTACCACCTGCAGTTAAACACCGTTTTTTTAACACTTCCTGAGAGTTGTTTCACTTCCTTATTGAAAATGTAAAATTTCGGGGGTCTTTTGTTCTCTAAGAGAAGTTTAAGAATCAGTACATATTCAGGGGGCATCTAAAAATGGATTCTCTCATCCCTTTTTCTGATGTTTTGTGTGCAACACTGCAGTCGATACATTATTATAAACCAGTATTGTGCTTATACACCTTAAGGTTAAATGGTTAGTGCAGTTTTAAGGGAAAGTCCCCCAAATATATCATACAAAGATACGATGGAGAGAGTGAGAGTGTGAGAGACTCTGGGTGGCGTGGAAAATGTGATGATGAAAATGCATCTTGCAGGTTGTTGTGCTCAGCAGCTCCTCCTCTCACAGTTGTCAGACTCTAAAAGTTATTATGAACATCAACCTGCAGACTTTCCTCATCAGGTCAGAATACAAATAAATCCTCTAAATCTTCCATGTGGGAATCAGGCATTTATGGGATTAAACCTGAATCCCTGTCTTCTTCATTTTGGTAGTGATTCATAAGGACAGATTTATAAGGAAGCTTTGAAAATGCTGGAGAAAATCTAAAGACTACGTTATTTATTTCAATGTCCAGACGTTAGAAAATTACAGGAAATAATAATCTGTCATTGTAGTGCCAAGTGATGAAAGAAATATTCAATACATTTAAAGTCAAAGTAAATAAGAATTAGCAGTAAAATATATACTTTAAGCATTAATAGTCAAAGTAATTGTGCAGTAAAATGTTCCCTGTCAGTGTTTTACTAAGACATGTGATGTTTTTAGATTATTAATGTGTGTGACGTTACTGCTGGAGTTGTTAAAGGCTTGTGGTGATGACCACTTGATCCTTCAGTTAATCTGAAATCACCCAATCGGTAGATTCATGGTTTTTACTGGACAGGAAGGGTATGAAGACATTGTGATCTGAAAAGTAAATAGCAACCAAAGTTGTTAGACAGGTAGCCTACATTATGTGCTTCAAATATGTAATTGAGTATATAGTTGCAATGACTGTAACAATAAAAGTACTAGTAGGCAAGTTCAGTATAGAGAGCTCTTTAGTAACCAGTGGTGTAAAGTATTTGTTCTCATGTACTGTACTGAACATTTGATAGACTTGTAATTGACTTTTGCTTCTTTGTTCCTTTACCCTATTACAATTCAAAGTGAATTAGTGTACTTTTACTGCACTACATTTATGTAATACCTTTAGTTACTTAGCAGATTTTGATTAATGATGTCAAATATAAACAACACTTAAATAAGACTTGAGTTACACCTGGAGTAAATTCACAAGCTATCCCACACGGTAATTAAAATTAGCTCCACCTTTACCAGCTTTGATAAACTTAAATGCATTAATAATTTTGATCAAATCATATGGTGTTCTACATAATGAGTACTTTTACTTTTGTTTCTTTAAGTATATTGAGATGCTAATACTTTTGTACTTTTACTTATGTAACATTTTCAAAGCAGGACTTTCCCTTAACAGAGTACACCTACACTCTGTTACTTTTACTTTTACCTACAACATCTGAGTACTTCTTCCACCTGAGTACTTCTTCCACCTCTTTTCCACTATTGCTTTTACCTAACGACGAATCTCCTGAATCTGCACAGCCTTTGTGAGTCTAGTTTCCTTGGTGAAGTAGTGTGTGAGTGAAGTGTGTGAGTGAAGTGTGTGAGTGAAGTGTGTGAGTGAAGTGTGTGAGTGAAGTGTGTGAGTGAAGTGTGTCACTACACACCAGAGGCAGCAGTCAGTCACCACCACGGAGTGTCTGCCGTCAGCTCACCACAGTTTGGACACTCTGCTCTGATGAAATATGTGAGGAAGACTTAATGATATGGCTTTGAAAGGCTCCTTTGGCAATAAAGGTTGATATGATGCTGAGATGTGATGTCTTGGTGAGTATGACTTTCTGTTTTTATTACCGTCCGGCATTATTGACTGCATGCAGCTGCCATATATGTGTCGCTATAGGGCTCTGCCTGAACTCTTTAATATGCTTTTAACTATATAAGCGCCAGAGACCAGGATGATCATAAAGAAGCAAATGTGTTTTACTGAGTAAAACATTGGATCATTACTATCAATCATTATTCCTCAGTAAATAACTTTAAAACTGCTCTATCCTAAATCATGATAGACCTCATATATGTTGTGTGTTTTTTATGTTTTAAGGTAACATAGCAGTCAATGATGGTGACACTGTCCCACACATGGGCCATCCTCACTGCTGTCACTGTGTTGACCGTGCAGCTATGCGAGGGTAAATTCAGACTGTTGTGCAAATCATTTTCTAAAATTTCGTTTTCACATGTTCATGTGTGTGTGTGTGTGTGTGTGTGTGTGTGTGTGTGTGTGTGTGTGTGTGTGTGTGTGTGTGTGTGTGTGTGTGTGTGTGTGTGTGTGTGTGTGTGTGTGTGTGTGTGTGTGTGTGTGTATGTGTGTGTTAATGTATTTTTCATCTGCATGAGGTTTATGGATTAATATGTGTTTTGTGAAAGGCATATATGCAGAAATACTCTTCCTTATCTGTTCCAAATTCAACAAATCCATGATCAGTGGCTTTCTTAACTTCTCATCACTATATTTTATGAACATGAAGTTAATAAAAGTTAACATTTCTACTTTCAGGTAAGAAGTGCTGTAACCTCAAGTCCAGTAATGATGGAAATTATGTGCTGCTCGGCTCCAATTTTACGATTTACTGCACCAGTTTAATGGTTGACTGCATCAAACAAATCAAATTCTTCGGCCAAAATAACGCACAACTGCCCCACAAAGTATTCAATTCTACAATATATTACGACGTGGTTAACATAACGGAGAAGAAAACATATAGCTGTAAGTGTCCTTCCTTTGACTGTGACTCCTGTGGACAGGACTTCTCAACTGGATGTGAGTAAAAAGGAAAAGCATCCCTTTCTGAAACAAGTTTAGTTTATTTGCAAATATGTACATATATGAAAAAAAGGGCAGGGGAGTTAAGAAGCCAAAATGTCTTATGATCTCATGAATTAGGATACCTCCCCCATTAGAGGTTTTACCAGAAGCTTAGTTTTACAAATTGAGATGCATTACACTAAAATCCATAAAGAGATTTAAACAACTTTGCTTATTATAGTCTGATTTTCTTTTAATAACGATAATACTGATGTTAACTGCAGTAAAGTTGACACATTTAGGGAATGTCATGCTATTTTACCTCAAATGAAATTACTGATTATTGTGATGATGTATACATTATTCTTATTCAAAACTCTGTGAATGAGAATGTGACCCTGCATGGGGCTTAGAGATGAGGCTTCCATATCTTAAGACATTACTGTAACTTTTCAAGCTACAAGAGCTGTTAAAAAAAGAGGTAGGGTTGGTTCTGCATTTTGCAAGCAAGGCGCAGCGAAGTGTCAAAGATTAAAATGTGATAAGTTCTGACCACAGACCTGTTGCTAAATGAGGACTAAAAACAAGCTTGACACATGCAGCATAGCAGTTCTCTTACACTAAACATGCACACAATGTTATCAACATAAATACTCAAAATGTGTGTTCCTTCATGTACCACTTCCTTATTTGACAGTCCTACAGTAATGGGTTCAGGTTCTATGCTCAACACTTAATTGTACGTCCTGTTTGTCCATCAGATCCACCAGAGAGCCCTAAAAACATTTCATGCACCTACAAAATCAAAAATAGTGATAGTGGAGATGTGTTCTGCAGTTGGGACAGAGGACGGGATACTTTTCTGAAGAATGATTTAATGCTGATGTGAGTTAAAAAAACTAAACTAATTTAGAAGTACAACAATACTATCATACTGGTGGATCTACAGTAAAATAAAATGTGGCTTTGTGTGTTTCAGGATGACAATTTTATCAAAAAACCATACACATGCACCGATGCTGGACAACTTCTCCAGTAAGGCAACTGATCAACGGTCAGCTAGCGTCACTGTGAACGGCTCCGTCCTGATGATCTCTGTGTGGGTCGACGCCAAAAATGCATTGGGCTCTGCAGCTTCCATCCACAAGAACTACACACTGAGTGACATTAGTAAGACACTAGCATATTTTCATTCATACAGTCAAGTATTTGGAGAGGTTCTTGGCAACTTCTGCATAAATAGCGTGTCATTTCTCATGACCGTTCTAGTGCTTCTTTGCAATGTAATATGTCCTTCTTTGATGCACTTATCTTCAAGTTTATAAACTCCCTCCACCCTTCTTTGAACTAGGCAATGAATGCCTCTTATGGTATGTTTGAGCTGATGAATCGTATCTCTTCATTACTTCCGATTTTAAAGAAATCAAACGTTAAAAATGTTAAGGCTTTATTTACATTTTGTGTGAGTTTTCCATAAGTCTGTGCCAATATTCAAGTAGTGCAATCCTCGTAATAACTAAGTGGACTTTTTTTTAACAAAGTCCACTTGGACTCAACAACTAATATGCTTATTATGACAATTTATAAATAGGATGAAATCCTGAAAAAATATATTTTGGACAGGAATGGATGTATCTGCAGCTTGACTGGTTCCGGACTTTTTATAGGACCTTTTACATAACCATTTTGCATAGTCTGACTCATCATGAGTTTTTATGTGATTAAATACTATGACATTTGTATGTTAGTTGAAGTCTGTTGCTGATGTACTGGTATTATAAGGCTGTCTTAATTTGTCTAATTGATCTGATAATTCTGTGTTAATCTGAGCAGAGATACCATCGACTCCTGTTCTTCGCCAACCGGATTGCACTTCCCAAGAGTGCACCATCACAGTGGAGCAGCCTGTGATGACTCAGCACCTGGAGATCCAATACAGAGCGGACACACAGACATGGACATCTTCTCCAGACTCAGTAAGTAGTCTTATAACTGTTCAGATTAGAGCAGATTTTGACGAGCCCTCCGTTTAGGGCGGTGGTGGCTCAGTCCGTAGGGACTCGGCCTGGGAACCGGAAGGTTACCGGTTCGAATCTCGGAACGACCAAGTAACTACCGAGGTGCCCCTGAGCAAGGTGCTGTCCCTACACTGCTCCCCGAGTGCCGACCTAATGGCTGCTCACTGCTCCTAACACTAGGATGGGTCAAATGCAGAGATCTAGTGCGGTGGTGGCGAAGTCGATAGGGACTTGGCTTGGCAACTTGAAGGTCACCAGTTCGAGTCCCGGCAAGACCAAGTGCTACCGAGGTGTCCCTGAGCAAGGCACCGTTCCCTACACTGCTCCCCGGGTGCCGGACACTGCAGCACACTGCTCCTAACACTAGGATGGGTCAAATGCAGAGGAACAATTTTGTTACATAGTACCTGTACTGTGAAATGACAATAAGAGCAATTTATAATTTATAAATGTACGGACTTTCAATAAGATGTTTGCTGAGGAAGATTTCTCAAACTCTTTGAAGACATAAAGTCACTGCATGCTGAGAACTCATAGCTCTTCTGCTAATTCAAAGCAAAATAAATATATGTGTCAGGTGGATGTGCACAAAGGTACAGTACACTTATAATGTTGCCACATTTTTAAAAACAAGCAAAATTTGAATTTATTTGGTGTTTTTGCAGTGTGACCCTAAATGGTACTTCATGGCAGCGAGAAATCTTTATTGGAACATGGATGAGTGAGTTGATATCAATTACAATAAGATTAAAACCACATATGTTTTGCTCACAGGGTGTGCAGATGAGTCCAGTGCAGGTTGCCTCTCTGGAGCCTTACACGTTGTACCACTTCAGAGTCAGATCCAAATTCAGCACCGGCCTGTGGAGTCTGTGGAGCGCTAACATTTCCAACTGGACTGAAGAGGAAGGTAAGCAAAGCACTGGCAGAAGAAAACCTGTTTGCTTTCATTTATTGTGGAGTAAAGTTGATTTCACAATGTAATAATCAGGTTAGATTGTTTGCCTGTAAGCATCACCTTCACTATGCACTTCTGTCTGACACTTAGTACAATATCCTGGGAAATGGCTTGAGTTAAGGCACAAAGGAAGTAAGTCAACCATTGTGCAGTCAAAACAGGAAGAGGTTAGTGATCAAAGAGTATCAATGTGACTTATTTACAGTTATAATGCTCAGGAGCAGAAATGATGTGGGAAAAAATTAATAAAAATGAATGTAGTGTGTTGTTGGTGGTTGCTAGGCTCTGAGGAAAACCGAAAGCGATCCGGTTGTCTTTTGTGACAGCAGCGCCCACAAATGTATCATTTAGAAACTGTTGGGGGTTAAAGTTGAAGTGGTCTGTTTTCACTACACTAACCTGCTGATTACTTTTGCACTTCCTGAATGAAAGAACCTCTGTTTCTGTCTGTGTGCAAGCAATGATATCTGAACGGAGTATTTACAGTCTCTCTGTGGCACTTTATCTATGAAAGATATCAGATGATGTTTCCGTTTCTTTGGGTTTTTTGAGGCAGTTATCAGGTCACCACTCACTGTCTGCAGGATACCTATAAGCCACTGAAACAGTGCTTATGGGTTTGTGTGTGTAGAGCAAAACCATTCATTATCGATAAGACAGTATGGGCGGTGGCTTACAGAAGTACTTGAGTGTTTATCAGTTAAACATTGAGCAAGAGCAAAGAAAGTGAAGTAACAATAAGGGGAGTGATGCTTCCTTGGAAATATCATGTAACACTTGTAATACTGATGGTGTGAAGATGTGAAGGTCTGATGTATGAGATATGAATGTGCAGCAGTGACAAGTCATCAGCTTTCTAACAGATGCAGAGGTAGAGGTAGAAACAACTGCAGTTACATTTTTGGTCAAAGGTATTAACATTTTCTTTGTTTAAGCATGCATTGAACACATAATTACACTATATTGCTATTTTTCTTGATGTGCAATCATCTTACAGAGATTTAAAAAATAAAGAAGGAAGCTAATCTACTCCTCTAAACAATTACATTTATTGGGAAAGTAATAAAAGCATTTTCCCACAACTGCTTTATGTGTAAAATTATAGAATAATCTATTGATATTTTACTTCAAATACCTTTTCTCCTTTTCTCCTGGCCTAATGATAACCAGTGAGAAATCTCTTTGACACAAAATGGGCTTTCAGATTTGATGAAGGTGAGGTTACGTATTTGAAGACTCAATTATTAGACATCATTGAAGTTTAACTCCTACTTTAGCCTCCCATGAACATGCGGCTTTAAATCTCCAACAGCAGAAAATGTAATAGATTAGTTTGAGGAGAGTTATCTGGATGTTCAATGTCATAGATGAACAAAATAATTCCAACTTTATGGGCAACAGTGTGTATAGATATGGAGGTTTCTTGGAAGTGTAACTCATTGTTGTCTGACTTCAGCTCACGTAGGAAAATGTGACAGAGCTGCAAAGTTATAGTTGAGAACTTTTAAAGAAGTCGTTGAGAAATCTTAATTCTCTAAACATGTCTTTAACTCTGCCATTGAAAAAAACAGTCGTTCGGAAATTCAAAGACTCAAATATTAACCTTTTTATGAATGCTTTTAGTTTTATGGTCCAGTGACAGATTGTTTTTTGTTTTTAGCTCCTGCCAAAGAGTTGGATGTGTGGTACGCTGAACCGGCCTCTGACTTTAGATCCCTGACAGTGTATTGGAAGGTATGTTTTACATCTTATTTAAGTGAGTTGATATGATTGTGAATGCACATGAACACTGCTGTACAGTTTCATGAGCTCCCTCTCGTGCTTCGGGTCTGCGTGGGTGTCAGGTGTTGTTGCCATAGTAACACTTTGTAATCTTCCCGTACTTCCTGCACACACTAAAGGTCAACCCTTGACCACTGATGCGGTGACACCCTCACACCCTCACACACACACTTGCACATCCCCACTCTCAACCACATATGTACACACACACACACACACACACACACACACACACACACACACAC
Source organism: Trematomus bernacchii (assembly GCF_902827165.1). Taxonomy (NCBI): domain Eukaryota; kingdom Metazoa; phylum Chordata; class Actinopteri; order Perciformes; family Nototheniidae; genus Trematomus; species Trematomus bernacchii. The sequence goes on along the minus strand of NW_022987739.1, from coordinate 6,136,412 downwards.
ACACACACACACACACACTCATTTAACGTCACATGAAGACAATGAGAGATGAGTGAAACCTGATAGTTTCAGTTTACAAGAAAAGAGGAGCTGAACAGAAATGATGTGCATGTCTGACATGCTCTCTTTGTGTGGTGATTTTGAGCCGTCAGTAAAGACTGTAAAATCCAAAGCACATGACCCTCATGTTGTTGTTACTTTTACTTTGTATGATGTTAAACGTAATAACTCACTTCTAAACATCCTCTGACTGCAGGAGCTGAGCATTTCTGCTGCCAAAGGGAAAATCCTTTCATACAGAGTCCAAGTTTACAGCCCAGACTCTCGGCAGAACATCACTAACGTTAGCGCCGAAGCCAGGAGTTATTCGGTCCCTTTCTGTGCCGAATGTGAAGTGTCAGTGTGGGCTTGCAACTCCAAAGGGTCGTCCCCTCCAGCCAATATTACATCTGAATACACAAAAGGTAATAAAAAAGGAATGCCTTGTATAAGTAATTATCCGCAAGAAGCCAGCCTCTTTTGGTGAGCAGTGTTGTAAATATCAGATGCATCAGTAATACTGAGGCTGCATGTTTCTCTCTTTTAGTGAAGCTTGTATAACTTCTGCTGTGCTTTAAAATGATAGATTAATCTATTTTTTACTTTAAATACCTTTTCTCCTTTTCTCCTGGCCTAATGATAACCAGTGAGAAATCTCTTTGACACAAAATGGGCTTTGAGATTTGATGAAGGTGAGGTAAATATCAGATGCATCAGTAATACTGAGGCTGCATGTTTCTCTCTTTTAGTGAAGCTGAGGCATTTAGATCCCCTTCAAGATGTGCGCATGCATGTTGCTGCAGACAACCTCAGTGTCACCCTCTCCTGGAAGAAGCCCTACGCTGCAGTGAGGCGGTCTGTGGTGGAGTGGTTCCCCGAGGGCCACACGATGGAGCTCAGATGGGTCGGACTGGGCCGCAATGAAAACCATACTGTTATAACAGGTGGGTATTAGAGAGTTAAAGGAAATACTAGGTCTATACTGAATGTCGTGTGTTTCGTACATTCAAAGTGGTGTTTATTAATGAAGCTGTGAAGGTCTATGTCAAGTTATCACATTTATGAGACTACTGAAAGACGTTTTTACTACTAGTGTGTCATATATTTTAACTTTGATAAATATCTCTCTCACCTCAGGCTGCGTTCCAGCCTTTTTTAAACATGCTGTAGTGCAGCCTCTTATCAAAAAACAGAACCTTGATCATTCTGTTCTCTCCAACTTTAGACCTATTTCTAAGCTTCCCTTCCTGTCTAAAGTCCTAGAGAAAGTGGTGTTAGCGCAACTGCATATCAGAGAAGTTTCAGTCTGATTTTAAATCACGCCATAGCACAGAAACTGCTCTCCTAAGAGTTTTTAATGATCTTATTTGAACTGCCAATTCTGGGAATTCTGCTGTGCTTGTGCTTTTAGATTTGTCTGCTGCTTTTGACACCATTGACCACCAAATAATTTTATCACGCCTTGAACTGTGAGTTGGAATTAAAGGTAATGTCCTAAAATGGTTTCAATCATATCTGTCAGAAAGGACCTTTTCTGTGCATCTTGGCCAGTATTCTTCAGCTGTAGCCCCAGGATATGGGGTCCCTCAAGGTTCTATCCTAGGCCCCATTCTGTTCAGTCTGTATTTACTACCTCTGGGGTCAATTTTTAAAAAGCATAACATTTCGTACCATTGCTTTGCAGATGATTTGCAGGTATACCTGCCTATAAAAGCAAATAATGAATCTAGGATTGCCTTGCTTAGCTGTCTGAAAGACATAAAATCATGGATGGAAATCAACTTCTTGACTCTCAACGAAAACAAGACAGAGATTATAATATTTGGAGAGTCTGAACTCCTGAATGGCTTTAATAGTGTACTCGGCCCCTTAGCCTCCTACAGCCGTCCCTCTGCTCTGTCAGAAATCTTGGAGTCATCTTTGACAAATGTTTTAAATTTGACAAACAAATAAGCTCAGTTGTCAAGACAAGCTTCTTCCAGCTGCGGCTTCTGGGGAAGGTAAAAGCTTATCTTCCTAGTTAGGAATTTGAACAGCTAATCCACCTATTTATAACGTCTCGTTTAGACTATTGTAACTCCGTCGCCTGCAGCTGGTCCAAAATGCGGCTGCCCGCCTTCTTACTGGGAAGAAACGTTATGACCACATCACACCCGTTTTGGCAGATCTTCATTGGCTTCCTGTCAGTTACAGGATCCAGTTGAAGTACTTACTTGTTGTTTTTAAATCATTGCATGGACTGGCACCACATTACCTGTCTGAGTTGTTGCACCCCCATGCTCCAGCTAGAGCATTGCGATCAGCTCAGCAAAATATGTTGGTGGTTCCTCGGTGCAGGAAAAAACCCCGAGGTGACAGGGCTTTCAGTGTTGCAGCTCCCAGACTGTGAAACAGCCTCCCAGTACATATCCGGACTGCTGAGTCTATTGAACTTTTTAAATCTCAGCTAAAAACTCACCTCTTTGCACTGGCGTTTAATACTAGTTGAACATTACATTTTTACATTTGTATGTGTTTTTTATATGTTTCTAGTTATTGTGCTTGTTATCATGTTTTTAATTATTGTTTTATTATTGTACTCCCATTGTGTTATTTAATATTGTAGTTATTGCCTGTACAGCACTTTGGTCAACTGAAGGTTGTTTTAAATGTGCTATATAAATAAATAAAGATTGAGATAAAGATTGAGATTATGACACTGGAAAAACCTCAGAGAAAAATCCTAAATTTGGAAAAACCATATATGGGTAAAATAGTTGTTTTTAAATAATGAAACGTTTCAGTTACATTTTTTTTTAAAGGCTAAATGCCAGCTCATACAGATTAACGGAATATTTTTTTTTTATAAAGATAAAACCTTGTTGTTAAATGTTGAAGCTTTTTCGAAAAATGCTGAAATTGTAACGCTCTGGAATTATTGGAGATATTTGGCTCAAACAAGTCAGAAACAAACACACAGCCTCCAATAGAATCTAAATCTACAATTGCTATAATACTAATATTAGTTCAGAATATATATAGCCTTTATTTGCAACTGTGAGAATTACAGGTGAATAAAAAAGCAAGGAAATGAATGAAAAGATTTCCAATATAAACATAACGTTATGAATGAGCTTTAAGCTACGCAGTACAGCCCCAGTAAACACTACTCTATGTCCTCCATTGTATTTGTCTCTGTTGCTATATCTATGTCTTTCTTTACGCAGATGTCAAGCCATTTGAGTGCTACGAGGGAGCAGTGTATGTTTTCTATAATGAGAGCTCAGTGAGAAGGACCAGATTTACAGGGGTCACTACTCTGGAATCAGGTAAGGTCTAAGTCTAAGTGTTACATAAGTGCATAAACATATCTGGCAGAAAAGAAAGCTAGTAAAACGATAGTAAAAACAGTTTTGTAAGTGTTTCTTTCTGCGTGTGTTTGCAGCCCCAACAGCTGGTCCATCAGTCGAGCAGACGGTTGAGGGGAAGCAGGTGAGAGTGACCTGGGCAGAGATTCCCAGGGGTCAGCGCGGAGGTTGTCTCACAAACTACAACATCTATTTAGAGAACCAAGGACACAGGAAGCATTGTAAGAACCATTTATCTGTACTACTGACTGACACCTGGTACATTTAGGTGATGGAGTTTTGTTTTGTTTTTTTAAGCATTCTTTTTAATTCATTATTGTGGTTTTAACTATTTGAAGAAATAGCTACTGAATAAAATGAAAATAAAGTAAACAGATAACAAAGACAAAGATACAACTGTGTGTATCTGAAAAGGTCCTGTCTGAATTCGGTTTCTACAATTTAATAAATGTAAAAAATGTAACATTATATTATATTATAAGTGTGAACAAATAGTGGGAAACTCATAGTGAAGATGTTGTTATATATCATACAATACAATATAATACAGCTTTATTTATAAAGCACTTTAAAACCTCCAGACCAAAGTGCTGTACAGTCAAATAACAAACAAAAAAAAATCACACAGCACAGCTCACACACCATAAAACAAGTACAAGTAAAAACAATAGACAATTTAAAAGCAATAAAAGCAACAATCTAAAAGATGTCTATGCTCTATATGCTAAGGAGAAGAGGTGGGTTTTAAGAAGCGATTTAAAGGCAGACAGTGTGGAGGCCTGTCTGATATGCATGGGCAGATCATTCCACAGTGTGGGATCATTTCTTCTCATCTCTCATCCAAATGTTAACATGTAGTCTTACAGCCAATCACATGTGTAACTTCCCTCTGCTGTGTGCATGTGAATGTGTGTTGCAGACTCCATACAGGCATCGCAGCGTGAGCACGTCATCAAGGACCTGTCCTCACCCGCCTACATACTGTGGATGACGGCCTCCACCGCTAAAGGAGAAGGACCTGTAGGGAATCGGATAACGTTCTTCATGCAGCGTAAGCCCCTTTACAAGTTTTATTTACAGGAAAATTGTGACATTTTGGAGGCTATGCTTATTTGCTTTATTGCCTAGAGAGTAACATAAGAAGACGATCAATACTACTGTTTTGTCTGTACAGTGAATTAAAAGTTCAAGTCCTGGTTACAGTCACAATTCGAGAGCCACTATTATTCCAAGACGGGGTTAAGAGAGGAAATTCAAATAATATGTGGTGCCCATGTGACCTCACCACACTAAAGGAATGCAGTAAGTGGAAACCTAATGGCATAAAAATGACACAATTGTATACAAAACAAACCCTAAACTCATTAACATAATTCATTAATGAGACCACATGCCGCAACAAAAATATTGTATAATGTCCTCCCTTCAAAATGCAACAATAGAAAAAGCAATATAAATCAGGATGAAACAATTCTTTGCAAACAAAATCCTTAAGGAATCAGCACTCACCACAAAAACAATCTAGCCTCGACTTGATTTGTTGCTAAATCTTTGTTGTCCCAAGTACTCACTGGTTTCGCTGTGGTTTATTTTCCAAGGAAGGGCTTCCTAAGTCCAACCTAACTTCTTCGTCTCTCGTCACAAACAAAACCAATCATTTTCTCCCCAAACAGCGTCACCATGGCAACACTTTTACCATGAAACCCTCTATTGTTTGCTGTTGTACAGATAAGCAGCATAGTCAAAACACAGATGGACAACGTAAACTATAGTGTGACAAGTGGAGATTTAGAAATCATAAATATATGCTTATACTACTTATAAAGAAGATAGCAGTGTCATTTTGACCAACTCTTGTAGTTTAAGCAGTTTGGTGAATTGTAAATCAAATCAAATCAAATCAAGGTTTATTTATAAAGCACATTTAAAAGCGATTTTTGGTCGGGCCAAAGTGCTGTACATGTAATAACTACAATCACATAAAAACACATTTCTATAATCACAATAAAAGACAATAAATTACAACAGATATTTAAAAGAAAATACAGAGAAAAGTCAGGAGTCATGCTCCGCTCTGACTAAAAGGCCAGGGAGAAGAAGTGTGTCTTAAGAGTAGATTTAAAAACCCCTAGGGTCTGGGCCGACCTCACATGGAGGGGCAGAGTGTTCCAGAGCCTCGGGCCAGCTGCTGCGAAGGCTCGGTGCCCTCGGGTTTTGAGCCTGGTCTTGGGCACTATCAGCAACAGCTGGTCAGCAGACCTTAAAGCTCTTGTTGGGGTGTAGCGCTGGAGGAGTTCAGCTATATAGGCCGGAGCCAGCCCATAGTGCTTTAAAAACAAATAAAAGGAGTTTAAAATCAATTCGGAACCGAATTGGAAGCCAGTGCAGTGAGGCCAGAATTGGGGTGATGTGGTCACGCTTTTTGTGGCCAGTGAGTAGACGTGCAGCTGCGTTCTGGACTAGCTGCAGGCGTTTAATTGACGCCTGGTCCATACCCACGTACAGAGCGTTGCAGTAGTCCAACCTCGAGGTAACAAAGGCATTAATAACCCTTTCCAGGTCCTCAAACAAATTGTACGTGTTGTTTCCCAGCTATTATTTAGTCGTTGCCTTTTCTTCATCACTAATGACTACTGAATTTAGACTTATTGGACACAGTGGTCGGTTCTTCACATTGCATCTTTAACTGACTGTACCATATAAGCGAATTGTATGTACTGCAATCTTACTTCTCCCTGTTTCACTGTTGCAGAGGAGAGCCAACTCTCCCCTCTACTGGTGTGTGCAGTGGCCGCCCCGATCGTAGTATTCCTGGTGTGTCTGTACCATGGTCTGTACCAGAGCTCAGCAGTCAAGCAGAGGTATGTGAGCAACAGCCGCTCTAAAGGGATATTTCTAAGCGGTTTTGCAGAAAATACACAATGGTTGTCATAAATGATAAATAAAAAAATCAATGACGAAGCTATAAAAAGAATAATTGAATATATGCCATTACATTTTCCATGCCATATTGTCTCCACCCTCTCTTTAGGTTTTGGGTGTATTTCCAGTGCCTCATGCTCGACGTTGTGCCAGATCCTGCTAACAGCAAGTGGGCAAAAGAGTGTATTCAGGATAAGGTAAATATTTAGAAGTGGAAAAAATACACAATACTATAACAAGCCAGAGGTGTTAGGTAACTTAGTTCATTTACATGTACTTCAGATGTCCATTTGCTGCTACTTTGTACTTCTACCCTACTCCAATTCAAAGGTTAATAGTGTACTTTTACTTCCACTTTCCATACCCTAGCTACTTTTCCATTTTGATTAGTGATTTGAATTATAATCAACACTTAAATAAGACTTAAGGTACACCTGAAGTAACATTCATAAGCTACCCTTCAGCATGAAGTGATTCAAACTTTTACTTGTAACAGAGTATTCCTACTCTCTGCTAGTTCTGCTTCTTTTTTTTTATATCTTTTTTTGAATATATTTTATTGAGCACAAAATATACAATTATAGAGTAAGAAAGGGACAGAAACAAAATGCTCACCTTCAGTTTTTTATTTTAAACATCCCACCCCCCGATCCCCAGCCCGCCTCGACTGCTAGTTCTACTTCTAGCAAGTACACAATCTGATTATTTCGCCCACCTCTGTAAAAAGCTGATCATTGTTCATAGTTTAAGCCTCTTTCTCCCTTCAAAACAGGGCAAGATGAACCTCCAGCTGCAGCTGAGTAACTCCAGTGGAGCAGAGGAGGAAGAGGAGCCCATCCTGGTGGACGTGGAGGAGCTTCCTCGTCCCACCAGCCTGAGTCCTGAGACGGAGCCGGCCACAGTCCTCTACCCTCGGACCACCTACATCAAGAGCTTCTCCCACGACTCAGACAGCTCCGACCTGCGGCAGACGTCCCTGGACACCAACAGCACCGTCGACTACATCTCATCAAACGGAGCGGGAATAATGGATGAGGAGGAGGAGGAGGAGGAGGAGGAGGAAGAGGAAATGCTGGGTTTCTTCCCCAGTCACAACATCTTCATGGAGCCGCTGGAGTTTGGAGGGAAGTTGACTCTGAATGCGGTCAAAATCGACTGCGGTGACTTCTTTCAGAACAGTGCGTGTTGACCTGAAACCAAAACTCTTTGGTGAGATGAGTGAAAGCCATCTTTAGAGGAAGAGGATGGCTACACAAAAAGACATTGGTCACAATGACCGGAGCTGGTGACCAGGTTCCTCTTTATTTCTGTTCCCGTGTCTATTTTGTCACACATCTTGTTGTGATGTGCATGAACTACCTCCTTGCTTGTTGAAATCAGAAGAAGCTGTCAATAGTCTTTCATTATGTTTCAGCAGTAATACTTTGTTTTCATTTTGTGCATTACCATGGATTTGTTTTAAGAGCTTTGGACACACCAACACTTGCAAGTGTAACAATCCATCAATCTGGATCCATATACTGTATAATAACTCACTGATTTACAATACAAAAAAAATATTTTAACAGCATAACTCTACACCGGTTGAGGAATTTCAGATTTTCAGAGCATTGCCTGTTTTTCTCTCGCCGCCTGATGTATTTGTTCCTAGTGATGTTAATAAATGATGGTAAAATGGCACTGTGATGAATTCTTAAATTAATATTAAGAATATTAATTATATTTTGTTTGATATAAATAATCTGGTTCTGATAAATGATCAAATAATGCCTCATGCTTTTGTCTTTGCTACCCTTCTTGATGTTTCCCATCATTTGAATTTCCCAAATTCCTCTGACCCAATCACCCCAAAACCATACCAAATATGACAAACCTTTTATTTTGTGGACTTTCTATTTAATAAGAATGTAATAAGAACTACTTCCCCTTCTGAAGCAGTAAGTCATTGTGTTTGATTTCTACACAGAATGAGAGTTATCATCAATTTTCAAACATCAAACTAGTGTATGTAATCTGCCCGTCCTGAGTCCTGTTCCCTTGTGAATAATGTTCTAAATCCAGTGATGCCTGGTATCTGACAAAACAAACAGTATATATTTTTTTCTTTCTCGTATCAACACCCTCTGACCTGCAGTAAGCAGAGCTGCCAGAAAAGGGCTAAAACAAACTATTGACATTCAAAGGGAACAAGACTTGAAGAAGTGAATGCTACACATGAGTAGTGGGTTAGGTCTTGTGTCAATCAAATGAAGTGCTTTCTGGAGCTGCTTGTATGTATAGGAGTTGTAAGAAATCTAGGAGATGGTAAGAATCATTATCGTGGGTCAAGTTGGGCAGTCCTAAACCGGGCAGGATTTGTCATTTGACTGGGGTGAAGGAGGAGGGGTGGGAGGTCGGGGAACCCATGGCTGGACTAACACTTCCTCTCTTTGGGAACACCACCGGCTTGGGCCTTGTAAATGTTCAATGAGAGCTTGATGCTCATCATTTCACAAAGGTTTTGAAGACAAGCAATAGAAAACGATGCTGATCAAAAAGAAAAATGGCAGTCCTGCTATTTTAGGTTTTAAATGAAAAACAAATAAGTGACTGGGTCTACTACTTATTTACAGGCTACAAGGAGGAACTACGACATAAGAATGAGATACGTTTAAAGTGTTTGTATAGTAGTGAAGTGTGGTTGTAAGCAAAATCAAAAAAGGTAAGTACTGTACAGTGTTTGCATGTATTGAGGCAGGATTAAATAAGTGACAATGCAAAAGATTTACCGACCATCTTTATTTACCGACAGAGGTCTCTAATAGCAGGGCTAGAATTCACACATTTGTAGAGCACTTCAGTTGTTCCACACAATGAACGACTGTATTTCTTTCAGAGCAATTATGCAGTGGTGCCACAGTGGAAGCTACAGGGCAAGTCAACAGTGGAGGAAAAGATATGCACAGTACAGGCTGCAAAAACAAACTGAAACTGGGCTGAAGGATGCTTGGAGTGGAGTGTGTAAACAGTCGGACAAGGTCTGAAGGCTTCCAGAAGACTACAGCCGCGTCTCAACTGTGTAAAGACACTTCCTCTACGTATCACTCTTTAAAGTAAAACAAAAAGGCATTCATTGACTTGCACATGGCTGTAACCTAAGATGAAATGGGCAGGTAGGAACAGATACTAAGATGGTGACTAGTGCCCCGAAAACCTCCGAAATCGGAAAGCATGGAATAACTTTGGGCTTCAAATTGATCCATCTGACAAACATCTCAGGATCAATGCAAATTTGGGAGAGTAATCAGCAATGTGTTCCTCAAAAATGACCAAATATTCCTCCATTAGAACATCAGTACAAAATAACCTTAATACAGATTTAGGCGTCATTTCCTCGATGCAATCAAATGTGGGGAGCAACGCTCGATCAGAGTGTCCTGTTTGCACCGTATGAAAATAGTCAAGATTTACAGGTCAAAGATCATAGAAGAATAGACCTCCTGTAAAAAATATAAAACAATATCCCAGTGCTAAAGAAAAAAAACTCGTATCCGTGAAGCTCTAACTTCATCAGAAAGACTTGGTGTGGCAGAGCTTATGAGCTTGGGTTGGAGCCCTACAGTGCCTATTTTAAAGCGAGCAAGCGATGGCTCACACCAAGCGAAAAACACCCTTCTTATGCTTACATTTCGAAATGCATATATTCAAGCAGCAATTACAAATATTCATCAATGGACAATGCATAACCTCTGAAAAAAATACTGTATGAAAACATCCCTGCTACTTTGTTTCCAAGTACAAAACCTCTACCAATAAGTTGCTCCAGAGTAGCAAGAAGTCCTTTTCTTTTTTTGTTTTTTTTTTGTTAATTTCTGTTTTTTTTTCCATCTTCGTTTTGTTTTTATTGGGTAAAACTCAGTCCTCACTTTGAGTGCCATAGTTAATGACAGTCTTCTCCATCATTTTACTTTGCTGAAGGATCCAGGAACATGCAAGCCTCGTAGTGGAGGTGCTCAGGGGGCTCCTGTGGGCCTGAGGGGCCGCAGCCGGTCTTAAGCCAGAGCTGGGAAGGCTTCTGGGTCGTCCACGTTGGGCACAGACGCAGATGACTGAGGAAAAGCAAACAAAACAAAAGTTAGAAAATTGAAACATTTAAAGGGGATGAGAGGAGTTCCAGGTAGTGGGCTGACTGATCAAATTCAAAATGACTCAATTTTAGTTTTGTTGGCAACTTTGTCTTTTAATCTTACATAAACTAAACACACAATGCCTTTTTACTGGAAGTACTTTAGGTGCTAATGACATGTCAGACCAGCTGAGAGCTAGAAGGTCATCTACCTTGTCAGTCCTTCCTCCGCGGATTGGCCTGGGGGCCTCGGCTCCAGGAGGGGGAGGTCCGGGGGGTCCGCCGGGGCCGCCTCGCCCACGACCACCCCGACCACCACCACCACCACGTGGTCCACCGCGTCCGCGGCTTGGGCGGCCCAGATCTCCGAAATTGATCTCCAGCTGGGACGTGATGTCATTGGCTGGCTTCCGGAAGTGGTGCTCATCATCGAGCTGAATTAGAATGAAAGTGAAAAGACAATTTATGACTTAAATGTTTTGTAGGTTTAAAGGTTTTGTTTATTTTGTTCGCATTTGATTAGCAAACAGATACTGGAATAAAGATTTTACCTTGAGCTCCTCAATTTCAGGGTCAATAACCTCCTCTTTCTTTTCCTGTGATGGAGAAAAGAAACACATTAACAAATCTAACGGGCAAAATAAAGTTTGAAATATATGATCATAAATCAATAACAATGTAAAATTCCCCATATATTTTCTGCACGACATCGCTGTTAAGTCTACTTGAGCAAACCAAAAAAGGTCAAATCAAGTTACACCAAGTTCTGTGGTATGATAGAAGCATGGGACATGGGGCTATAAACGACCTTTTGCCCTTTCATTTATCAGTTAATCGAGTGATGCTTCTGCAAAGTCTGACCACTTATGTCAGTGGTGTATCATGATATAGCATTTACTAATAAATCAAGTCTCTATGAAATGACTACATAGTAGAGCATGTTTTTCTTTACTGATGTCTTGATGCATTAATTTAAAAAAAACTGTCTCAGTCTACTTAACAGCAACATTGAATGTGACATATTGTGTTGAGAATGAGCAGAGGGGGTTTTGACTCACTTCTGCCTTGGACTTGTGCAGCACGAAGCCTTTGTTCCAATCAGCGCCCTCGTTGGCCTTGCGGATGTTGAACTCCACCTTGGCTCGCTCCTTGTCCTGCACGGCCTTCCATTCGTCCAGAGTCATCTCCTTGGGGCCTTCTTCCTTCACTTCCTCAACCTCATTCTCCCTTCAACACAAACAGACGCACAGTGTCACAGCGTTAATGTCTAATACAAGTCAGGGTTGGTGGATTGCTTGGAACAGAAGTAGTGTTGAAATGTATCTCATGAAAACTTTTATCAATTACAGTAAAACTACAACAAAACCAAGAACTTACTTGTTCTCAGAGTCAGCAGGTGGATGTTCCTCGCCTTCAGGGTTCTCCTCAGTAACGTTTGATTGGTCGAGCTCGCTGTGAAGGAAAATAAATGTCATACGGTTTAGTACTGAGAATGGAAGTACTATAAATTACTTTTTTTGTGCTCATCCATTGAACTGGATCCTTCTTGCCATCTTCATGTATGATGTGTCATAATATAATCAATGTTTAACTAAAACCATTATAATTGTCTGAGTTTGGACTGGTGGCAGGATAACTACCCATTCACTTTTGAGTGGTACAAAACTAAAACAAATGTCCCTATGGGATTATCAAAATAAAGTATTTTTAATCAATTACTTATAAGTAAATAGTATCTTTTACTTTTTAGAGTGAAAGAATAATTTGCCTCTCCAAATACAACTACAAACACTGTCAGGTTTTGTAGGTTTGTCTAAAACAAACATGACAGAAAGAACAACTGTATTTCTGCAGGTGCTCACTCAGGAAGTGTTATGGTTGCTGATTATGTTGCGTGCGTAACAACTTACTTAACATCATCCTTGACGGTGCCCCAGTTGTGAGATCCACTTCCTCCGCGCTTCTCCTCACCTTTCAGACTACTGAGAGAAAATGAGCTTTAGCCAGGGTCATGACACATTTACTGCATGCTTTCACACAACCTCTTTAACAAACATGTTTTAAGGGGGTTATATCTAAGAGTGGGTAGATCTAAAAGTACCTAGTTCGGTCACTGCCACTGTGTCGGTCAAATTCACGTTTTCCTCGGGAGTCAAAGCCATCGGTGCGACCCATGCCTCGGCCTCTGCTGCCGCCACGGGGGGCCCCTCTTGGTCCTCCGCCGCCGCGTCCTCGCATCGGCCGATCACCAATGGGTCTAAGAAGAACAGACATGGTCAGAATTAAAACAAGCACAGGTTTCTCAACCGAATTGAAGTTAAATCTATGGAGGGTCATTCACAGGCTTCCTTTTCATCCTTGAAGTATCAAAGAGACAAAGAATGACAGCAGGAAACCTAAATGCATTCAACAGGTGCTATTCATTAACAGTTAGTTAGGATAAGTCCGCCTAAAACTTGATCTTGGCCTTTAACTTCACCTAGGCTGACTGATGTTTAAAATTGGTCATAATCTACACTTTCTCATTTAGATCTACAGAAGTAAACTGATAGGATGAAGAGCCACATGTGCCTATTCGTTTAGGGGAAAACTCTGACATACTAAGCCTTATCATTGTTAGCAATGCCTTAACAGCTACCCCACCCCATAGTGCGTTCTACTATTGCCTCATGTTGAGCTAGAATAGCAAAAAGTAGTGGTAGATTTAATCTTCTCTCATATATTTCAATCAAAATGTGTGTTGATAAGATAAACTCACTTTTCCACTGAGAATTCGCCTCCCTCGGGCTTCTCTCCAGCGTCACCAGCAGGCCTCTCGAAGCGGCGTGGGGGCCGCCTGTCCACAGGCCTTCTGTCTGTGGGGGGGCGCCCCTCTCCCTGACCGACCTGGGGTCTGAAGCCTTCGCCCTCCGGCTTGCGGCCCATTCTCCTGATGGCAGGACCTAGGATTGACCACAACAGGAGGATTAGAGGACCAATAGCACTGATAGAACAGGACCCACTGCGGAGCCCCAGACAAGAGAAAGGAGAGGGGGTGATTGTTCTGTTTAAATGGAGCAAATAATTTCAATTCATGTGCAGAGTTAAAGAGCTAAAACAGTCTCTAGTAGCCATTTATTAAATACTGATTAACCTCATGTTGGTCTGAAATGTAATAAGATTATTAAAAGTAAACATTTAAAACAATTGAGTTTACAAAAAAATTAATAGAGGCGAGTCTTACTTTATAATAAAAAAAGTCAGGACAATAATCGTTCATTGTTGCCTTTTCTAAAAAAGTATGCAGATCAGTTAAAAATCACCCTCCAACTGAGTGAAATGAATGCCTACACAGTGTTTAACCCCCCATGACACATGGTTGATGGCCACTGTCCCAGTGTGACACAACAAGTCCCACCCATTGCCTAAATCACCAGCTACAAAAATAGACACCCTCCACTACACGGCAGCAGCTGGGGCACCATAGTCTGCGCACCTGTCTCATCTTCTCTTAGTAAAAGGATATGAGCAAACTCGGCAGATTTACGTGATAATAATGGTCAACTTACTGCCTGTGCGTGGGTACCTGGATGCTTCAATTCAGCATGCTAAATCTAGAGGTCAAATTAAATATGACAGCCTGCATAGATTTTGTATTTCTTTGTGTAAGAAATAAGAAATTAAGTGATTTGAGTTTGGATGACCGCATGCACGAGCGTGTATTATGCGCTAATGGGAAGTAGCATTTTGAGACTGCTTTATTCAACACGCCCCACACTACAACCACGAGGTTCATCACCATGAAGGCGCTGCTGCTCCTAATGTGACAAATACACCTGCAAACACACCACGATTAAGTCAACGCATTTAAACCACATTCATTTGATTAGTTGTTCTTCCATGTGGCACATTTTAAATCAACCACTTTAATTAATAATTTTAAAAATGCAATAAAAAAAGTCCCACTTTTTTTGTTGATGCTAATTACGGGTAACCGAAGCAGCACTTTGGCGCGCTGAAAATCATGACTTTGAGAAATTACAAACACCTTTAGGAGACTTTCTATAGTAAGCCAGGCTTTCGGGTTCTGCCTGTCCAACAAGGCCGATGGGGGTTGGGGACAAGCCAAAACAAGTTGGCCTGCAAACTGTTTATCTCCGGATCGGTGGAGCACCACGCACCACACTAATTTACACGTTTTAATGGATGTCACCTTGCAGCCACTGACAGCAAACAGCGACACAAAAGCAGCCATGCGGACCTCATGTCATGGGGGCTTATGAATCGCTGTTAGCTAGTAAGCAAGCCACTTAGCATGTTAGCCTAAAACGCTTCACCTGCAGCCTGACTAATTTAGACCTAGAATGCAGAAATATATCTCACCATCTTTCTTAAGTGGGACAGGTGCCTGGCTCTCCTCCTTCTTATCACCCAGTGGGACTTTTCTGTCTTTTTGGGACTCCTTTTTCGGCTGCTTGGCAGCCTGGGCTGCTGAAGTCTTGGCGGCACCAGGAACAGGAGCCTCCTTCTTCTTTGCTTCGGCTTGCTTTAGCAGCTCGAAGGGATCCGACTCATCGTCAAATAACTGGTCGAACCGATTGGCAATGGCACAGCCAAAACCTTCTTGCATTTGTCCGGGCATGATGGAGCCCCTTCAGCAGGATTTTACTCCGATTCTACGAGGCTTGGTGCGAACACTTCGCTAGATGAAGCCACAAGATGGCTGGGAAAAGGACCTTCTTCTCTTCCGGCGCGGTAGACATCCGGGACCTCGGGGTTAGCGCGGGTGGGGCGTGTAGTTTTTTTAGACTTGGGCGGCAGTTGACGTAGTAGCGCATTCAACCAATTTAGAACTACACTACCCACAATGCTACTTTCTCCAGTGTTGCTACCCTCTGTAAAAGACAAGCATGGGTGCTCCCACACACACACTGTTGTTTTGATTGCTCAGGAAAAAAACTCCCCAGGCCTCAAAACTGTGGATTACAACATTTTGACAGTTTTGAACTACAGAGGGGTTTACTGCTGCGTCACATAGGATTTATACTAACATAGATATCCTTATAAACCTCCAATATATACACAGGTGCATCTGTTTGCAGTAAATATGTTGTAGTTAAAAGGGAAGAGAGGAAAGGTAAACTTATCATTTATTTACTACTGACAAAATCTTTAGTAAAACTCATCAAAGAGTGACAAACTCTATACTCCTGGTCTGTTCAGTCATTTACATTTGGCTCAGAACAAGTATTCACACTACTCTGAGCTGGGGCCCTCTTTAAACATTGCATGTGCTGCTATAGTGTAAACAATATTTCACACTTGTACTTTGTTATTTAGCACCTCTCCTCAGGGTAATAAAACCTGATGCCTAACAAATGTAGTTCAGTTCTAAAAACAACAGTGAAAAATGGTGATTTTAGAAAGCATAAGTAAATTAGAAAACAAAGATTAATTTCCTCAGCCACAATAAGGGAAGGACGAGTTAACAACAAAAGGTGTTGTGTTTTTTAAGTGTGTTAATGCGTACATCCGTCTTTATTCGTAATACCTCTAGATATATTCTCCAAATCTGGGTTTCATGGTGGCAGAGTGGTTTGAAATGCTGACAAATTCATTTGAATCTTCCTAGTTTTATTCTGTCCGTGGACCTTTGTTGCATGTTATCATCCTGTCCCACTTTCTACCCTTTCATCTCTGCACTTTCTCTGCAAAAATAAAGGAAAACAAGTCAGAAGTCTAGTTTGGTAGACAGTAAACACAGTGAGGATTATTTTAGGGGCTGGTCTAAGGTAAACATCATTTTGCAATCAGGTGCTATTGGAAAAATAAATATTAACACTTTTTGTTTATTTAAAGATCATTGCATTTGCATGTGGTAGGTTGGTTTGTTGGAAGAAGTGCATGTACTAATCAACAAGTTGATCATGATCAGGAAACACAAAATGTTGATTGTCATCGTTAGTTCCTCTCTTCCTTTTTACATGCTGAGGTAAATCATTAAAGCAGTATAAGCCATTTTTAAAATAATGTTTGCCAAAACTTACAGTAATTTTAATGTTAATCAGCTGAAACTGGCAGAATGCAACTATATAATTTAGATTGAATATAACTCAAAAGTATAAAGAGTTGCAGACTAAAATAAAGGCAAAATATATGATCAAAACACATTTTTACATAAATGGCTGCTTGTGTACACATTTGTTCAAGGACTAAACATGCTAAAATATCTGTCTTAATATTTTATGATATCAGAAAAGAATGTTGTTGCTTCTCCAATTCAAATAGTAGGATGTTACTGTCTAGTTATGGTATTAAAAAAAGTTTATAAATCTTTACACAAAGGCCAGTTTTTTACTCAGTGGTTAAAACGTTGTACAACATCTTCATACACAGCTCTCATTGATCACTGATGGTATTTTGGGAGCTGCATTTTAACCTTATAAGGAAAGTGAAACCCTGACAGCTGATGGCCTTGTTAGTGAACACTGTGATGAACAGAGTCAAATGCACTTCAGCTCTGCCACAAACAAGATTCCTGCTGTTTATTTATTCACACTGCAGGTGTTTCCACTTCAGTAAAGACATCCAAACACAAACAAGGCTATTACATTAGTGTGGTTCTAAGTGATTTGCAGGGTGTGCTCATTGTGTTCAAGTGAATCTGTTTTTCTCAAAGTCTTTACAGAGTGGCTTCAATCAAAAGTCCACAAAGTTTCCATTAGCAGCTTAAGGCAGAAGGTTTTTGTCTGGAAAAACGTCCAATGTTTAAACTGAATACAACGTATGTGCAATATTACCGTAAATAGCTGTTCCACCTTTAATACTTTCACCTGGCTGCTCTAAACTGTTATATGTAATGGATGTGTATTTTGTAAATTGTGTCATTTCTATATTTTTGTTTATGCATGCTTCTTGAGTGATATTAAGCTATCTTTGGCTCTTTGCTGTAACAATTGTACATTTCCCCTCGGTGGGACGAATAAAGGTATTCTGATTCAGATTATTATTTTACAGGATTCTGTGAATAATGTAATATTTTATGATACACATTAAGTTTGTAGTAATTTAATATAAATATATATGATTTTGAAATGGACAATTATGCCCAAGTACTTTTACTTAAGTATATATCTTGATGCCAATCCTTTTTAAATTTTGAATGGATGAGTTCTGCTTGTAACAAGTAACATTTAAAATGTGGTATCAATACTTTTACTTAAGTGAAAAGAGTACTTCTTCCACCTCTGTCAATAAGAGATGTGGCAACAAAATCAGTCATTTATTTTCTTTCTCCTCCTCACGTTACTGAACTGATGGTGCTGAAGTGCAGAGGTGGAAGAAGTATTCAGGTGCTTTACTTGAGTAAAAGTACCAATACATTATTATCAATATACTTCATTTCAAGTAAAAGTCCTGCATTAAAAGTCTTACTTGAGTAAAAGTACAAAAGTATTATCAACTAAATGTACTTAAAGTATAACAAGTAAAAGTATCATTGTGCATAAAATGCCTTTATGTGTGTCAATAACTATTATTGATACAAGTGACATTTGTAGATAATATTCTTAAATTGTATAAATGTAGTTAGTTACTTCCCACCTCTGTTGAAGAGGTCCAACCCTCCGGGTACAGCCAGTCCCTCCTGAACACACTTTGGCAACTCAGTCGACTATTGTTCCTGCGCAGCCGAAGATGACTTCTCCAGTCACCAAAGCAATGATAGAGTCCTACGCGCTCATGGTCATGGTAATGGGCTCGTTTTTCGTCTATTTCTGCGGGATGGTCTGGGCTTTTTGCAACCCGAAACTGAGCGGAGCAGAGGAGGAGTGTGTGGCCGGGAAACAAGCAGAGGAACCCGGGGACGACTGTTGGTTTAACGCTCCAAATCCTCCGGAGAGGAATTTCAGGTGCGTCTGTACGCATCTGCCGGCACCGCCGTACACCGCAGAGGGGCTCACACAGACCACTAATGTCAACTTTTGGGATGATACCGATAGTCTGATGTCAGACTGCAATGCATTTTGCCGTGAGGATCATGGCATTAACAACCACATTGGACAGAGTCCCTCCTGGACAGCGAAGGATAGACAGATTGTGACCTAGCCTACCATCCATGACTGCACACGTGTTGTTATCCTCATGTTATAGTGCTTTATGGAATGAATTGACTTGCAAGAAGTTGGATAAGAACAGGCAAAAGTGAGTTTATTGTTAAACCATTACAACATACATAATTCTTTGTCCATAACAGACATTTAATTTCATGCTTAGAGTCACTGTAACTTGTTGATTTGAACTGTAAATGCAGTCTTGTATGTTGCAGTCTCAGGCAAAGGACAAAGCTATTTCTGTTAGCGTACATGCTGGTCCCAAATCACCAGACCGAAATACAATAGTCTCCATCCCAGAATCGTGTCATCCTGTAAACACCATGATGATCCAGGTCCTGCAGGACTGCTGTGAACTTTCCAGGATTATTTTTGTTTCCCTTTTAGTTTCTTTCTTACTTCACTTTCTAGTTGCAGTAGTTGCTCATACAATGCCTCGGATGTTTCCAAATCAATATCCATCTGCAGAGGGGAACAGACAACACACAACATTAACTATTTTACAAGATTGTTTTAAATGAAATGTACTGTATAGTATTATTTGCCATACCTTGCGTGGCTGTATGTAGTTGTTGCCTAGCCCAGATGTTGAGCTATGGTACTTAGCTTGAGGGTCCAGTGATTCAGGCTTTTGCTTAAAGAGCCAGAACTACAAGAAAGAGCAGCAATCATGATTTAATTTGTACACAATTGTGCATGAAACCAGAAATATTTGATTTACCTACCAGGGCTTCAGATCCATTATAAGGGTTCAGGGTGAAGTTGTTGCAGAACATCCTTATCTGAGATCACAAAAGAAAAATGCATTCAGAAACAACCAAAATCATTTCTGATGTGTGTGTGTCTGACATTTTACTGTCAGATGCACTCACAAGCCAAAAGACAGGCATGAGCAGGGTCCAGAGGAAAGCTGGGAATGAGGGCAGGAGACCGTAGGTCATATTGGTCATCACGAAACCAGGACAAATTACAGATGAGTATAAACCCTGGAGAGCAGAATGAACACATGATCACATGATCACATTTATAGACATCATTGGAGTTAAAAGAAAAAAGTTAATTTTACAGGTATGGGTACACAGCATGTGAGGTGTGTTTCTGAGTCGACCTGTTTGTTGTGGTGTGTGTTGAGCGCGAGGCTGAGCAGGTCCGAGGCATATTTGGAGGAGCTGTAAGGTTGTGTGCCTCTCTGGTGCTGCATGTCTTCGAGGTTAAAAGCCGAGCGGTGAGCGTTACTTGAGGAGGTCCAGATCAGCTGGGATGTGTGGCCGGCATCACACAGAACTGGTTCCAGCTCCCTGATCTGGACATAGAAAAACAACACAACATTATAATAATCATCAAAAAATACATCTTAGCAATTCATTGATGCTCAGTTTCAGCCAGGTAATACTATTTCATGAAACAATGAGGAACTTCTTCATTGTTTCCCCAGCAGTTTGTCTTGAAACAAGGCAGAATTAAAAAATGTTTGTGTGGGAAACAGATATTACTGTATCTTACTGTATCTTACCAATATCTCTTACAATGCAATTTACACACCTTTATGTTAAACTAAGATTGTAGAAGTAAATTCCTTATTCCCTCGTACATTTGTCGCTCCATTCGGAATTTAGTTTATTATATTTTTTGTGCTTTAGGTTTAGTAAATTGTTGTAGGCCCCAGGACGAGCGGTAACATACGTTTATTTTACAAAACCCTTTTTGTTTGTTTCTAACCATAGCAAGCTATTTGAGCTGATGTGTAAATCATACTTACAATGTTGTTCAAATATATCTATCATCTTTGTTAAGACTACAATATAAAGTGTGTGTAACTGCATAGGCCTCAAGAAATTAGTACATAACACTTCTTTTAAAAAGATATACTAGAGATTTTAAGTTGCAACAACAATGGCATCTCCTTTCGTATCTAGTATCACTAAAGTCATTTCAGATTCCTTAAACTAATCAGGGAAGTTCAATTCCTCCCAAATTTGGTTAAATGTTTCAAAAATACCGTCTCAAAAAATGTATATGTCTCTGAGCCGTAATGAAGAGTTTTTTTAATACAGCTGCAAAGACAGATTTTTACTAGAGGAGCTTTGAGGACACTTGTCTGTGATGGAAACTTAATACAGGTCAGAATGAATCTTTAATCTGCTAATGCACAGTAAGCTCGATACGGTCCGCAGCGTCCTCCAGCCCAGGACAGTCCTGTTAATTTTTAATGAGCATCGTTGCCAAGTGACAGACGGATCCAGTATCACCTGATCCCATCAAGGGGAAACAGTTAAAGTATTACTGTTTTTCAGAAAACTAAAGGAAATCTGGTTTTGTATTAGATTCTTTGTTGTTCAAAACATATACCAGATAATTCAGGAGGCATAAGAGTAAGTACTCACTAATAAAAAGTGACCAAAGAGGTTTGTTGCAAAAACTTCCTGCAGGCTGTCAGCGGTGACGCAGTCCTTCTGTGTAAGGATCCCCTGACCTGTCGTAAACATCGTGATGATACCACTGCAACAAATAACAAAGTTAGAGAAGCTTTGAAAGGCAGCATAGGAAAGGTTTTAAATACATTCCTTTTAAATCTTTATATAGACTGGACATTTTAAGCATATAAAGCTACTTACACAGCTTATCAATTAAGGAGAATCTTTAAAAGTAAAAAGTACCTGGAGAAAAGACCTTTGAAAAATGCATTTACATCGAATTGTGGGTTTGGCATGATGCCTGCATTCAGGTAGAGGCAGTCCAGCCGGTTATACCTGCAGGAGACAATTCACACACATAGAGCACATTGTCTATGGATGAACATGTGCTATATTGATGTCTTTTTTATTTGAATGTGTATTGTGTACCATTGTTTGTTTGTTTGTAACCTTTATTTAACCAGGTTAAAAAATCCCATTGAGATCAACGATCTCTTTTTCAAGGGAGACCTGCGGTACATTAGTTACACATAAAAACAACAGAAAACAAAAGGACATCACAACATAATTACAGGGGTATACATTAGCAACCTATTTACAGTGACAGGTATCCAATAACATTTCATCCAGCCGTGCTTTAAAATGATGCAAGGGAATCAAAATGCTCAGTTTCAATGTTTTTTGCATAGTGTTCCAAGCTAGAGGAGCAGCGCACATAAAAGCTTTAGTACCTAAAACAGTCCTAGCACTTGGCACATGTAATAAGAACACATCCTGGGATCTCAGGCAATAGCTACTTGCCACTGTCCGTGAGATCAAAGAGCATATATAAGTCGGTAGTTTACCCAGCATGGCTTTATATATGAATATGTACCAATGACTGAGCCTCCGAACAGTAAGTGAAGGCAGACCTGCCTTGGCATACAGGGTACAGTGATGAGTAAGTACTTTACAGTTAGTAACAAATCTCAGAGCACTGTGATAGGCGGCATCTAACCTTTCCAGGCAATGGGCAGGTGCATTCATATAGATCAAATCACCATAGTCTAGCACAGGTAAAAAGGTCACAGTGACTAGCCTTTTTCTGGCTTCAAAAGAGAAACAGGACTTGTTTCTGAAAAAGAAACCTAGTCTAACCCTCAGCTATGTTGAAGTAATACTGTATTCTTTATATTAAGTCGCTTTGGAAGCGTGAGTTAAATGAAATGTTATGTAATGTAACGATAAAGTAATCTTTGTTGTTGACATAATTGCTTTACTGTTTATGTATTCATTCAGTTTATACAGGTTAATCTTTGCATCCTGGCTGTATTTCTGTTATGAGTGTATTTCCTGCTTCAGAATGCTAAAGGTTGATGGTCCAAATTGAGGCACATTGATATGCAAATGCTTAATTTGTGTGACAGAAAGTATAAAAAAAGTCTTTCTCAGTCTTAATAAGACCAACATTTATTCTGTCTCTTTTACTGTTGTATTACCTTAGCTTTAAGCACCACCAGTGTGTTCATTTGTGTGCTTTTATGCGAATCTCCTGAGTGTTTAAGTGACAGATCTATGACCTCCCACCTGAGTTTGACCTCCTGTGCAGCAGCGAGGACGGAGGAGATGCTGCTGGTGTCCATCTGCAGGAGAGCCACCTGAGCTGAGGGGTGAGAGGTCAGCAGGGCGGAGCGGGCAGCCTGAGCCCGCTGCATGTTCCTGCAGGCCAGACACAGCTGGAGGCTCTCATTGTCCTGCAGGAGCCGCTCACACAGACCCAGGCCGATGCCACTGCAGGGAGACATACACAATGTAATGAAAAACATATAATGAAGGCATTTACAGTTTGCATTTATAAGCAAAATACTTTAATGTACAAAATGATACAGGTAGTTGGGCTAGATATTTCTTGACAGGGAGGTTTCAAAAGTTGACATATATATAAAGATCAGTTTCATACACGTACTACGTAAATACTGTCTTTAATGGTAACAACAGTCTTTAAAATAGTTTTCTTTTCAAATAGTTTCTTCAGTAGTATTATATTTTGCTTTTAAAAAAAAGTATCTTATTTTTTCTGTGTCTTTGTAGGCGTAGGCACCATTTCCTGGTTTGTGTAAGACTAGGCCTACTTTATAATAATAAAACCGGTTCTGTTTCTGATCAATAACAACAGCTACAAATGAACTAGAAGACTCATATCATGAATTCATCACCTAAGCTGCCAGACATTACCTATTAGCGCCAGTCACCAACACCACCTTATTCATCTTCTCTTGCACAAACTAGAAACAAAACTGCAAACCAAAAACACAAAATGTACGACCAACTGTTTGTTCAAAAGTTACGCAAGCCAACAAGTCCTGCCAACAAGGATGTGGACTCATGCCCTTTACCCCTCCCCATCGATGTGATTGGACACTGCAGCAGCGATCAGCCAATGAGAGGTTGACTCCATGTTGCTCAGCATGAAGCACCGCCCACTCAGCGTCAGATAGGAATGAAGCAGATAGAGTTCCCAGTTAAATTTTTATTTGTGTTTTTTCAACCAATGTACAACATATTTAGAATCATTTTCACTGAAAAGCGTTGACTACAAATGTGTAATTAAATCAATTGTGAAATCTGTCGGGGTGCCACTACACTTTTACAACTATACATCTGCTCCATAGTCATTTAATTAAAAAAAGAGATAATAAAACATTTAGTGAAAATATTAATTTATCCAATGGGAATCACCAAATGCTTCACATCGATCAAATGGTTATCCAAAATGCATATCATGGTTAACTTAGACGTAAAGATTATTTCACCTCACCCAGAGAGATATGGAGGACTTCCACATAAAAGTTGAAACACATAACGGCAGATATGAGTCTCTTTTATGGAGAAGGTGAGTGGGACAAAGGCCTCTGATAAGAGGGGAGAGCCTGTAAAATACAGCTGAAGTGGCTGAAAAACAACAGTGGTATGCAGTATTAAATTCAAGCTAGTAGATAGTTATACACAGAAGTATGAGGAAATAAGAGAAACGACTCCAGTATACATCAACAAAAGAAAGAACAAACTATAACTAAAATCGCAGATGAGTCTTCGGCGGGTTGTATTTCTACATTTCCTTCACCTTTCTCATTTAAAAAGGAAATACACTTTCTTTGTCGACGTAGACTAACCATAAGCAGGCATTCACTTCTTCAACACTCACAACACATTCGGTAGCATCTTCCTAATGACACATACTATTAAAAGGCCCCATTATGCTACTTTTCAGTTTCCATGCTTTAATGTTCAAAAAGGTCTTTCTTTTTCCTATTGTGCCTGTGCTGCAGCACCTCTTTTCACCCTCTGTCTGAAACCAGAGCAGAGTGTGCTCTGATTGGTTAGCTGGCCGACGTGTTGTGATTCGTCAACCACTTAGAGATGTCCCGCCCCTTAGCCTGTCAAGTACAATGTGAGTGAACTTTGGGATATTAGCCTTTGCAGACCATTTACATGCAGAAAAACCTATATAACATACTACAGGAAAGGGACATCTCAGAAAAAGCATAACAGGGCCCCTTTAAACCAACATATCAAAACACAGCCTGTGTTCAAGACAAGCATGTTGCAACATCTGATCACCTATCAAATAGTGATCTTAGTTTGTGATGAATGCAAAATGATAACAGTTGAAAGTAGAAAAGAACAAATGTTTGGTAGATCCCAAAAGTGAGCGGGAAAGTTACAGAACCACATCAAATATGATGCTCCAAACACGTCAATTTAAAGAGAATATTAATTTACAAATATAGCGACAAAAGATGAACAGAAAAACACATTTAAACATATAAATATCAATACAAAATATTGTTATTTGAGATTAAGACGTATCTTTTAAACAAACACAGTCATGTACACTTCATGTTCAAATCACAGATGAAAGACTGCAGGGAGATGAGAAACACTGAGATACTTGATGATATTCTCAATGAGTGGAGCTTTAAAACTGAGATGAAATGTTTGAAATGCAACCGTAATGGTTGGCTGCACCTTTCACTCTCTACATTCAAGCAGTCTTCCAAAGAAAACACAAGTTTTTCAACAGTGTAATCAAACACTGTAACATGGGAAATTTGAAATGATAAAATGAAAATAATATACATTTTTAAAAGTGCCGAATGTCAATTGCTACATTTAATTTTTGGCTTCATCAACACACCTCACAACCTTGAGAATACTTGTATGTCTATAAAACATCTTAGCTAACGTGATTGTGCCGATTAAACTCAAACTGAGACACATCAAAAGTCTTTGGTAGTCCATGTTTGTAGAGTCCATGAAACAGTCGTAGCAGGAGGCTCTCATCATATTTCTCTACTGAAATATGATAGCTCTAACCTGGATTGTGTCTGAATCATGGTTTACTCTTGTCTTGCACCAACACTGTCTTAAACATTGCCCCAGATTAAGGCTGTATATCCAGGAGGGCTCGGTGTATTTCCTGGAAGGAGGGCCTTTCCTTCGTGTTCCTCCTCCAGCAGCTCAGCATGATCTTGTAGAGCGAGTCCGGACACAGCACAGGCTGAGGCAGGTAGATCTGCATGAAGGGGTCAACAAGTTAAGCCACAGATACGCAGATCTTTATATGTATGTGAAATGTTTGGAAGAACACTCACCTGTCTTTTTTGGTCCCTGAAAAACTCCCCTGTGTTTTCTATCACCTGCTCGTCAGTGAGCTGAGAGTAGGGTTGCTCCTTGCAGAAGTTCAGTATCTCCCACAGAGTCACCCCGAAGGCCCACACATCACTGGCTGTGGTGAACTTACCCTGCACAACAGAAGGTGGTGATATGTCCATGAGATTGGCAAGAAAGAAGTATTTTTGGTGTGTGATAAAAGTCATATCCTTAAAATGTACCCCCACTATTCATCCCATGTTACTTTTCATTCTTAAAGAAAACTTGTTTTTCTCACCTCCAACCGGAATGAAGAATCATAAATATTGGAGACATTTCTTGATAAATGTAAGTAAATGGCCATCTTCAACAACTGAAAACTACACCAAACCTTTGTTTATAAACTCACACACAACTCATGCATTATAGTCCAAGTCTTGTTGCTCACTACTTCCCAATCACATGCATGTTTGCTGAACCCAGACTTTTAATTTAACCAGAATTTTGTACATAGTATTGTTTAAGCGATAAGGCCAAACAAACTAGTAAGCATGTGAGTGAATAAATGACACAAAATTATTCTGCAGTGTGAGTTTGTAAACAGATGTTGTGATATAGTTTCGCTTTTGTTAAACCGTGTCCCCGTTTCCTTCCTTTATCAAATATATTCTCTGTTTTCAGACTATTCATTTACTGGTGAGCCATGCGAGAAAATCAGTTTCTTCAAGAATCAAGGGTAACCAAGGTTGATTGATTGGTAAACAAATGGTCATTTTTGTGGTGAAATATTCCTTTAAGTAGTGGTGCTCACCAGCAGGATGCTCTCCCATGACATCCAGCGTATCGGCAGCACGGCTCGGCCCTGGATACGGTAGTAGTCCCCACTGTACAGGTTTCTGCTCATGCCAAAGTCAGCAATCTTTATCGTGTAGTTTTTACCAACCAGGCAATTCCGCGTGGCCAAGTCTCGATGGACAAAGTTCAGAGAGGAGAGGTACTTCATCCCCGATGCTATCTGAGCCACCATATAGCACAGATTACTGAAACTGGAGAAAAAAGAGAGGAAACAGGGTTGTGTGTTGTGGATTGAAAAACTGAAAAAAATAGACCTACATATAGAGATCTAGTGTGTTCACCACCACTCACCTGACAGTAGGTGCGTTGCTGAGCAGAGCGAGTTGTCCCTCGGGCTCGTGGCGGGACAGAAACTGGTTGAGATCTCCGTTCTCCATGTACTCTGTGATCATACAGAGAGGGTCGCTGTGGATGCACACAGCTAGCAGGCGGATGATGTTGGGATCCTTCAAACGTGACATGATCTTTATCTCCTTCAGGAAGTCATTCCTACCAAAAGACAAAAAGTACTGTAAACGACTTACTTCACAAAGAAATACATCAGAATGTTATTACTTCAACATGTTCATTTCAAGATATATTTTCAGTTTCAGCACAGGCTAATCCTGAGGCATTTGGTGCTGATCACTCTGAAATCAATACCTTGCATTTTTGCTGGCGTCTGAACGGAGCATCTTCACAGCCACTAAAACTGGCTGATCCACAGGGATGTCAAATAAAAACTCTTTGTTCATGAACTCCTGCATCCCGTCTGCTTCACACAGGTGCACCTGAGAGAAAAAGGAAGCAGAGGAAAGCATCATGTATAACTTGTGCTTTTAAGAGCATCTAGATCTGTCAGAAAACTTGCAGCAAACTGATAAAGGGTTCAAACCTCTCCAAACTGGCCCTCTCCCAGCTTCTCTTTGAACGTGAGCATCTTTCGGGGGAACTCCTCCACTGCGACGTCCTTCCCTGACAGCAGGTCCATAGTCAGCGCAGGGATGGCGTACGTGTTGCTTCCTGTCACACCCTGCAGGTTCACAATGTCGGCCTCTGCGTAGTGAGGGGCGCCATCTTGCACTGCAGTCGTTGAGGTGGATTTAGACGCTGCTGTGCTGGTAGAAGCTGGAACACAGCATGGAAAATGTAACTAAGAGGAATAAGATAATGTTGATAATGTATTTAACCTTCAACATATCAACTGGGGAAACCGCAGACCCTTTAAGCGATATTGTTTTTCTAATCTTTGTGTAACTTTTTCCAGCAATTTGTTACTGATGACTTTCTATCATTGTTTTGATAAAGAGAAGCTGTTAACTGATGGAAAGATTTATCCAGTTTATGTTTGCCATCTTTCCTCATTTTGGGGGCAGGGTTGGTCATTTTGAAGGAGACAGACAGAGTTCCTCATATACTTTGTCTAATTACGTTCAACACAATATGAAAATCAACTGTAACTTTCCTAAAATGTTTTTTTAGATAACATCAATTACATTAGTTAGAATGTTTGAGAATTGGTTTTTATACCAGAATTGAAAGCAAAACTCACCATACACAGCACAACATACAGTTTAACACTCGACAGGATGAGGTTTATCTGAGTTTATACGTAAGCAAGCAGTCCCATCTGTCCACCTACCAGACTCCTCTGAGCTCTGAGAAAACTCCGGCAGTTTACATATGATGCGTGAAGGCTCCTGGTAGTCCGGGCCGAGCGGGAAGATACGTTCGTAGGTGGCGTTAGACTCCTCCTCGCTGATTGTGCTCGACTGGTTGTGGTTGTAGGCGAACGTTTCGCTCTGTATTGACAAACTAGCAGTTAGTTCATCGTCCAGCATCCGGCGAGAGGCCTAGAATAAAGGATGTGGGGGGTGAAGGAACAGATCTGACCACCTCCCGAAAGAAGATTCAATGGAATTTTGATATATTTTGCATCATCAGTGATTGGCTCACCTTCTCCAACATCTTCTGCCACACCTGCCTCCACAGGATGATGACAATGATGACCAAGAGGATGAGGATGATGGCCACTAAACAGCCAATCAGGATCCGGGTGTTGCTGTCATCGATTTTGTGTGTGGGGTCATCCTCTGGGGAGGGAACAGGAGGAGATACATTATATAATATGCATGCAAGTGAACATTCGGGATCATAATGAACCTTTCAATAAATCAGTCCTTATATACATATATATATATATATATATATATATATTTATATATATTTGCTAATCAATATGACTGAACTAAGTGATATTAAAGTAAGTAAATGTTAAAAGGACTTTTGTGAAACACAGAATATGTGTCAGCAACTGGGTTCATTTTATTTAGATGAGCCAAATCATGGACAAGGCTATTTATGAATGCTGAGTGGAAAAGAGACAATGATGGGATTAGTTCCGCCTGTGCTTTCCCTGCTGTGACTAATTCAAATGCCTGCGGTGATAAAACCTCTATGAAGGCCATTATGATTACTATTTAGAAAAGGAAGGTTATCTCCGTTTATTGTATTTTGCATTCGAACATCTAAACATAAACTATGTAATGTTTTAATTTAATTTAAATGTGGTCTCTTATTTGTTGTCTTCATACCTCTCCTGCGTTTTCAGGATAATAACTTCAGTGCTTATTTGTTGTGTCTGCATGTTGTCAACAATATGCCATATTGTTATATTAGCCATGCATGTCACGTAATGTTTAGTGAAGGCCTTCATAAAGTGTGTGAGTGTGGAGCGTTCACTGACCTGGTAGTATGTTAGGAGGCAGCCCTGTCTTGGTTGTAGTCAGCGTTGTGTTGTACATGGCTGTATCTGAAGGACAGACAATACATGTTTCATCATACATCTGAAGGCCACAAAATGGACCTTAATAATAATATTCTTAGAAATAACATCATAATAAAAATAATAAGTAATACAATATTTTTATACAGAAAATATTTCCAAATATATTTTAATTTTGCATAAGTATATAAACTTAAAGGTGTCAAAGAAGATAGATATATATATATATATAAAGGAAAAATACTTTCTTACTACAGTAACAGATAACACACACAGTATACCTGACTGGAAGGTGATCTCGCTGAACATCATCCAGGCGTCTGCAAAGTAGAACTGGCACTTGATGGCGCTGGCCATGTTATTGAACAGGTTGACGGTGATGAAGCGAGCGCTGGGATTCTTCTCGTCCTCCACGGGGATGAAGGAGAGCGACGAGGCCTCCCAGTCTGCCTCAGAGCGGAAGAAACACAACAACTTGCGGAAAGCCTTCACGTGCCGCGAGTACATGTTGTTGCAGTGGACCTGACACAAGACAGAAAAGGTGGGAGGAAGACCAGTAAGGAAGGGGTAAAACAGATTAATAGAGTCAGTCATACAAAAAACTATAAAGAAAGGAACATAAGGGAGGATATGGTCATAACTAGACTCAGAGTTAATCTCACAGGATTAAATGGCACTTTATATGTACTCGGGAAAAGGAACAGTGAAAAGTATAAAAACTTCAATCATTTGACATACATCAACTCAAAGAAATGCATACTGTAAAAACCGGTCTGCACATCACAACCATCAGTAAGGCTCTATTTACTTTCTCAGGTGACACAGGGTTTCTTAGGCAAATCTAAAATGTTGATCTATACATGAATGTCTAAAATGTTGAAATGACACGACGTTTCACTCTTGTACAGTAGGTGGCAGTATGCACCTTAAAGATGTTTGCAATCCGTTTTAGAGAAGAAGAAGTTAAAGCCACATGTGGGGAGACTTTTACTTCTGATGAAAGATGTAAACTTGTATGTTCAGGATCCTCACCTTCATGGTAGTGAAGTTGCGTATGCGGTCAAACTCAAACATGATTTCAACATATCCACTGGGGAAGCTCTCGTTGGTCCAACCCACGTAGTCATATCCGGGCCAGACATTGTAGACGTGACTGAGTGTGAAGTCATCCAGGCCACACACTCCATCAGTCAGCTGGCCCAAGCCCTCCGTCATACTGAGAAACAAGGGAAGGTTAAAAGAGATGCATAAAATACAACAGTGGGACTAAGTGCATTTACTCAATTACTGTACTTAGTTTTACATTTAAAGTGGACCTATCATGCTATATTTTAATAATATAGTGTAGGACCATACCTATATAAGGCATATTTATACCTTTTTTTTTTTCAAAATACCAAACAGATCATGCATTTTAGCCATGCCTCATTTCGCTCAATTTGAAAAATGTTAGCTCTGTTTTTGCAAGGGCTGATTCTGTGAGAACATCACCATCTAGAGGCCTGGCATATGTACTACAGCGTCTCCAGCGCTTTCGAACGGCAATGCCGTGACTGTCTCCTCCTGATTGGTGGAGTTGGCCCAATAGCCGTAGCGCCACCGTCCTGACGTCAGGACAGTGTTCAAATCTGGATCAGTTTTTATCAGATCCGTTGCAGCCCCTTTTTTAGAGATTTGGGTATGGAGGAAAATAGAGAGGGTTGTGTTTTCTGACACTTGGTGAGTTCCCTGGAACACCGGGGACACATATTCATGTGTAAAAGACGTACAAAAGTGCATTTTGCATGATAGGTCCCCTTTAAGGTACTCATACTTTACTTGAGTATTCCATTTTCAGGCTCTCTTCTACTTCACTACTGTCATTCTGGACTCTAAAAAGTTGTGCTTTATCTGTCAGTGTTAGCCATGCTTGGTAATATTGATAGAATATGATGAATCACTGTAGACCCAAAACTATAAAAAGCAACCTTAAATATGTACAGCAGTAACAGGCAACATATACATTTATGCAACAATAATTACTGTATATTTACTGTTTATGTCTATTTTCAAGCTTATTTCAATATTCAGTCATGTGCAATGCCTTATTTATATAATGCTCTGAATTGAAATTGAAAAATCTAAATTGAGAAAAATGCTTGGTGCTATCATTTACCACTAGATGGCAGCATTGTAAAACCAATTCCTGCTGGCTCTGATGTTGCAATAAAGGCCATTTTATTTTCCCTATGCCCTGTTGCCACCTCAGAAAGAAGGAGGCCTTATTGTGTTTGTGTTATTCACAATGCTATAATGTAAACACTTCTGTCAAAAAAAGTGTGATTAATTTGATCCAGTGTCTAAACTTGATAAAGAGGGTTGACTCAGTCATTCCTATGAGGTATTGCCTAACTAAGAAAACCACAGTGACCCACCAACGCCTGTCTCTTTGCTTTCACCATGGAGACAGGGCATCAACAATGTGAGGGGAAAACGCACTGACGCAGAATGAGAGCAATGATGAAGCAGTGCAGTGGTGTGTGAAAGAGGAAGTATGGAATAATAAACACACACACACACACACCACACACACACACACACACACACACACACACACACAACACACACACACACACACACACACACACACCACACACACACACACACACACACACACACACACACACACACACACACACACACACACACACACACACACACACACCACACACACACACACACACCTGTGGATGACCGCTCCATCATAGACAGAGTCGTTGAGAGACGCAGGATGAATCGGCAAGTTCATCTGTTCTCCTGCTGGAGCGTTGTACGACACGAGACCATCTGTAGAGCAAAGAAAATTGCTAAAATGATATTTACAATGAGTCCATCATTCCCTATGCTGTGCAAGGAAATTACTATGTTGACCCAAAGAAGGTTTTTATTCTTCGAAACCGTGGAGGAAATTATGTTTTTAAAGATATCTACGGCGACATATATTTACAAAATGATGCACAGAGAAAAGGTATAATTTTTCCATTAAAGGTGGGGTAGGTAATTTTGGAGAAACCAGCTTGTGTGCGCTAGAACTTGAAAATACATGAAAAATACATGAAAAATCTGCCACTTCCTTACAGAGCCCCTCCTCCAACACACACGAACGCGCACATGACCAATGAGGGCACGAGATAAGTTTGTGCACAGATGGAAGGCTGACAGGCAGGTAGGCCATCCAGTTATTTTAGCCGGGCCGGCTCAGATGATTGGTCGTGCTTTTTACAGCGCCACGGCTTCCACAGATGAATTCTTTTTATGTATTTATTGTCAAAGCATTTAATATATTCATTGCTATCGGGATGTTAAGAACATTCCATGGAATATAACAAAAAGTGTTTCTGAAATAAATGACATACCCCACCTTTAAGTGCATGATATACATATACAGAATATGCAAACTATGTGATGTTTTCAGACAGTATGAAGAAAAGTTGATTAGAGGGCCTGGGGACACTAGTATTGGACTGACAATCTGCCCCTCAAAGCTTCAGCTTTTAGGGAATAAAGAAGTTTGCTTTTCTCAAAACTTACGCCACGCTTTTACACCATTGACAGTTTTTGTCCCTTCTCTTCTGCTTTGATTGAAGTTTCATTTTCACCAGGTTTCTATACCCAAAATCATATGACATTTTCTATTTCATGTGGTTTTCTGATAATACCTAAAAAGCTACCAACTTCCTTATTCCTTTGTACTCAAATAAACTTACCAAAGCATGCAACATTTTTGTAATCATCACTCACTTCGTTACTCGCTGAATATCACAATATTTGTCGGCATGGGTTCATTTCAGTTTTCAGCTTTAGAGCGCTTTACACACAACGCAACTTTTGGGACCCTATGGGTTATTGTGCTGTTTGTTCAAAAATGTTATCAAAATGCTGTATGTTTCAAATAAATCTCCGTAACTTTAAAAAGGTGATTCAATATGTAGTCAGGAGAAAGATTATTATTATTGTTTCTATTCATACATTTTGTATGTATTCTTATTTTATTTCTTTGTCCTGTGTTATATTGATAAAGTAACGCTTATGTTTCTGGGAAATCTAGAAATGAAAGTGTAATGTATAAAGCTGTAAAGGGGATAGACAATCAGCTGATCCCTTATATATAGGGAGGCGTGTGGTGCAGTGGTTTGTGCGTTGGTGTTCGGATCAGGTGGGCACAGGTTCAAACCCCACTGCAGTCAGCATGTCGTTGTGTCCCTGGGCAAGACACTTCACCCCAAATTGCTCCTGTGGGGATTGTCCACAGTATTGAGTATGTAAGTCGCTTTGGATAAAAGCGTCTAACAAGTGACATGTAATGTCATATCTTTATGGGCTCAAAGGTAAAGACTGGGGCTCAGGTGTCATCTTTGCTCACTTATAATCGTTTTAATCTCCTGTCTTTTTATATATTTTCCTTTCCTCCTCTTACCCAGCCATTCACAGCCGTAGAGCTCCACTCTCATGCAGACGTTCATGGAGTGATCGGTGACGGGCATGAAGCGGACGAAGCGAGCGATGATTGGGGGCTCGAGGTCCTTCAGCACGATGTCGTACGCGTTCCTGTTTCCTTCAATCACCTGCAGGAGGACAAACACACAAACACACCTTGACCTCATGCAGAAGCTCCCTAATGATTAAGAATGAATCATGACCTCCTCATATCATTTATAGGTAGTGAAGAATTAACTATCTCTATTGCGACCATAAACACAGTGATAGAAGGCAAAAACAATGACAGGCTATAAAAGCATTGGGCGGATGATGAGTATCAGTACACGGTGGCATGTTTATCAGAAGTTTGTTTTAAAGGTCAAATTGATTAAAGAGTGATATGAAAGCCAGGATTACCTGCATATATGTGAAGCACTGACTGATAGGACTCACCTGCTTGCCCTGCCTGTTTCTCCACGAGATCCAGCGGCTTCCATCGCGGCTGTACTTAATCTTGTACATCTGGGAGAACTCGTTTCCGATGCCGCCCGCGTGACGCCCCTGGGTGCCCACGAGGGTGATGAAGTGGAGCGAGCGCAGGTCGATCTGGAGAAACTCCTTCAGGCTGTCTGGCTCCACTGTTATCTCTGGACACCAAGCGCCATCGCCCTCCTCAAAGTCCAACCTGAGAGAAAAGGAGGGTGGATGTTCATATTAGAATTACAGCAGGGGAAGAAAGCTGGAAGAAAAATTATGACAGAATGGAGGGGAAAAGGTGAGAGGAAAGTTAAAGTGAGTGCGGTTGTGGATTTCAGGACTTAAAGCCGGTTATAAAAACATCTGCGCCGTAAATTCATCTTAAAGTGTTCATTTTGGGAAGGGGACTTAAGAGTGAGTCGAGACGGAACACACGGCCAGATGGATGGGGAAAGTGTATAACATCATTATACTGATACTCACTGAAGGCCACCCAAGTTAATCTACACACACACACACACACACACACACACACACACACACACACACACACACACACACACACACACACACACACACACACACACACACACACACACACACACACACACACACACACACACACACACACACACACACACACACACACACACACACACACACACACACACACACACACCTCCTTAATGATGTGGCTGTAAGTAGAACCCCAGTTTGTGGCTTACTGCAAATAAACAGGCACCTTGAAGGATAAGCCACCCACACACACACTAACTCATTATCAGGTTAAACAAACCATGAAGCACGTGTGTGTGTGTGTGTGTGTGTGTGTGTGTGTGTGTGTATGTGTATGTGTATGTGTATGTGTATGTGTATGTGTATGTGTGTGTGTGTGTGTGTGTGTGTGTGTGTCTATACAGTACATATGTGTGTGTTTGTGTGTGTGTAAAACCTACCTGCCATGTCTAGCAGCTGTGGATTCGGACCACTGGCTGGAGGCAGAGATGTCCTCGTCCTGTATCTTCCCTCCAGACATGCCCAGAGGATACCGACACACACCTGAAACACAACAACACGTTTGATTAAAGAGGACATATATAACATACTACAGGAAAGGGAAAACCCCAAAAAGCATAATAGGGCCTCTTTAAAGAAGAAATAAGGTCAAAACAGTACCCTGATGTTTGTTTAGAAACACCCATCCTGTATTGTAGAGAGGGAAGTGAGTAATTAGTGGCGATGTTGTTAATGAGTAGCTTTTTTTGTTTACCGGTGCTTTACCAGTGGTCAATAGCTGGCTATTCTAACTTACGGCCCGTCCACACAGCGGCTTTGGAAAAAGCTTGCCGGCGGGCGTGTCTGAAGCTCGACCAACAACCAATCACATGAATCTCCCGCCCCTGACACACAAGCAGCGGTTTGATTGGCTAGAGCTTGTACTGGCATATGATTTGATTGGCTGACGCTTCCACCGAAAGCTTCAGAAGCTTCAAAAGTTGAACATTGCTCAACTTTTACAGCCTGAAACGCCAGGAAAGCTCCGCCCTGCTTCCCACAATGCAGTTCGGCGAAAAGTGACGTCACCCCATTCAAAGTGAATGGGCAGAAGCGTTGGAAGAAGCTTTCAACGCCGCTGTGTGGACGGGCCGTTACTGTGAGTCCATTTTTGATGACAAGTATGTCGTTTTGGAAAGCCCAGAAATGACAGTAACCCCTAAGATTAGGCCATTATATTGCCTAATCTTTCAGGAAGATATTACAAATAATATTTACTCTGATTTTTCTTTTCCCTCCAAGCAACTTGTAAGAATGATTTTTAGAAAGATTGCTTCCAAGTTTTACTGAATCTGTTTGGAAGTGGTTCATGATAACTAAGTTTTGCCCATTTTAAAGTAACTTTTTCTGCAACTGTACCCCTTTTCAGATGGAAATATTGTACGTTTTTATCTGCTGCATTTGGCAAATAGTTTTACAGTTTAAGGTTTATTTATACAACAATTTAAAATAGCTCCCTCTTTATATTTACTCGACTTGCCTAAATCTGTAACAGTGTCTGTATTTAAGCAGGATATTCTTTCCACTCATGGTATTTAAGTCTACGAGAATTATCACACCCTGAAACACGCGACTCACCCTCACTTCTCTCAGAAAAACCACAGCGCTGGACGGCGTTGAAAATTTGAAACCGGCCTCCAACATTCACCAGACATTTTTAAGACAGAACCACTTAAACCTCAGGTCCTGTCAGGAAACCTGCAAAATGTGATGGATGGTGTTGTATGAAGGTGTGGCGTGGTGATGTGAGAGGCCTGCACACACACACACATATATATCCAAGCTACTACACACTCCTCACACTCAAATCAAGGTTGCCTTTTTGAAATAATAAGCTGGATCCATTCGGTGTTTCTGCCAGTCCAAACACCGTGGCATCAACCACATGCACAGGAGTTAGTTACTGTGTGTGTGTGTGTGTGTGTGTGTGTGTGTGTGTGTGTGTGTGTGTGTGT
Organism: Trematomus bernacchii; assembly: GCF_902827165.1. Classification (NCBI taxonomy): domain Eukaryota; kingdom Metazoa; phylum Chordata; class Actinopteri; order Perciformes; family Nototheniidae; genus Trematomus; species Trematomus bernacchii. Next base: position 6,099,799 of record NW_022987739.1, on the reverse strand, counting down.
GTGTGTGTGTGTGGTGAAGCTGGCAGGTTTGAGCCCATCACGCCCCCACTGTGCGGTCAATAGACGCAGTATGCCCTCTGTTTCCTGCATGCCCGTCCTCCCCCTCACGTCTCGCCTCACTCCTCCTGTGTGGTCTCACCCCTCTCTCTTTTCATTTGTCCCATTCAGTGGCGAAAGGTGATAAAACCTAACAGCGGGATTTCGAAAAGATTAATTGCATTTAGAGTCAGCTAGCTAGTGTCAAACTGAGCGTGACCCAGCCAACATGGTATCTATTAAATTTTACAAGGTTCTGAATGAATCAACTTGTTCAGGGTGTTTCCAAAAGCAAAAACGAAGGGTGATTTTTCATTGTGTGCTATCTACCTTTTTTGCACGGCTTAGTTGAATTCTGTTGACTTTGGTCCATTTAATTATTATTTATTCAATGTTAATTCTCGCTATCATACCGCTGCTAAGGAGGTTTCAAGGGACTATGTGCAGTCAAATCAATCTGCAGAAAGAAGTCTGGTAAATGTAACATTAGCTGTAGATGACAAACATTAGTTTTCATCCATCAGTAAAAGAGAAAAAGAGAGAGATAAGTAAAGAAGTCAAAAGACAGAGCGCTGGACATCAGAGAAGAGAGACAGGAAGTAAACACTAATGGGAACACGGTATGAGCCATGTAAAAAATAATATGACGAGAATGAGCTCTGTGTTTAAAGACTGGTTAATGGAAGTACTTGGACAGTAACAGGAAACTGAAAAAAATCACTGCAGTTCCAGCCGTGGAACTACTATTTTTTCATTTTTAAATCAATAAAATCCTTTTTTTTCAATATAGTGAATCAAGTCGTTGGTTTATTTAGTAGGAAGTTGTGTAATAAGCGTGATAATGTGCAGAGGGTCGGGTTGATCGTGTTTTCTTGGCCTAACATTGATAGATCCACCTAGCAGGATGTGACTGCCTCATTTATGGATAAAAGAGCCTTTAGAAAACGTAATTTCTGCATATGTGAGAGCGTTGGCTTTCAGGGGAAAAAAGAGGCGGAAGTTAAAGGAGGACTGACTGTTAGCCTGGCCCCTTGTCTCTCAGAAAAGCCTTTGAGAAGATGCCAGCAACAGCAGAGCTCGAGGTTCAAGGCCTTCTCCCTCTTTTTCTCTCTCTGTGATTCTCCCTTCTTCTCTTTCTTGATCTCCTCCAAATATTTGCTCAAAAGTCAAGATGTGAAAATCCCCTGGAGGTTTGGGACCGATGACCTGATACTCTGCTCACATGACTGTCTGTGTGCACACAAAACCATGGAGGCAACCACACACACGCATTCAGGCCTCGTCTTGGCAGTGACACAGTGACAGCTTACAGGAGGAACAAACAAAAACTCTTCCAGATGTCTACACTCGCCTCCACTTTTCTCACTGCATCTTGTCCTTTCTGACCTCTGCTGCATGCTGCCCTCTCCACTGTATAGCTAATAACAGAAATATTGACACCCCTCCACTCCTATTTCTCTCCTATAAGCAGACCACACCAACAGAAAGCGTCTTCTCACATTCTCAGCATATTAGCGGTATCCTTGGCTGCATCTTTTTTAAAGTATTTTTTTAATGATAGGTGCGGTGCTCAAACTGCATGTATGATAGATGAAGTATAACACAACCGGCTTCAAGAGAAACAGCAGAGATATCCAATACATTATTTCAAATCTAATCAGGCGCAGGATAAGATGACAAGGCACATCAATGTTAAAACAAAAAATGCAGAAGCTGGGATGATAATCACTGGCATCAAGTAGCTGAAATGTTGTATTTGTCCTTGGTGCAGCGTGTTCCTGAGGTTTCGGGGGTTTTAGGTGGTTGGCGCTCTTGCCTCCTTTAGAAAGCCAGGAAAGCAGCACATGAGCTATTCACACAGAGGTAAAGAGGGCGAACAGACATCGAGACAAAGAAAGAGAGGACTTCATTGCAGCCTCGCTTCTTTTACGCCTACTGTCTCCACATTGGGATGAAATGTTGGCAAAACTCAAATAAATCTTGATTTAAATGCTGCATGATTGTGTGAAAAGGGTGGGGTTAGGGTTTTTGACTGAAAAGAACATCTACAGTTTAACGATAGCTGTATTTGATTTGAATTTTTGTGGGTTTGCTCACAGCCAATCACCACAAATGTTCTTCAATTTAATGTGACATGTGATTGGCCCACTAATGCAGCCTTTCTAACCCTTACATACCGTAGTGTTGTGCAGTTGAGTATATTTAATGAAAATGTTTGAAAATCTGCAAATAATACTTCCATTTGATATGAATTTCTGTAAAAATCATTTGGATGGTGATGAGTGTCTTTCACCTTTGTATTGTATTGAGTAAAGTAGAGGATCAAAAACTCAACTGGTACCTGTAGCAGATGAAGGGTACTGGTTTTGGTACTGTTTTCTAAATGATACCCAGCCTTAAATAAATGGTGTCATTATTCTATGGAAAATTGGAGTGCTTTGGTAGCTGAGTTGCCATAAAACCCAGGTTCAATTTTGGCCTTGGGATCTTTGTTGCATAGGCTCCCTCACTTTTTTCTCTACTCTGAAATGGGGGAAAGTAACCGAGAAAATAAAACAAAAAATCATAAAATTACAGTGAAACACACACAAACAATGCAACATCACTAGTTGGGGAAAACATTTAGCAATCGCCTTGGACATAATTGATGAAAATAGGAGTCATTATCAGATACTTTAACCACATCCTCGAGAGAGTCAGAGAGACGGCGTCATTATATGGAGCCGGATGTGTGACCGCTCTTCCAAATGTTGGTTTTCGCTGTGTTTATTTATCTACCCGACCCACTCAGAGGTGACCCCAGGGGTGAGCTATGGGGGCAGGCGAGTGTGTTGCTTTGGACACACACACACACACACACACACACACACACACACACACACACACACACACACACACACACACACACACACACACACACACACACACACACACACACACACACACACACACACACACACACACACACACACACACACACACACACACAGACACACACACACACAGACACACACACACACACACACACACACACACACCACCACGGGCAGCCTTCAGGTTTAACATTTAGCCACAGCGTCTAAAAATATCAACCCAGGAAAAAGGTGGAAAAATACCAGCCTTGTGTGGTGGAGAGAGGGAGAGAGAGGTGAGGGAGTGATAGACCAACTCTCTCTCTCACCTCTTGATTTTTACTGCACCCGAGGACTGAAAGGCAGGTCTGTTCTGCAGTGTTTGCTGTCCAACTGCTGGCTTCAAATACACATGCACGCACACACACACACACACACACACACACGTTGATGTTCACAACGGTCCGTCAAAGCCCGTTCTGGTGTCCTATTTATAAAAGTACTTCATAACATCAATTACACTATGGCAACCTGGTAGCAAAAAGTGGAAATATAAGTCTTTTGTGCCTCTGCTGTGACATGTTTACATGCAAAAGGTCTTTATTGTCCTCATACTGTCTGTGCTGCAGCACATCTTTTCACCCTGTGAGTGGTTTCACGATCCACCATTTTACTGTTTTGGTTTACTCTCTCCTTTCTCTCAAACCTAGCCCATACCTTTTTCAAATTATTAAAAAAATGCTTTATATTGAGTTTATGTGTTTGTGACACACATTTGTGGGATGTTATTATCTTAATCGAGGGGACTCCAATCCAGTTGGTGACATTAATATTATGTCCTTTCATAAAACCTCTCATACTACAGGATATTTCGGACAGATAATCTTTCAGACCATTCTTGAATCACGATTGTTTCAGAGTTGTTTCTAAACAAGCAGAAACTCTGGCGTTAAAATATGTATTAGTGACATGCTGAAACCTTAGTAGTAGCATGAGTTTCAAAAGTGTGACAAAACTAAAGTTAAAACAGTGACATGTGATTTTGATGAAAGTCCTAATCCTTTAATTTATTGACTCAATGTTTACTGTAAACATCGAGAGGAGAAAAGCCCACACAATAATAATACTGCTTGATTTGTGGCTGCTCTGCCATGGCCTCTGTTCCTCTGCTCATGTCCACACCTCCTCCCCCTCCACAGTGAAATAAAGTTCGCCCACTCACGAGTAAAATGGGAAAGACAGGGATGGTATAACTTCATTGCTGGGGAATTTTAAACAGGGGAAAGTTGGCACCACTCAACATCTCAGCTCTACTAAATTCAGCCATGAATATTTCCAGGCTGTGGAAAAATGACCCTCTTCTCAATGCAGCAGAACTAAAGCTTTCGACAGAATTATAGGTGGATGTATCCTGCTTCCATATATCAGAGCAGGTTGAGTTTCAAGCTTTTTGTGACCCTGGAGGTGATTTTTTTTTAAATATTCGCTGGTGGTTTTCGAGTGAGGAAATCCCTTGGTTCAGATAATGGATACAAAACTTTGTCTTGAATTCAGAACTTGTTGAACTTTGACAATGATCAGATTCACAAACAGAGCTTTCCATGACTTACAGTATGAGTGGTCAAATACTCGAAAACACACACACACTGGAGAGAAAGACAGAGCCTAAGTGAATGGACTTTCCTGCTGTCAGAATGTCTGGTATGCATTAGCCACAGACTCCAGTGGGATAGCTGGATCCACAGTATGCATGTGGATATATACACACACACACACACACACACACACACACACACACACACACACACAGTACACATACAGTACACATACACACACACACACACACACACACACACACACACACACACACACACACACACACACACACACACACACACACACACACACACACACACACACACACACACACACACACACACACACACACACACACACACACACACACACACACACACACACACACACACACACACACACACACACACACACACACACACACAGTTAAAAGAGAGACAAGTAAAGAAAGTCACTCCCACAAGGATCTAACACAGAAATACTTAAGTGTATTTGAGAATATGCCTCAGAAACTATCCACTGTTAAAAGTTTTTGCCGAGTTCAAAATGGTGCAAGATTCTGAGGAAAATGTTTCCAGCATCCAAAGTTGCATTCCCATCTGGTTAAATGGGACAGACATGTAGCTATTAATATATAGGCTTATGTGTAAGCAGACATATGCATGAAAGTAACCACAGCGTGCACACAGTGTTTTACTTGAAACTCTTTCTATAAACGCGCTCTATGATCTCTATCTCACTCACCCTCTCCATGTCTTTCCTCGCTTTTTTAAAACTCCATATAAAACTCTCCGCTCTCTTTTATTCTGTTAGCTTTGGCACAAAGAACAAATGTGTTTGTGTGTTGCAAAAACTGATTTGTGTGTTCATGTCTGTCTGTGCAGCTCACTCTGTGAAAATAAAAAATGATTTAGGGGACGTTCTGGAAAACAACTAATGTTTAACATCACTTTTTGTTTGTTTTGTTTTTGGTTTGAAAAATGTAATTTCTCTTCAGCACTGTTGACTGAGAAAACCCTCATGCTCTCATCAAGACCTCTTGCTTGTTTACACTTTCAAAAAGAAGTTGTGTTTAGAGGATAACAGTGAAGAATATGTCATAAGTTTGACTTTGTATGTACAAGTGGGGGTGGATTGAGGCGGGAGGATGTGGAAGTGATGGGAAGTTTTTTCCACTGTTATTTCTCTTTTTTTAAACATTGCTTGGCAGAGTTTGGTCAGTGTGACCTCTGTGTTGAACCTTTCTGACAAAACCATCATTAATTACCATTGAGCCCATCACATTTATTATCCTTTCAGCAATGAAGAAAGCTCAGCGTGATGACAGAAGCTTTGAGACTGAAGTCATAAACAGGGTTTTTACTGGCAAATATTTTCTGTCATTTCTACAATTTCAACTCTGTCTCTGCCCACCAAATGTTGCTACTCTATTTCCTTGTTAAAAATGAAATTGACATCACACAAACCACCCGTGCAGTGGAGGGAGAGCTGGAGAAAGGCGTGCATGCTGGGATCAAAGAGGCTAGGGGACCACATGGCTCCCACAAAGCAGCACTTATCCAAAAACTGAATCAGTCACAGTCTGGACTGGACACAAAACCAATTTTACAGTACTCACAAACTCTTAAATATGAGCTCATTGCAGCTGGAGACTTGAAGACAAACACCTAAATCGTAGCGCAGAGAAATATAAGATGCAGTTTCAGCACAGACCTGGGTTGACCTGTGATGTGACGGCTGCTAACAGGTAGAGGAGGATGAGGAGGAGGAAGTGGACGTCCCACAGGTGCTTCATCCCAAACACATGCACAGAGACAGGCCTACAATCTGAAAGACAAGATGGAAACAACAGGTTACAGACATGTGTGAAGAATGGTTTATTATCAAGTTTGACTGAAAGGCTAAAACAGTGAGAGATATCTCAGTTTGTTGGCAAGAGGAACACTTTATTTTCTCCTCACTCCTCTGTGTTCATGGGAACCACACATTTGTTTGCATATACAAGAGGAAAGTAGGAGTTTAATTGGAAGCACGCTTTTTTATTCCACACAATAAAAGGCACAGTAATTGCCACCAATCTGAATTTTCCATTTATTTAGTGCTTTATCACTCTATGAGAGACGGCCTATTAAATTCTAACAGTGGAGATATTTTAATAATAACCATACAAGAAAGAATAGTTCATATGTAATTAAAATGAAGCCTCATTATTTGACACATGACAAAGTAATTAAAGGAACAAATTATGAATAAATTAATTATGAATGAAGGAGAGAAAGAGAAGTAGAGACACTGAGTCACAGACATGACTTCAGCCGAAGGGACGCAGCGCCAACCAGCCGCCTCCAACAACCAAACTGACCACTTAGTCCAACAACACAGCAAAACATTTACTTTCACAAAAGTAGAGTTAAGAAAAAACCGAGTAAGAATGACCTGCATACACCCTAAGGAACATCTCATGTGTATAGTCACCAACATTATCAAAACAGCTTCCACTTAGTTTGCTTCACAAGAAGCCCTGTTATACTTTTTGGGGTTTTCCTTTCCTGTAGTGTGTTATATAGGTTTTTGTGCATATAAATGGTCGGCAAAGGCTAAAATCCCAAATCCCCCCCTGCCTGAAACGCTTCCATTGGACTCCTTTGTTTAATAACAGTACATAATGACATCACTATGTAAAGTTCGCGCTTCTATTGGCTAACGCTCCAAGGTGTGAGGCGCCGGGCGGGTGTGGGGATACTCACAAGCCCCCAGTTGGGTGCTTCTTTGTTGGAGTTTACCCCAGTGGACGAGAGGGTCGCCTCCCTACGCCTGTGGGTTATGGGGGGGAAAACTCTGACTGTTGTATGTGCTTATGCACCAAACATCAGTTCAGAGTATTCGGCCTTCTTGGAGACCCTGGAAAGAGTCCTGTATGGGGCTCCTGAAGGGGACTCTTTAATCTTGCTGGGAGACTTCAACGCACATGTGGGCAATGATGGAGACACTTGGAGGGGCGTGATTGGGAGGAACGGCCTCCCTGATCTGAACCGGAGTGGTGGTTTGTTACTGGACTTCTGTGCTAGTCATGGATTGGCCATAACAAACACCATGTTTGAACATAAGGATGCTCATAAGTGTACGTGGTACCAGAGCACCCTAGGCAGAAGGTCCATGATCGATTTCATCGGACCTGAGGCCGTATGTTTTGGACACTCGGGTAAAGAGAGGGGCGGAGTTGTCAACTGATCACCATCTGGTGGTGAGTTGGGTCGAGTGGCGGGGGAAGCCTCTGGACAGACCTGGTAAACCCAAACGTGTAGTGCGGGTGAACTGGGAATGTCTGGAGGAGGCCCAAGTTCAGGAGGCCTTCAACTCACACCTTCGGCGGAGCTTTTCGGGCATCCCTGTGGAGGCGGGGGACATTGAACCATAGTGGGCGGTGCTCAAAGCCTCTATTGCCGAAGCCGTGGCGGGGAGCTGTGGTCTCAAGGTCTTAGGTGCCTCAAGGGGCGGTAACCCTCAAACTTCCTGGTGGACACCAGTGGTCAGGGAAGCCGTCCGACTGAAGAAGGAGGCCTTCAGGGATATGTTATCCCGGGGGAATCCCGAGGCAGTTGCAAGGAACCGACAGGCCCGAAGGGCAGCAGCCTCAGCCGTGGCCGAGGCAAAGCAGCGGGTGTGGGAGAAGTTCGGAGAAGCCATGGAAAAGGACTTTCGGGTGGCACCAAAGTTGTTCTGGAAAACTGTCCGACACCTCAGGAGGGGGAAGCAGGGAACTATCCAAGCTGTGTACAGTAAGGATGGGACGCTGTTGACCTCAACTGATGGAGTGTTAGGGCGTTGGAAGGAACACTTTGAGGAACTCCTGAACCCGACAACTCCGCCCTCTATGGTAGAGGCAGAGCTGGAGTATGACGGGGGATCAACACCAATCTCCCGGGGGGAGGTCACTGAGGTAGTCAAGCAACTCCACAGTGGCAAAGCCCCGGGGGTGGATGAGATCCGCCCAGAAATGCTGAAGGCTCTGGGTGTTGAGGGACTGTCATGGTTGACACGTCTCATCAACGTTGGAAGTCGGAAACAGTACCGAAGGAGTGGCAGACCGGGGTGGTGGTTCCCCTTTTCAAAAAGGGGGATCAGAGGGTGTGTGCCAATTATAGAGGCTTCACACTACTCAGCCTCCCCGGGAAAGTTTACTCTAAGGTACTCGAAAGGAGGGTCAGGCCGATTGTCGAACCACAGATTGAGGAGGAACAATGCGGATTCCGTCCTGGTCGTGGAACGACGGATCAGCTTTTTACTCTCGCAAGGATCCTGGAGGGGGCCTGGGAGTACGCTTATCCAGTCTACATGTGTTTTGTATATTTGGAGAAGGCGTATGACCGGGTTCCCAGGGAGCTACTGTGGGAGGTGCTGCAGGAGTATGGGGTGAGGGGGTCTCTACTCAGGGCCATCCAATCTCTGTACTCCCAAAGCGAGAGCTGTGTCCGTGTCCTCGGCAGTAAGTCGGACCCATTTCCGGTGAGGGTTGGCCTCCGCCAGGGCTGCGCTTTGTCACCAATCCTGTTTGTAATATACATGGATAGGATTTCGAGGTGTAGTCGGGGGGGGAGGGGGTCTGCAGTTTGGTGGATTAAGGATTGCACCACTGCTTTTTGCAGATGATGTGGTTCTAATGGCTTCATCGGTCTGCGACCTTCAGCACTCACTGGATCGGTTCGCAACCGAGTGTGAAGCGGCTGGGATGAGGATCAGCACCTCCAAATCTGAGGCCATGGTTCTCAGCAGGAAACCGATGGACTGTCCACTCCAAGTAGGGAATGAGTCCTTACCCCAAGTGAAGGAGTTCAAGTATCTCGGGGTCTTGTTCTCGAGTGAGGGTACAATGGAGCGTGAGATGGGCCGGAGAATCGGAGCAGCGGGAGCGGCATTGCAGTCGCTTTACCGCAACGTTGTAACGAAAAGGGAGCTGAGCCAGAAGGCAAAGCTCTCCGTCTACCGGGCCATTTTCGTTCCTACCCTCACCTATGGTCATGAAGGATGGGTCATGACCGAAAGAACGAGATTGCGGATACAAGCGGCCGAGATGGGTTTTCTCCGCAGGGTGGCGGGTGTCTCCCTTAGGGATAAGGTGAGAAGTTCAGTCACCCGGGAGGGACTCGGAGTTGAACCGCTCCTCCTTCGCGTCGAAAGGAGCCAGTTGAGGTGGTTCGGGCACCTAGTAAGGATGCCACCTGGGCGCCTCCCTAGGGAGGTGTTCCAGGCACGTCCAGCTGGGAGGAGACCGAGGGGTAGACCTAGGACCAGGTGGAGGGATTCTATCTCTTCGCTGGCCTGGGAGCGCCTTGGGATCCCCCAGTCAGAGCTGGTTGATGTGGCCAGGGAAAGGAACGTTTGGGGCTCTCTGCTGGAACTTCTACCTCCGCGACCCGACCACGGATAAGCGGGAGAAGATGGATGGATGGATGGAAGGCTAAGGGGAGGGTCATCTGTAAGCGGTTGACCAATCAAAACAGAGCCTGCCAGCTAACCAATCAGAGCAGACTGGGCTCTGGTTTCAGACAGAGGGTGAAAAGAGGTGCTGCAGCACAGGCAGTATGAGACAAAATAAAGAGCTTTTTGAACATTAAAGCATGGAGACATGTCAGAGTAGAGACACTAAATACGAATATGAACCTGAAAAAGAGCCTAATATGTCCTCTTTAAACACCTCAGTGTTGCTCTCTGACTGTGACAGAGTTTACTACTTGCAGAAACCAGCAGGGGCCCATTTACTGCTGCTCAAAGTCTCTGTTATATACGTTTTATTGTTTACACCAGGTTAATTGTGTCTTATGTAACACATCTGTTCAGCAACTGAGACACTTTTGTGTTAGTATAAAGATATCTAGAGGTTTTCCAATTGCTTGCAGGTTTTTTTTGTCCACTATCTAATGGTTTTGTATCCTGTGCTACAACTCCTATGTAAATACTACAAAGCAGGGTTATCTAAAGCCAATTAAACATGACAAAAAACAAAACTACCAGGGTACTGTGGGAATGTTCACACAGAGACATCAATGTCTGTGTGTATCAGACGTATCCTGGTCTTCGTCACCACCCAAAAACAACATTTTCCTGACGTTTCCCTGTTGAAATAACACAAGGATCAGCAGCCGGGAGTAACACTACAGGCCTTCATTCAAATACTGTCCAATCCGCTGTCAGTGACTGAGCAGTATTATAATACATAATTATTCCTCTAAAATCATCTTTGTTTTTCTCTTATTGCTTGTAACATAACATGGGTTATCTATCTATTTGTTTGCTAACTCTTCTGTTAACCTCTGTGAAGATATGACATATATGAAGTGCAGGTTTACACATGCTGAATTCTGCCCCTTGGAAACAAATCCAGACTTGTTGTTTTTGAGCTCATGTCAAAATGTTCTCTATTTATGACCAGCTGGCTGGATTTGATAAAGATACCTGATATTTCCAAACAATTTCCTCAGCTTTCCACATCGTCTGGCTGCAGTGATTGGGCATGTGCATTTGGAAATATGATTTATTTTTATATTTATGGTTTATGTTTTTTCCAAGTATAGGGCCTGTGGACAAAAATGCATTCTCCAAAGTCATTTGATTTCAGAGCCAAATGCTTTGCCTTAAAAGTAATCCTGTAAAAACAACCCTAAACTAATGTCGTGCGGCCAGACTTGATGGTCCACCCACTGAATTTTGTGACACAAATTAAGGTCTGACTTGCCTCTTTCATTGTGCCCTCAACACATAATCTCATTGCTTTTTTTACTTCCATTTCCTGCTGCTTCAGATTACAGCCACTTCCCACTGAGACGCCTTTACTAAGCTTAACTCCTCTCAGCTTTTCATGGCTAATGAAACACAAACACCTGATGGCTTGTGTGCATTAAGAAGTAAAACATGTGTTTACCATGTGCTGAAGAAAAATGTATGTAAAGGCTGCTTGTGCTGTTTCGTGGAAGAAGACTGACCTTTGGTTCAACGTTTGGAGACTCTCACAGGACCATAATGGCGTGTTTGCATGTTTTAGCCCATTTACTGCAAACCACTCAACATTTCAAAACAGTGATCACCATTTGCTAAAGCACGCTCGATGTAGCTCAGTCTCTCCGTCTTCCAAAATAGATTATATCCAAAACTATTATCATGAAATATAGCATCAACATCCATTGTTCCCAGAGGATGAATTATCATATTTTTCACCAACAGGTTGAAATTCTCCCACACTGTCTCTAGACCATGACAAAATCAAAGCAATGTATCTAAAAGTAATAATAAAACTCCTAAAAGCTTCAGCTGCATTTTGAGATGATTAAAATAGTGTATGTAAGTTGCTTTGGATAAAAGACATACATGTATGTTTGTATCCTCAGAGTTAAAGCTGCATATATGAGATTAAAGTCATTGTTTATACTGTTGTACTTTGAGAATTTGTTTAGTTGAGTGTACAGTAAGTTTAACATCAGAAACTGTCTAAATGGTCATGGCTTAGTGATTATTAAAATATGGAAAATGTATTTCCTGTCCATCAGTTGTATCGCACCTCCTTTGGATCCAGCTGTGTTCTCAATACCTGTGTGAAGTAAACAGCTGTTATTCCGCCACACTAGCCTCTGCTATAGTCAAATCAGTTTTAGCAGGACTAAAGTAACAGACACAGGTTCACAGCTCTGGAAACTTCTCTCAGAGGAAAAACATATTCATGTCGTATCTCGGTTTTCCGAAAGTGTCTACTCCAGGAATTATCCTTTTTCGCATTCAGAGATATTTAGTACTTTTTAGGAAAAACTGCTTATAAAAGCATTTTCATCATCTGAAGGATGGAAATTCAACTTTCTATTCATTAATCTCGAAAATGTCCAAAGCAATGTATTTGATATGCTTTTCCTTTCCTCAAAATGTTGTTTTTTCCCACAGAAACCCTCCAAATGTGACCTTTTACTGACACGTATAGTGCAACTTAATGTGTGAAAATAGGACATTGCTCTTTCAAATGTATTTAGACGCCTACACCTTGCAGTAACACAGATTTTACTGAACTGAAACCATGGGAAGTAACAGTAAAAAAAGGGAGAGATGGGGGGATTTGAGACGGAGGACCAGCTGCACAAACCCTTCAGAGGGGAAATTATTCTCAGAGCTCCTGAGAGAAAAAGTAGGAAAAAGCAGGAGATGCAGAAACCTTCCCCACCTGTATGTCAGAGCAGAGAGAGATACGGTTGTCTTTCAGCACCCAGAGGCACACACTGTGGGAATGAGGCTGAAGTAAGGCTAGTTCCTTTTCTAGAAAAATAAATCATTCCATATTCATTATGCCTGGTGTTTTACTGCTGATCATTCAGCAACGACCAGCAGACATGAACAGTTTTGGGTTGGATTTCACTTTTCTGAATGCTCTCTTTTGTAACCATTGAGACCAGATAAACTAGGTTCACCTACTTCTGGAGGAGTTTACAAAAGGCTGCTAACAAACCATTCACTTCAGACACTCTGACACAAACAGAGAAGAGATGTGGGGGAAAGGCTGAGAAGGAGAGATGTGTCTGCCTACCACTTAGTTCCTTTGTGCTTCATAGCTAAAGTTAGCATGCTCACATGCTAAGCTAGATGGTAAGCAAACATTATACCTGCTAAACATCAGTATGTTATCATCCTCAATGTTAGCATGCATTGTAGGCTTTAAGCTCAAAGTATCTAAGTGGCTCGATAGGCCTACTAAACTGTTATTCCATTATGTTTATTTATTGTGTTCCTCTCTGTTCTACTATCATGTGTTAATGATCATGTAAAGCACTTTGAATTGCCTCTGCGTCTGAAATGTGCTATATAAATAAACGTACCTTACCTTACCTTACCTTACTCTCTTTCCCCGATTTTTTTTTAGCATTGTATTGCATTTGTATCTAAACATTGTCACATTTTGGTCAACAAATCACATGACCTCTATATGTAAATGTGACAAAGTGACCTTTTCGGAGAACATATAGCCTCAGACAGAGCCGTCTTTTTCTAAATTCATCCTGACGTGAAAAAAGTCAAAAGCGACTCTCATTGCAGATCTTTCAGACAGCTAGCCTTCATGAAAGCCTACACCAAAACGCAGCTCACTCCAGGGTCACATTTATCAAAACAAACCACAGTCAGGTCCACTGACATCTAGAAAAGCTTTCAGAAAAGGAACCAAAAATAAACTTGGGCTGAAAGTGTGTTAGGAAATCATAACAGGGTAACTTAAAGTAGAGAAGCATGTTTGACACATTTCAAAGATACTAGGGACATTTTCTTTATGAATCTTAAATCACAGTGTTAGACACATGAGAGAAGATCCAAACCTTTAGAAACAAAGTGAGAAGATGCAGAGAAGAACAAGAAAAAAAAGTATTTGTGTATTTCTTTCATATAACTTCAGTTTATCTGGGGACGTAGGCTTAAAATAATGCAAACTGCATGTGTACATTACATGGTGCAATCTATTTGAGTAAACTAGTATACATATTAAAGTTAGACCTACTTTTCTATATCTTCAAATCTTTCCATTACTATATTATATAGCATGACAGCCGTTTACAGCACTGTTACTTTCTCCCAGAGGATCACGTGTGAAAACAAAACCATATGTGGTAAATGATACCATATGTGGTGGCAAACGACTGTATATACTGTACCAGTGGGAGTTATGGCATGACATTTCCCATTAAACACAATATCTAACATGTCAGTTACTCACTTTGGGACTGATATACTGTATGAGTTTAGATTTAGCATAGATATGTTAAAGTGCTTATAATCAGAACAATACTGACTCGACAGACATTAAAAACACTCTTTGACTGGACTTTTGTGTGAATATAGGTTATTATTAACCACCAAATGTTAATAGGAGCAAGCACAGTTGATTATGTCAACTTTGAGTAGAATGTTCCAGAATAGACGATTGACTTGAACGTCTACTTCTGGAGGAAAAATAGTCTGCACCCCATAAATATCAGCTCCCTCTCTGCTCGTTCAGGAAGTGGTGAAGGTCAGACACTCCCCTCAGAAACCCCCAGAGCTCACACACACAGAGATACAGGTACTGTAGTGTCGGGACAAATTACAATATATTTTAGATTCACCCATTAGACCACATATTAGTATTTGCTCAAGTACTGTTTCGGCATATTAGTACTTTACTTGAGTATCTTCATTTTATGCTACACATACCTTTACCCCACCTAGTATATTGTAATTTACTTTACTGCATTAATAAAACACAACTGAAAACACATGATATGCTTTTATGATATACAGAAATGCAGTTCTGTAATCGATAAAAAATGGGCACAACTTTGACAATGTTCAACATCAAAATGATATGACACGTACGTAGTTGATGATAATAAAAAAAAGTGCCATTTTGCATGTACTGAATACTTTTTACTTTTCATACTTGAAATACCGTTATAGCTTATAAAACTTCTGTACTTGTGCAACATTTTCAATTAATGGAGTATTTCTAAATAATAGTATTTCTAATTTTACTAAATAAAAGATCTGAGCACTTATTCCACCCTTCTTAGAGGAAAGGCCATAACTAAGAAAAACTGAACGCTCCAAAGACTGTCTGAAAGGAGGAAGGCCCAAAGGTCCAAAGTTACTAATAACCAGAGATGGAAGAAGTACTTAATGAAATACTGAATTATAAGTAGAAATACTACAGTGTAAAAATACTCAGTTACAAGTAAAAATAAGTTTTACTTAAGTAAAAGAAAAAAGTACTAGCAACAAAATAAACTTTAAGTTCCAAAAGTAGAAGCGTTTTGCAGATTTAAGCACCGTATATTTTTTATTATTGTTACATCACAATTACAACTATTGATGCAATAATGTGTTCAAATAAAATAATTTATGATAATGTATTTATATTTTGTATTGATAATCTAAATCAGCAATGTAACTAGTAATGAAATCTGTAAAATACATGTAGTGGAGCAAAAGGTTAAAAGTAGCAATTTCTTTTTAATTCATAATCACAAAGCTCAAACACAGGTCATCATTTCTGTTAAACTCTATGACTTCAAATGTAATTACAATTATTTCACACAGTTCAAATAACAATGTGACAAGATGATATGCAAGTTCAACATCTTGTGATCAAATTAGAAGCCTGTAGCAAAATCTTAGATTCTTGCTTTTTAATCTACCCACAACTCATGTACTTTACATGTAATAACAATCAGTCTGTTTTGTCACAGCTGCATTTATTGTCAAGACATTCTCCTTTCCATCATTGCAGCTGTGACAAACAGTTTTAAAGAAAATGTAGGTTTTTACCTCGACCAGAATCTATGATAGCACAGGTGAGCTTTGAGCTAAATACAATCCATATGACAAAATAATACATATAATGTGAAAATATATATAAAGCTGGAGCCATAAATATATTGCGTGGGGCTTTAAGGCGTCAGGCGGTAAAGACCCATACAGATTTACCACAACATCCCCGGTTCAGTGGCACATGGGGAAGTTAGAGGCCCAAATATGACTAGAAAAATGTTATTTTCCCTGTTACATTTTCAATAAATTATGGCAAATATTCTGCTTGGTAAATGAGAAGCAAAAGAAAAGGCGGTTCTTTTTTGCACAAAGTTAAAATAATATCAACAACTATTCCTACTCAAATGTACTTCCTCCAGACATCATGCCCCGGCCTCATGGCTATACAGTAAACTGCATATACAGTATATGCTGTATATAAGGGTGTGTGTGTGTGTGTGTTTATGTGCACTGTTGGTGCTGGGCCCGATTGCCATACAGTGTGGGCACCGTAACCATCTATAACCATGTGTTTTCTATTAAATCCCCTTGATTCTCCCTGAAGGCTGTAACATAGCATCACAGATATTTTATTTTTATGGGACTGAGTGAACTCCAAATCACATTACCCAATCAGACCCAGGTGGAGCCATGTAAAAACACAGCAGTAAAATCTGAGAACACACACACACACACACACACACACACACACACACACACACACACACACACACACACACACACACACACACACACACACACACACACACACACACACACACACACACACACACACACACACACACACACACACACACACACACACACACACACACACACACACACACACACACACACACACACACACACACACACACACACACACACACACACACACACACACACACACACACTGAAATGTGCTTGACTGGAAGAGAAAACAACCCTCTATTGTCTGGAGAAGATGTGACACCTGTGGAGAAGTGTTCCAGTCCACATGCTTAATTTTAGAATATCTTACACCACATATGCACTGTAATGATATACAGAGCAGAGTGTTTCTCCATGATAGAGAGTGGATTTAAAACAAGACTGCTGCGTAAGCAATAGTTTTACAGTAACATGAAGCTACTTCTGGGGCTGCACTCAAATCCATCTGGTGACTCTTGTGATGAAGCAGAGGTGAAGGTTTGAGGTTTGTCTTTAACACTAACGGCTCTTGTTGAGGTTCTGCAGCAGGTCAGAGCACACCTGCTGAAGCTCCTCACTGATGGTGCCTTCAGGGACCTATAATTAAAGGTGTGGAAGTGCTCTTAAAAGCCAACCAGCTGATGCTTAATGTCCCACGAGGGAGACAGAAAGTGAGAAAGTGCAAGAGATGCTGTATTTAATCTACCTGCAAAATCTGACAAATATTTGAGACTCAAACAGTTCTTTGTGAATATATTGTGCAATGACAAGGGTTATGTTTTGTTATGTAAGGAGAGACGCATTCAAATCTTCAACTCCATTTTGATTGAATATCCAGTCCCGAAACTTTACAGCTACACTGTCAGATTGGAAAAAACACTTGTCGACGCCAATATTTTTTCCTTTTTCCATTTCCCTCCGTTAAAGCAGCAGTCCATCCCCTGCACACTGCTGAAATCTAGAGCATGTGTGCATTCAGCGAGAAGAGCCTTCTTTAATTTCAACAGAGAAAGTTCACCTGTATTCCTAAACTAAGCATATAATGACTTAATAAATACCAGCAGTATGCATTTACCACCTTATAATCTAAGTGAAGGAGCTTTACCTTTACGGATTTTAGCCGTATAACACCATTTACATGCACAACAACCTATATAACAAACTACAGGAAAGGGAACCCCGCAAAAAGCCTAATAGTGCCTCTTTAAGGACATATTCTATACCGTTCTGTTCTGCTATATTCTGCAGTTAAAAAGTATTGTCAGTTCAATGGGTTTAAAGTTTGCGAAGTATGTGTCTTACTGTTAGAGCTGTTCAAGGTGAAGTCATTTGATAGTATTTTTTATTCTTTAGTCTAGTGCTTTAAAGTAAGGGTAAGGCCCCTCAAAAGGATCAAACATATACATCTCAAAGTTCTTGGAGAGATAGAATAAAGACACAAAAATGTGCTGCTAAATACTCTTGTGTTAAGATTTTAGACTTTTCTCTGACCTTTTGTGTTTTAATTGATTTTATACAAGTTTAATACCGCTTTGGTGGAACACCTTATTGTATGAAATGGGACATAGGGCCCAAGCCAGTCATTGCTTTTTTTCCATTCAAGTCACAAGCAAAAAATAATGTAAAAATGCATTTAGTTTCTTAATGGTCCAAGCTTATCATGTGTTTTCATTGTCAATCGGAAAAGTCTTAAAAGTTAATTGTAACTATAGATGTAAAATAAATGTGGAAAAGTCCAAACTACAATAGTTCCCTGTAAACTATAGTGAAAGTATCTAAAAAAAGTACTTCAGTAAAGTACTTAAATTAATACTCTGTTTACACAACTGACAACACATAAATCCACTCCCTACACATTCACTTAACAACTACAGAGCATATAGTAACAATCCTATAGAAACTGATGATGTCCGTTTTGTGATACGTCAGCAGTGACAACTCATCCGCTGCCCGGCTGTAGTTTGCACACAGTGGCAGCCTGCAGCACGTCATGAGGTCTTTTTGATGTTAGAATATATGACCTCAGATCTTCCCTGACAGCCTCTAATCAGTGAAGACATGAGGAACGGAGAGACAGCGAGGTGGAGAGACAAACAGACAAACAAAAAGAGAGTGCTTCTTGTAAACAGGAGAATGAGGAATGACTGAGGACACGTGTGCAAACACAGAGCAGGCACTGTGTGTTAATGTGCACTGGTGCAATGTGATGAAATACATTCACTAAAGTACTGTATTTAAGTACAATTTTGAGGTACTTGGAATGTTTCCATTTGAGGCAACTTCAAACTTCTACTTTACTACATCTTGGATACTTCTTACTGCGCTACCTTTATTTCATTTAGTTACTAGATACTTTGTTTATAAAATGTAACAACAGTGAAGTGATGCTTACACATTACTGCATCTAATCCAGTAATATAATATACATTATTCTGAAATGGGCCGTTTTGCATGATAAGTACTTTTACTTTGGTATATTTTATGCAAATTCGATGTACTTTTACTTTAGTAAGATTTTGCAAGCAGTATGTTCACTTGTAACAGAGTATTTTCGTCATTGTTTTTCACAGTAGTTGAATGTGCATCTATATCTAACTCCTCTACATTTTCTCTACATCCATCTTTACAGTCTGTGTGAAATCAGCACCCTCTTAATACCTGATTAATTGACCCAAAATGGAAAAGATTATAGTAGAAACTTCATTTTTGTCATATTTCCTGTCACTGGAGCTACACCAACATCTCATCTGGACCCAGACCTCAAGTCAGAGACAAACAAGTAATTGAAGCTCAGAAATAAGAGGGAAAGAGTGCAGTCTGCTTCGAGTAACCTAATCCCCCTCAAATGGTAGTGATGAGTGGGGTTTCTGCTTTGGGCAGGGTCGAAGTTCAAGCACGTGTGGGAAACAAAGTCAACAGCATTTAAGGGATGATGTTCCCTGAAATGCTGCTATTTATACCAAATTACAGCATGCACCTCAGCTAGCGAGTGCACAGCTGGTTTTCTCTTGCCAGAGGCATTGATTTGAAGACTCTTCCAATCAAACAACGTCTGCCTTGAGTTACAGCCGAGCTAAGTAAGCACTGGGTGCCTCCAGCGCAGTGTTTTCAATGTGGGGTTGAAATTACAGACTTTGCTGTGGTGTGTGATTAGGGTCTGGATGTGAGGATGTCAGTCAGCCTACAAACATTGGAGGGAAGAGTGGCTAATTGACATGACATGTCAGGAAGAGGCAGTGATAACACACGTAATGTTCTTCTTTTATACTATTTGATCTGAAGCTGAGTGTGTGGAGCCTTTAAGTGTGTATGCATCACATTTCAAATTACAGCCAGATAATGGAGTGATTGTGTGGGCTTAAATCTCCCTTAAATGTTGTCTCTCTCTCTGTTTTCCATCTGTCTGGACAAATAAAAACACTGAATGTCGGTTCATTATCCACTCCCCTCTGAAATCAACCACAGGCATTTCATATATTTTCCTGTCATAAGCAATAAGCCCTTCTTTCCGCTTGGACAATGAGCTTATTTACCCCGATAAAGATGGTTTCCTACTTACATCCAGCCAAAAGAGCACACAACAAAAAGGTCATCAAATAAAAAATCCACGCCCGAATACTCTTATAGTGGCATAAATCATCTGTGGTGGTCAGTGCGTCCCCAAACTTAATTTGTGGTCAAGTTTTGTAATTTCACTTTTTGTTTCCTCAGCTTGCTTTGTCTTGTTGTGCTTTTATTATTTCTTTGTTCCCTAGGATACCACCAGGACAAAGAAAGACGCCTGGCTTCAGAGAGGAAAACTGATAGAGGAAGAAAAGTCGCAAAGTGAGAAAAAAGAAGCTCGGCTCTCATTAAAATCAAAATGTATAATGATATTGTAGATTTTTGTCTGGATACTGAATACACACATGGATTCTCTACATTTCTATGAAAAACAGTTTGCTATTGATGTTTTAGAAAGCTGTATAGAGACATGTTCACAAAATTGAAGATAGAGACCATATTCTGAGGTGACATCATGTCAACAAAAAGAGAGTTTCAACAGCATTTAAGCATTTGAAGGAAGATCTCAACATCATGCGTGTCTGCAATTCAGGGTTATTCTTTTAAAGTTTTATAAATCAATTAAGAATTTTGATTAAAAAAAAGATATACTAAATAGTATCAAATCTCCAAGTAGCTAAAGCTCAGTCTATTCAATTTGAAGACCATTTGTGGATCAACTATCACAAAATGTGTATTTGTATATGTATGTGCATGATGTAAAAAGTGTGTACTGTGTGAACTGTATGTACCTGTATAAAAACGCATGTGTGTGTACGACGGAGTGGAAACTGAATTTCCCCCTCTGGGATTAATAAAGGTCCATCTTCTTCTTCTTCTTCTTCTTCTTCTAAAACCCATTTTTATTTGACTTCAATAATGTAAAATTGGCAAAAGAAGTAAATAATTCAATTGGAGAGGCTGAAAAAAATGAATGTTTGGTATTTTAGCATAACACACACGCATGCATGCACACACACACGCACACACACACACACCTGACCTGAGGGTCACCTTACCCTCTTTATAACAATTACTCCATTGATCAGCGTCACCTCTCCTCTCCTCTCGCTGACTGTTCACATTTCAGAACTGTGAGCTCATACATATTCTTGAACCTTCACAAAACTCTTTTGTGTCAAGTTGGGTTAACAAATAACTTCTAAAAGGTAGAAAAAAGAGGCCTCTGTGTGGAACATCTATCGCCTACATACCACCTACATACCACCTACGTAACACCTGCCTAACACTGAGGAACACACACACCACCTCCACCACTCAAAAGCAGGACATGCACTGCAGGGACGGGAATCTTTTCAAAGCTGTAACTTGACTCTGAGTATTCAACATTTCATCAGCTGACCACAACAAACCATAAATTAGGCAGTTGTTACATTTTTCTAAAATATACTTACTGACTACCCCGCCACAATAAAGCAAACAAAGATGCGGAAGCCTGATGCAAGGCATTAAAATAAGAGTCCCATCATTGTACCACTTCTTCTGTCGCTTGTAAAAGGAAGAGTTACACAAAAGAGAGACATTTGTGTGATGCAGCGAACACTCAAATATTGTCTGTTATTAAAGGTATTAAGGTAGCCTGCGCTAAATTAATGCAACACGGGAACAAAAATATATTCTTTAGAGGTTGAAGTGAATCGCTTCTGCTGGAGTTTTGATGACATTTAGAAAGAGAAGACTCGTTCATTTATATTCTTTTCTTCAACCATGATTATTATTTGAAGTGAAAAGGTGTTTAAAGGGAGGAATGAGCCCTAATCACATATAACCACAGCCAAGTTAAACAGCGTATATTAATGGCTTCAGTTGGAAACAGCTGGATCTGCAGCAGAGCAGAGAAGACTTTGAATCTGGCATTGCTCTACTCTGCAGACGTAAAGAATGGACAGTAAATCAGCAGCTACTTCACACAAATGGTACATGGAGTTCAAACGTCCAACTCAGGCTCCAACTATGAAACACTTCAAGGAACTTTTAAGGTACTCTCATGGGCTTTGAGAAACATGGTCAGACTAAGTTTTAAAGTCCAAACCATGATTTGCAACAGCAAAGAGCTATGGTTAAAAGTATAAAAGGTAAAGAGGACTTACTTTTAAGACGTCCTATCCTTTCAGACCATTTGTTCGGAGATGTATTATTCCAGTGAGAGTCAGGACGACTGGATGTTACAATCAGAGCCCTTCTCTCTTGCTCGCCCTCAGACCGTAAGTCGCCTTCACCCGGGCTGATGTAAGAAACCCCTGCACACATAGGAAAAAAATTGAGGGAGAGAAGAGAGAGAGAGGAGAAGAGAGAGAGGGGGAGGCAAAAAAAACCCCTTCACATTCTGTGGATTCTTGGGAGAGTGCCAGAGTCCCAGAATTCCACATGCCACACATAAGGTTTCAATTAAGTGCGAATCCAACGCTCCATCAGAAAGCTTTCTTCTTCCTCCTGCTGAAAAGAGTCTTTCTTTGACAGCTACAGGCTGAAGCAACCATAATTCAAGGTAACGTTTGGGGCTGCTGAACTCATTTCTCTGTCATTGTATAACAGATTTATAGAACTTAAAAATAGTTTCTTGCTTCAGTGTTACCATTTTTCAAGGCAAGCATAGATTTAGAATGCTGTAAATACATCACCTTGATCTTCAAATGCTGTAGATCTGATGATCACACACATAAAAAAAGACACTTTTAAATACTTTTTTTCTTTAAAACAGCACTTCGTCACAGCACTAATAGTCAAACCAGATGAAAAGTGAAGGGTCAAGTGTCAAAGAGAGGTTGTCTTCTACTGACATCATAAAGGGTGCCATTAGCTGATGATGTGGCCTCAACTGTTTGACCAGACTGAAGTTAAAAAGTTATTTTGAAATGGTTTCATTCAAAGAAATTAAAATGTTTCCTAAATGGCATCCATACTATCTTCCACTGTATTCCAAATAACTGGAAGGAATTTATGGATATTATAATCCACTTGAATGGAGTTTTTCTTCAGCTGCTTTTGACCATTTTTAGGCCGTCTAGCACTCTAGGGATAATGATGTTGGCTGTTGCTCTGCCAATTAATGGTCCTGAGTGAAATATCTCAACAACTATCCAATGGGTTGAACTGTGAAATGTTTACAGACAGCTAAGGTCCCCAGAGAAGCCTTCTGACATGGTTCATCCCCTGAATGTTTCTCTAGCGTGGTTGCGTCTTAGGAAGACATTTAGTTTTGAGTGAAATGTTAATACAAACAATCATGTTCCCTTCTAATCATTTGTTGACCTTGTAGTGATCACTAATTTACTCATGTACATAATTCACTCATGGAACTACAGGTGGGGGGGTATTGTTTCCGCATGGACATATGTGTTGCCGATTGTATTTATTGTGTGCCCTCCTGGCTTCTTCCTCTTCTCTTCCCGGGCTTCGACCCAACAACATGTGCATTTCTGCTGCTCAATAAAGCCATCTTTGTACCTTCATTGCACCGCCTCCGACTCCCTTCTCTCAGCACTACAACCTCATATTTTCTCATTTGCTGCCATTCTCAAGGTTTACATTTTTTTTATTTGGCCTGCATAAGCTGCCCTTTCTGTATGGTGCAAATCAGGGTTCCAACACCTTCTTATACATCAAATTTAAGTACTTTTCAAAGACTTTGCAGTTCCCGCATATTCAAGGATCCTACACAAAGATAGTTTGTGTAATTATCTTCATAATTTCTTAAGGCAGGTGGTGCGAGTATGAATGAGGTATTTCAGCAAGCAAAACGTAGCCTATTTACTAACATGAAGTGAAAAGATATCAAAATAACTTCAGTTCTGTTCTTCCACAAAATATATAAATGTAAGCACTTTTAATGACTTATGTCTATATTAAAAAAACGTTCAATGTCTTAACTTTTTCTCTTTTTCAGAACTTTTTAGGTAGCTGTGGAAATGATAGCAAATGTTAGCATGCTATCACGCTAAGCTATTATACATCCATGTTTGTACCCTGCTTAACATTCAGCTAAAGGCTAAAAGCACTGCTGTGCCTAAGTACAGCCTCACATACAGTCCTACCTGCTAACATGACTCTGGACGCTGTGGACTCGTTTCACGTTGAATATAAGATCTCTGCAGCATAACATTCACAGTACAAATAGTCTGAAAAGGCTTTTCTGCCTAAGTAGGCTACACATAATGCAGTTATGGGTCTGGAGGGACTACATTAAAAAAACTAGTCAGAAAGGAGCCACAATAATATTTCCTGAATATCTCCAGAGCTGCATTGCATGTTCTGGCCCATCTTAAATATAAACCATGTGCTGGACAATCTGATTCAAGACACCAGAAACTGTAATGCAAAAAGCACAGCCTTCAGTCAAACTCACATAGTTTACTGATTTTTCGGAAAATCTACCAATAGGCTAGGCTACTTATTTCCCAGTATTTTTTGTGTCTTCACACTCAAAGCCACGATAAACTGAAAACAGAATTCCCACACCGTATTAAACATAAAACTCAACAATTTTCCTGATCGATTCTCTCAAATTTGAGGACCACAATTACATATTTTGGGACAAAGATCATGGTTAAGTTACGTTACAACAGGTATTTTTATAAGGAGAACTGGCATCTGACGGTGGTACTTTCTCAAATGCAATGACGCAGGAGTTGTAGCATACATAATAGGAAAAAAATATATATATATATATTTTTTTAAACGGTATTTATCTTTTTTACCCCTCAACTTCACACGGATCTGTGGGGACATTTGTGAGGATCAAATAGACATCCTGGATGCACACAGGTAACCACACACATACAAAAGACAACATGTTCAGTTGGTTTTCCAATTAGGAAACTTCTTTAATAAAGAAGATAGAAATCATCTCTTAAAGCTGGATAATATCTGATCTTCAACGATTGCAAGCTGAAAAGAACCAGATATTATAAATACCCCCCACATCCCGTACCATGTACCTAGATTACATGCTAATTAATAAGCACCTTTCTGATTATTTCATCTCAGTTCAATGTTGTATAAAAATCACCAGGTAAAATGAGTAGATGGTCATTTCCACCTATAGAGCATCTATCAGTACATATAAAAATAAGTCTCATAAACTAAATAAATAGATGCACCTGAAGACTGCTTCATCCAGTCAGTAAAACAGGGATTTCGTACTTCATCTTATGCTATGTTCAAGTGCTCTTCATAACAAATATGAACTTAATATGATATTAACGTAGGAAGCAGAAAGAAAACTTGGCGCAGAAAAGCAAACGATTCAATTCATCTGGCTCGTTCATTCATTTTGGAGAAGACAGTCTCTTTCATGAAAATGTGCATGTCTATTTGTTATTGCACAGTGATGACAATGTTGAGAGACAAAGGGAGGTTGGTCTTTGGTGTTCCCTTTCTCTCTCTCCTTTATTGTCTAAACTCCGTTCTTCACCAGCTCGTGGACTCCTTTCTCATCGATCATCACGTTTGGATGGAACTCTCGTCCCTTCACCAGATCTTCAAGACCCTTGAAAGAAGTAAATAACACCATCAGGACATTCACCAACCGCTCTTAGGAAGAAATCTTCTTCCCACTTATGCATTTACCAATGTTTTCTTGTTTGTAAATAACCACACTGACATTTAATGGGGTGACGTCTGTGGGCTAGTTCAGGCCGTCAAATCGGGCACCAATAATACATTTACACGTGACGCGCCTCGTCCCTCTTACAACCAACCAAACACATGCTCCTAAACCTCCCGCTCTGTTTAAGCTGCCACTTCTGCCTTTGCCTTTATTAATATGTTCTAGTTTCTTTACAGCATTGAAAGAAGCCTCTGAAATGTTGTTATACTTTAGTTCAGGGGTCGGCAACCCCTGGCACGCGTGCCACCAATGGCACGCGGCACCGTAACCAGTGGCACACTAGGAATAAGTGGAATAAGTGTACAAAATATTTATTTTATTTTCGGATCCTGAACGAGACCGCCGCCAGAGCGCGTCTCCCCGTTACCTGCAGAAGGAAGCCATGCACGCAACGCAGCCCCACTCTCTTTAACTCCAGGCGACTTTCTGCCGCTTTCCTCCGTAATGCAGTGCTGATAGTTTCACCACAGAGGAAAGCACTTCACAAATTGCATTACCCATAAGGAGCTGTAAAAATGCCCCAGTTTTTGCGTGGCGATCGATATCGGCCGATACTCACTCTCTGCCGATCGATCGGTGCTCTCTAAAAAGGCCGATCGCGAGGCGTAACGTAATGACACTTTTCTCTGTGTGCGGCAAAACAAGCTCGCAAAAAAATCGCTTCACCAGTCTGGCAGTATTTTAAGGTGTCCGAAAATGACAATAAAATAGCGGTTTGCAACGTGTGTAAAGCAGAAATCCTGCAGCTCCACCCGCTGTGACGGACCGGTGAGCGGAGCAAAACACACAAGAGTTAGACCTAACACACTTAGCTATTTTATCTACCTTTGGAACTAGTTATACATATATTTATTCTTCACTGTCACTCATTACTGGATCAGTGAGCTGCATGAGATACTGACAGGCTGTCAGGAGAGAGAGAGAGGGGGAGAGAGGAAAAGAGAGCGCTTCCGCTCATTTCTCCCATGTTATTATCCAAAGTTAATGTAAACTTGAATAATGTAGGCTACTTCATTTGAATGTAACAATTATGTTGGTTGTTGTTTGTGGAAGCGCCAGTGAATGAGCCCCATTAACTGAGTTTTAAACATCACTTTTCACGAGTGTTTTTGTCGAGCTCTTCAAATGCACGCTGATAAAACATTTTTTTTTTTAGAATGGCACTTCATATCAAAAAGGTAAGAAAATCAATCTACGCACACTAATGACAACATGTATGTGCAACATAAAGGTTATCTTGTTTTCTTCAATTCTACAGTTATATAATATTAGGGATTTAAATATATTTACATACTGCCTGTGCTGCGGCACCTCTTTTCACCCTCTGTCTGAAACCAGAGCCCAGTCTGCTCTAAATGGGTAGTTGGCTGGCTATGTTGTTAATTTGACCTCTTAGGCCCTTTCTAAAGAACACATTTGAGAACAAACATAGGAAAATACGAGTGGGTGTGCAGATTATTCCAGGTCGACTGCAGGAGCAGAACAACATCTGGAGTTTACATTTTATACATTATTCCTCGCCTCCTTACCTCTCCCCCGTAGGACACCAGTGGGGAGATCTCACACTTGATTGGCAGGTCTGTTCCGTCCTTCAGGCTGCGTTGGAAAGGAACAAATTCAGGGAGAATAACAGGGAGAAAAAAATAAAACAGAATGAGAAGAGTGATTGTCTCATGAAAGCACAGAGGGACGGTAGTTGAGAGAAGCTTTTGAGCATCCTTGACACAGCTGTTCTTCGACTGCAGCTTGTGATTAGAGTTCAAAGGCAGAGAATTAGAGCTTCATTATTCCCAAACATGACCAGTGATTATCCCTCTGACCCATAACAGACTTCCTCCAGAAGAAAACAAATGAATGACGGGTAATGTGGTGGTATCTCCTCCCATTTTTTCTTAAAAAACCAGGGGAACTTGCCACCACATTCCCATCACTCAATTTGTTAATTTCTAGATAATCATTACAGACAAGAATCACTGATCACACATCAGGTGCTTCAGGTGTTTTCTGAGCAGCTGCCCACACAGCTGTATCATTAGAATGAAGGAAAATTGATTGTTTGAGCAAAAAGCACACCCTTTAAGAGCCAGAATAACATTCATGGGGGCCATAAATGTTATTGAAGCACATGCTAATGTATTATTAGGTCTGCGGGAAAAAGCAGGTGGATTTAAACCCAAAAGGCTGACAAGCAAGCAATGAATGGATAGGCTTGTCATAACCATTTTGCACAAATCAACAGGTTCATCATCTATTGCAAAGTTGCAAAACTGCTTGCCACAAAGTCTAACCAGTACCCATTACCCAGCATGCAATACAACGTATTTATTAGTAGCAACCATCTGAGGGGATAATGATCTGTCAGCAGGTCATTATGACTGCACATCATCTGACCAGGACGCAGAGAGCACTGCGTATTCAGTCGTCTAAACTGATCCTCGCTGTCATTCCCTTCATCACAACCGGCTGCAAAGAGACAGAAGATTGGCCGCAGCCTTTCATGCGTCCACGCAGATTCCTCTTTTCAGTGGTAATGAAGGAAAGCCGATCAGAAGAAGATATTATATAGTGTTAACGTTTCAATAGCGAGAGGGAAAGAAAGCCAGACCCCATCACCATGCACTCGGTACTGCAGGGGATGATAATTACTTTCTGTTGCCATCATCTGTGACACTGCCTGCCGCTCCGTCTCTGGAAACATTTCACGGGACACACAGGAGCAAGACAAAGCATGAGGGAAGGGGAAGTGAGAGTGTGAGGCTAAAAGAATATAGTGTTTATGACACCAAAAAAAAGCCAATGCATATATACACAAAGTGTTAAAGGCTGGAGCGACCACGAAGACCCCACTTCTGTGCTCATGCCAAACATGATGCGTGTGTGTGTTGTGACGTGACATGACATGCACGGTGCTGCGTTTTAACAGGCTGGCTGCGGTCACCTCGGTATGGCGGGCACATGTCTGCCGTTCTCGTCGATAAAGTGTCCCCCTGCGTTGAGCACCCAGCGGTGGTGCAGAGACATGAGGGCGTGTCTGGCTGTGGTGGGCGTATCTTTTGCATCCTGACTGTCGGCGTTCTTCAGCGGGGAAAACTCGTCCTCCCGCAGCACCTCATACACCACAAATGTCCTGTTTGACACACACAAAACAAGACATTAGCACAACAGAGTAAAGGGTGGACAATGAGAAGTTCTCAAAAAAAGACACAACGCAGATTTAAAGCAGCATTTAGTTGATATGCAGGTAGCTAAATGGGCATATACGACCTAAAACGTTTTTCTGAATATCTGAATTGATCAAATTGAGGACCTACATAGTTGTATGGTTCATCAATTAAGGATTGCTTAATTGCTATTGGTGCTATTGGCAAGTAAAGTGCTCTAGTGACTTGTAAAAAAACAATTAAGCACATCGGCCTTTGCATACTGTATGTCACACTGTGTTCTTACCGGTAAATTAAAATGTAGTCATTTTTTGTAGGGGCAAGAAGACAAAAGAAACAGAGTTCTGCATTTTTAAAGGGCATTTGTGACAATGTATCCTTTCAGTTACAGCCAATCTCTTTGAAATAATTGTGTATAGAAAAAAGAAAATATATTTTTTGGCTAGTGTGCGTAATGTAATCCAATTAAATGTGTTATGCCAAAATGCCCTCACAGACTGACGCTGTTTCTAGGTGCTAAATAATCACATAATCAGGCCAATTTTAATATTTGACACAAGGCCACATATACTGTATATGACCAATATTCACCCAGCAGACTGGGAGATCCTAAAGCCAACAGTGTTGAGAAAAAACTGAAAAATATCCAGTTGCTAATTAAGTTAGCTCATCTGGATTCTGCTAAAGCTGCTACTCTGCCAGCTTGGGCACTACTGTAATCCATCACCTCGACAACACAGAAAAACGTTTTTTATTTATTTTAAAAACTAAAGAAAACCTTGGGGGAAGGTTTGCATAGCTGGCTGCATAGTTTTTCCATCACTCAATCTTTACAGGAATCCTTTCATTAGATGTATAGTTCTATTAGTGGCAACGTGACTCAGAGCTGATGTAATGCAGCGCTGGAGGAGGAGGAATGAGTGAACAGCTCATAAACCTCCATCTTTCTGCACAGAGCTTGGCAGGCTCTGTCTGCTGGACCAGACCTTGAAGAAATGGCAGCACTGGGGCATGTGGATAGAGATCAGGACTGGAAAAATGGAGTTGGTTCATGCATGGAAGGACAGATCAAGGACTAGTAAAACCCAGAGTCTGAGGGCTGCCAAAAGAACATATGCAATCCAGCCACCTCTCAAAAGGAGAATAGGATATTCATTGTATTCTCCATACTTTAAGGCTGTTACTTTGAGGTGAGAGGCTGTCTGCTGATGCTCTCTCACACTCTGTGCCCTCTATGGAAAAAAACTGCTCTGTAACTCACTTGGCGAACTGGAATATGTCAAAGACAAACTTTTCCATTTTAATTCCATTTGGTTTGTCTGGTTTGATTAGTTGACCCTCTCCATTCACATATGGGATTTTCTTCTGGGCCACGTGGTGCTGCAGCTGTGGCTCGTACTTCCTGTTGGACAAACAAAGAAAAAAGAAGCTAGTTCATGGCAGCGCATTAACTTTATAAATCATATGGAGCTACTGTTCTCAATACAAGAAAGCACAACTACTGATGAAAAGAGCACAACACTTCATGAAAGCGTTCCAAATGTTCAGGGTGCATTGTTCTTACTGCACTACGTCTTTCAGAAAAGAGAAGCTGAAGAAGTGATTGGCCACGTTTCCTGCGTTGAACATCAGCCGGCCGTCAGCGCTGCGCTTCTCAGCGGTTGCCAGGGTGATCTCGCTGTACTCTACCACCTGATAACGTCCATCCACCTTGCAGACCACGCCCACCGCCTCTGTGGGATTGTTCTTCTCTACCACCTGGAAAAGATAAAACCAGAAGACTTTATAGCTGACCTGAACACAGTGTGTCACTCAGAGGGCTCTGTGATTCACAATTGCACTGGATCGAATAAGCAGTGTCTTAAACAAAAGGCTTAACAGCCACTGATGCCATAGATAATGTCAAACTGTTAACAAATCTCTAAGCATTCGACCGAACACAACAGAGCCGCCCAGCTAACCAATCAGAGCAGACTGGGCTCTGGTTTCAGACAGAGAGTGAAAAGAGTATTTCACAGTATGAGAAAAATGAAGCACTAGTTGAAAGAATACAAATAAGCCTAAAGTTTAAGTTTCTCTGATATTTTAAGTTGGATCAAAAAAGATATTTTCTTAAGTGTATTTACTTTTTAAAGCCGATAAGTTCAAGTCTTCACTGAATAAAAAATAAAAACCCTTCTCCCCATCTGCTGCTGGATGCTAATGACAGAGTGGAGTCCTGATGAGGGGTTGGTGAGCAGGGTGGAGTGAGGGGGAGGGGAGGGGGAGCCACATGAAATGGAGTTCAGTAATTTATGATGGGAGGGTGGGACTCTGCTCTGATCTGATCCTTCCATCTCTGCTCCACCGCACAACTCGTAATGTCAAACAGGAGTCTGGACAGTGTTTAGTTCCACACAGTTAAATATTTAGATGTATTCTGCGTGAGCTGGAAAATATACAAAGTAGGATGAACACTCTCTGTGGTCCTGCTAATAACGAGTCTTCTAGAGTCAGTCGGAGTATCTCACAAGAACTAGATCTTACAAACATGACCTCAGATACGTTTGATTTAAGAAGTAGAAGCAAAATGTATAAAAAGAACTGAGAATACAATAAATTGTGTATTAAGATGGTTTTGATGGAGTTCCCAGGGCATACAAATAATTATATTTTTCCAATTAAGAATATTCTGGCAGCAATGGTTAGTCATAAATGCATAAATAACTCTAAAGTTTCAACCCCAAAAAGCATAATAGGTATGATTTGAGAGCTTGATTTAATGGAAGCAAACATTTAGTTTAAAAAAAATAAACAGTGTAGTTTCATCCAGTTTTATTTTGGTTTAATACATTTGAAGATACTTGTTTATATATAATATACTGTACATGGCATTGTATTGTATTAAGTTTTGACTTGGCGCAGGCTCCTTAGGACTTCTGCTGGACGTTGCCCTTTATAGACAGAATCATATAAAACAGCTAAGCTTCCTGGATATAAGATGATGAATCTGAAATGAACATTCAGGCTGGCTACGTGGTGACTCAGGAGACAATCAGGCATACGTGCCTCAGTTGCACTCACAGGTTTCTCACCGCTGGATTTAAAATACACTGGCAGGACATGTTTGTTTCCATGACACGGAGGTTCTTAGTAAATGACAGCTTCTCGTTGGAGTTACAAGATTATTATCTTGTTAACTCAGAAAAAGAGGCCAAAAACGTTATCTCAAGTGAACGCATTCTTTTTATTATCTGTCCCACTTTAATGTTTATAACTGTTTGGATCACCTATTGGTGGCAACCATGGCAATAACTATTTTTACAACAGGAGACCAATCTGATCACAACTCTCAATCCTTGATCTGTTCAGCAAGTCACTTCCAGCTGCCAGCTTTTTACAACCATTTTTTCTGAATTGTGATGGACACATTTTCCCTAACACTTTCTTGGTTACTGAACTTTGTCACTGGTAAACATAAAAATTAGTCTTATTTGTTCTCCCTCCAACCCTCTGTGTTCTCAACCTGCACAGGCTCAACAAACAATTGGTAGTAGTGACTGCATTTCTGATCAAAATAAAAGAGAGAACATTTGGGATTTAAGCCTTTGCTTTAATGTACATGGTATCTATCCACAATGTAATGTGATGCTTTCTATAGCCTATGGTGATTCATATGTGAAAGAGGAAAGTCTCTGTCACACAAAACGGACCAGTTTTTCCGGTGGATCAACGCCCTTAACACATCTCACATTGATGGACCTGTTTTGTGAGTCTGTTTATTCCATGTAGTGCGTAAGCTGCACTGATACATATTACTAGTCAAACAACAAAAAGAGAAAGAAATCTACTTTAATCATTAACATGTTTTATTCACTAGTAGAAAATAAGTTTCCGGTTCAACCGTTTTATTTGAGAAGCTTTTTTTAAATTTCTAAAATGAAAGCACACTCGGTCCTAAGTGGTATCTCAATATCAAACTCATGTGATCTGAGACCTGATGAAAAGTTAAAGATGATTGAGGTCCTAATCTCATATTTCCTATAAAGCTGTAATGAATGTATTGCTCTAGACAAGAAGACTAAAGTAGACAAAGAGGCCTACATCGCCTCCCAGTGGTGAGCTGTGGAGGTTTTTATAGAAACTGATGGTTTAACTGCAAACCCACCACACCTTTTAATACAAGACACACACAGCAGTAACCCTTCAGGAGCTTCAGGAATTTAGAAAAACTAGACCGACTGATCAGACTGGATTCCAGTCAGTCCTCATGGTTTCACTGCTGAGATGCTTTGTTCACGCTCATCAATATTTGTAAAGCTAATGTGTCTTCAACCTACTTGATAGATTCTAACCATTGTGTGCATGCATTCTTACAGTATTATCATTACTTCCTGATACAAGGTAACTGAGCTTATCATTATTGCAGGTGCACAATAATTAGACAGATCATCTTTACGACTGGAATCTAAAACCTGCTGCTGCTAATCTTACTATCTCAATGATGTGATATGACAGCTCGGCTGTTTTTTGACCTAGCTAAGTGTTCCCACCCTACACCACTCCTCTGCTCCCTTAACTGGCCTACCATGCGGTGAAGGGATCTGCTCCTTCTTACATTCAGGACATGGTCAAACCATACACACCAACACGCTTACTTTGCTCTGCATCAGTGGACCCAGGTACCCCTCAACAAAAACACGCCTGTACGATATCCTGGCTCCAAATTTCCCATTGATATCAGGACAGCAGAAAGTCTACACTTCGTCGCAAACTGAAAACTCACCTGTTCAGTTGTAACTTGGCCATTACATTTGTTTAAGCTTAATAGAATACAACTAAAAGAACATTATTATTATTACTACAATAATACATGTAAAAAGTTACACTTTAGGCAGCATCATGTTGTGATAGATATGGATTATTCTAGTCACACTAGGAAATCACAGCATTAAGATTTCTTTTTTTTTTTAGCTTCTTTTAGGTTTTCAATTATGCTCTGAATGTCTCATATTTATGATGTAATCGCTCTAAATATACATAAATTGTCCCTCAGAAAAAGTCCATCATTTATACAGAATAATTCATCCGTTTAAATTAAAGTTGGCCTTTTAAAAAAAAATTAAATCCACAATGCCTGTTACTTGTCACTGCCTGCTTCACTTTCTGTGGAACAAGTGGGAGGGTAAGCAGTCTTTCGACCAAAAATCTACCTATAAATAATAGTAAAATACTTAGAATAGTTGCCTAATTTTTATGAGCAACTATGTAGAAATACTGGGATGAAAACGATGTAAAATAAATGAAAAAGATGAACAGCAATTGAGTGTTGTCAGTGTTAGAAATTAAGCTTTAAAGCCTTTTCAGTACAGACCCACCTAATTAGCACTAACATTCAAATAAGACCTATTTTACATCAATATAAAGGTGTGTGACCAACCTTAGCTCCACAGTCCGCTCCCTTCTTCACACAGAAACCAATAAAGGAGGGGTCAGCCACTTTGACCAGGATGTTATCCACGCAGTACACATGGACGAATCCAACTCCCCTCCGCTCCATGTCGTCCATGATGTTTTGGTTCCCCAGAGCTCTGTAAAGACCCCCGTTCCCATCTGAAAAACAAACACAGAGACACACGTTTGAATCAAGTTTGAATCTTCCTTTGGTCAAATAAGACACAAAGACACTTTTATGGGAGCAAAAGTCACAAATCCTGCAGTGGGCTCACCAGGGGCCATGGAGAGCTTTCCTGTGCTCTCCAGGATGATCTTGCCGCTGTAGTCCATGGCTGGTAGCATGCCCTGCTGGAAGAAGATGATGTTGTTCTTTTCCAAGCCGAAATAGTTGTTTTTTGAGAAGTATTCCTTCGTGGACTCCATTGTCCTGCCGCTGGTCATGATGTACCTGAAGGCAAAGTGGGGGGAATGTAGTTAAAGAGCGCTATTCAGACGCAAGGCCATTCAAAGCTCTTTAGAGACAGATAAACATATTAACAATAAGATGTTAAGAAAATATTGAGAGGCCATTTAAAAAAGAACATTTTTGAAAGAACAAGCATTTAGGAAGTTACACATTAGAAAGAAAATATATTTTAAAAAACAATAAAACAAAAAAAGAAATTAAGCAAATTAAGAATGCATCCTTTTATTGGAAAGAATCAGTAAATAATAGCAAGTAAATATAGTTATCAGTAAACAAAGTGTTTTATAACAACTTTTGAACAGGTTGCTGAGGGAAAACCCTTCAAAGTAAATGCTAAAATGTATTTTAATCTTTAAAATGCAGAAGACATTTCTTTAGCGCCTCTTCAAAGAAATACAATTTACAACAAAGTGGACATCAACCCAAGCCAGAGACATATATGTTTGAAGTATAGGACAGACAATCAAAAGGAAACAACTTCCTTACAGAAACAGACCTGACTTAAATTCTGACATAATTCCCAGTGACTGTTGAACTCTAACTGCATTGTTATGTAAACTTTATGCACTGCACAAATGTCCTGTTAAATCCATCATCCAAACTGTCCTTTGATCCACCCTACGGGGAATTAATCCTTTTCCTGTAATTCAACTTCCTTGACTGAGTTTCCTTTTGAGGCAGTGCTTTGACCCAGTTAATCGTCAAGCAACACAACTACAACAAATGGCTTTGATTCTTAATATGAGAAGATAAGACAGTTTTTGGTAGCTTAGATCTTTTCTTCTTCTTCAAATAAAGCAGCGAAAGACACACTAACTCAAACGCTTTAGTCATCTCTTCCTAAATAAGCGTCCTAAAGCACAACATGACTTCTTACCAGGGAATACAGCACTTGATTTTGTGCTTCTGCTCAGCCAGCTGCTGCAGCTTCAATATGCGCTCGGCCTGGATCTGAAAGAGGGTTTTGTGGGACGGCAGCCGCACGTCGTACATGCCTTTGGGGTAAGAGACCCCCAGTCTGGTTCCCTGGCCCCCGGCCAACAGCAGGACCGCCACTTTACTCTGAGAGATGCAGTGTAGACCTGAAGGAGCACAGAGCAGGACAGTCACTATACATAGAAGCAAGAATATTTGTCCTATAAAGCGTCAATGTAAAGATTGTGAAACACTTAGGGTTTGTATGGCTTTTGTAAAAATAAAATGCAAGAATCAAAAATGTCTTGACTTCCGAAGTAATTTACATCAAAATGTTAACTTTATTTGCAAAAAATAAGATTTACAAATTCCTTTGTACCCATGGCAATTAATATACAGGATCCTCTAAGCAGAAATGTTGATACATGATACATTTTTATCATAGGCTCGCCTTAGATCAATAACAAACTTTGCTAATTAAATGCATTAATAAGATGTCCATCATGTTATGACTACTCCTAAAGTACATTGCTGACATAAGCCCTAAAATCTAATTACTCTACACAAGAGTCTGTTTGCTTTTATTGTGGTTCATGGGTTGAACGCTTTATAACAGGGTCAGTTTATCTTACATAAACAGCTGCGACGTGACACGATACGCTCTTCTTTCTTATAAGTACCAATAGACAAGGTTTATGTCAATGGCTTGGGCGGGCCTGCTAGACTTTGACACACACACACACACACGCACACACACACACACGGTACTGACAGAGCACAGTGATCTCATAAATGAGGGTCAAACAGCAACTCTATTTACGTCAGACCCAAATCAGAAACAGATGTTCTCTGCTGCTTGCCTCTATTGTCATCCTCTCCCAGGGAAAAAACCCCACTAAAGAGACTCACTAAATGGTCAGACCCCCACTGCAAAGGGGGATTGCGCAAATTATAATGAACAACGCAAGCTTACTCTTATTTCATAACTACGCAGGAGACTGGGAAAATGTTCTGCAACAACACAGCGAGCAAAAGAGTTCTGTTGATGCTGTGGATTTCTAGAAAAACTATTAAATATGACATGTCATTTGTTAGACGCTTTTATCCAAAGCAAAGTATTCAGTACTGTGGACAATCCCCACAGGAGCAATTATGGGTGAAGTGTCTTGCCCAGGGACACAACGACATGCTGACTGCAGTGGGACTCACTGCAGTCAGCATGTCGTTGTGTCCCTGGGCATGTCGTTGCTATCCCCTGATTCGAAGTCCATCATACTCTCCACTGAGCCACAGCCTCCTTTAATACGTTTTTATTAAATGTTGATTTTGTGCGGGAAGTCATCTACAAGAATGCCCTCTGTCCCATAAATGACATCAAAGCATCTGGGTTACCATGTGATGTTTTAATCCCTTTAAGGCTTCGCTGTCTGACACCAGGAAATATTCCCTCTTCCTCACCTGTGGGCCAATTCTTTTGGTTCACAGCAAGACTTAATTGCTCAGTGTCTCTAGGATTATTGTTCCTGCAGTAACTAGGCAAGTCTTGCGATTACTCATATGTTAATTCCTACTGTATTAAAATGTAATACATTCAATAAAACTAAATATTGTCTTTTTTACAGAGGACATAAGCCACTATAGTAACTTCCGAGCAGCCATGGAGATTGGTTTCCTTATAGCATGTAGTACGTTGTTCAAATAGAGATGTTACATTCAGGCGTACACAGAAGCTGTATGAATGCACTTTCTGTGGGCAGGAACAGTTGAATGGAGCTCACCTGTTAGCTCCCAGTCTTTGAGGCTCTCCCTGTCCCTCGTCACACTGCCCAGCACCTCTCTGGGCACCGGCTCCATGCGAGCGTCCATCTTCTCTTGTTTGCTGCTGCTGGACGTCTCCATGGCCTTCTGGAAGAATCCATTGATCTCCTTAAAGTCCATCCCCTGCAGGTCATGGTTCAGATCGGCCTGCTCCTTGGGGCCCAAATTCTTCCAAAACTGCAGGAGATGAGACTGGCCGGCTTCAGCCAACCTCATGGCGAGTCCGCTGGCGTTTGGGTCCATGATGAACAGGGCTTCTGGTTAACTCTGCCACACTGAAAGACAGATTTAAAAATAAAATGTGTGGTTACTAATTAGGATATCGGGATCATCTAGCTAGATCAGAGAAAATTCTCCTAACTGTCCCCAAACACTGGAGCAGAGCTGAGTAAATCATTCTTCACCTTTTGACGCCCTGCAAGCCTGGAATGAGCTGCAAGGCATACTTACTGAAACCTGATGACTCTTGACATATTTGTAAAATACTTTAAAATATGTTTTTAAATAAATAATGTTGATGCTTTTGTCAAGTGACTTTATTTTCCTTGATTCTCGTAGCCTTTCATTGTTTCATATATATTGTTTTTTGGCCCCTTTTTATACTACCTTTAGTGCATGTACTGCATATATGAAACTTTTGTTTTGCTTACCATCTCGACCAAGGCTCCCAAACAGATTATAAACTGTATCTTATCAGGAAGTTACTAGTTAAATAAAAGAACAATTGAATATCTTCAATCATATTTCTGGAAATGTGAGGGTTATAAAGACAAGAGCCGATATTTGTTCTACCATTTCTCACATATCATTATGTCGGATTTTAAAGACTGATATTTTTAGACTAAATCTGATTTTGTTTAGGAATAAACACAAACAGTTTGTATGGTAAATAAATAAGTTCAGTCATAATGAAAGGAATTTGGTATTTTCCATCACATAACTACCAACTGGTCTGAATATATATAATATATATAAAAGTTCTTCAATGGCAAGCCAAAACGTTTTAAAGTAGGTGTTGTTCTGTTGATTTATGAGTTATTATGACGTCAGTACAATCCTCACTGCTGCTTGTTAAACCAGAACAATCAGTGACAACACAATGCACACCCAGCATGACATTTACCTCTTATTCTGGAACCGTGGGCAATGCAATTATCTTAATAAATGCTGCAATGATTAATTAACCTGTTTGTTTGAACCCACACCCACAATGAGCATCTTGCTAAACCAGTGATTCCTCACACCAATACTGGAGGAGACGTTTTAGCATTTTAATGGGATGGTAAGGGCTACAGCAAGATGGGGCAATATATATATTTTAAATACACAGCTGCTTGACACGTGAATGGTATAGCCTTATTTCTAATTTAAAGCATTCATGATACTTTCAAACGTTATGTTTCCATGAGGCTGTGTGAGAAACCTTCAGTAGGATTATGAAGGTTTCACATGTACAGAGGTGGGATAAGTAATCAGATTGTGTACTTAAGTAAAAGTAGAAGTACCAGTGATTAGGAATACTCTGTTACAAGTAAAAGTCCTTTATTAGAATAATAAATGATATGTTTTGATTGTAATTATTGATGCATTAAAGTGTTATCAAAGCTGGTAAAGCTGCAGCTAGTTTTCATTACTTTGTATACTGCAGGGTAGCTTGTGAATGTCACTCCAGGTGTAAAGGAAGTCTTATTTAAGTGTTGAATATATTTCAAATCATAAGTCAAAATCACTGTTAACCTTTGAATTGTAGTGTGGTAGAAGTAAAAAGTAGCAAAACATGGAAATACTCTACTATGGAAGTACAAGCCCGTCAAAATGAGGTAGACTTGAGTAAATGTAGTTACTTTACACCACTGAGCAGAGGACATTTAATATTAGCATGGCAACATGAATTGAGATAAGATAAGATAAGAAGGACCTTTATTGACCCAAGTATGGAAATTCAGATCGTATAGCAGCAACCGAATTAGACAGAAACACAGATAGTACACATGCGATATAAACGGGCATAATAAGAATACAAGTACAATAAAACAAGAATAAACATGTGTCAACGGTTGAATAGAAATAACAAAAATAACGTGAGATAAATTCTGTTCCGGCACATTAAGCTGTGTTCTTTTAAAAACAAAAAGTGTGTTTTCTATGCAAACTACATTCATCCTCTATCTGGTGTCAGCAGTGACAGCTGAGCAGATATTAGCAGCTAACCGGCTAACTGTGCAGCTCAGAGTTAGCGCAGCTCAATGAAAACTTAAAAGATAACATGCCTGGAATATTAAACTCTTACCTCTCTCGACAAGTACTCCTCTTGGTTTAAAGACCATTAATGCCAGTCTTTGAGGGGTTTATTGTACTGGAGAGTTTGCCTCCCACCCGGACACCACCTCCTCCTACGTCAGTGACGTGGCACAGGCGTAAGGTGCATTCAAGTGCTTCAAATGCTGGTCGGAAATTCCGTCGAGTTAATCCTCAAATGGAGTTTATAAAAATGATAAAACAAGGACTTTCTGATATTATTGGTGATTTAATTTAGTAAACACTGAATGTCTAAATATTAATATTTAAGTGTTCAGGACCATATCAACGGATGGAAGAATTCACTCAAAATATCACTTCGATGCTGAACCGACGAAAACTATGGACTGTAAACGCCCCGAAACTTTTGTTTTATTATTTGTTTGTATTCATGTTGTTGGAGTAAGTCCCTCGGGGTTTGTTAAAGCAATACATTATTGTTTTCAAATGTATTTTCTTTACTATTTTGTATTTTCTGTTTGTCATGTAAGCTGTTTTGGTTGTTTTATTTGTAGGCCTACTGTGCCATCACCATGGCCTTTGTTAGAAAAAGTGGTGGGGACAATATCTCCAAATGTAACATCAGCATAGCAGAAGACAACATTATGTCCCTCCCATTGGTGTTGAACCTCGAGCACCTGCATGAAAAACCAATGCATAGACCTCTGGACCAAAGCCAATGTGTTTTAAAAACCATGAATGCCCATGAATGCTGTGATGTGAATTTGAGTGAATTTGTACCTTTACGCACAACAAGCACAAAGGTATGGAGGACAGAACATTATATAAGTAAACAAATAAATACATGCATAAATACATAATAAATACAGGAATAAATACAGGAATAAAAAAATACAAGAATAAAGAAATGTGAAAAAAACAGAAAGAAAGAAATGTAGAGATAAATACAGGAATAAATAAACAAGAAAACATTTATAAATATGGAAATAAATAAATAAAAGTAAAACAAATATATAAGTTTAGAATAAAACAGAAAACATATGATATATCTTTAATGTATTTCTACATTTATTTTCACTAACATTAACATATGTATGACTTTCTATGTTGTTCTGGTTGGTATTCTTGTATTCTGTGGATACGACAACATTTATAACAAATGTACTTTCAATTGCTCTGAAAGTTTCAACAAGTGCACGTGTCTTTAACAATATCTTTGAGTTAATATCTTATTTAACTTCCGCTGACCAGTCCCACTTTTATTTGGAAGCTTTGTGTCAAGTGTTACACAGTGAAAGGAGAAACACAGTGACTCTTCTCTCTTCAATACATATTTTAACAGCTTACAGCACCGGGAATTTCCAGCGTATTCATGTTCTGCATACACCTTAAAGCCCCCTGAGACAAAAGTACAATTTGTGATATTGGGCTAAATAAATAAACTTTGAATTACTTTACATTTATGGATTTGGCGCAAGAAGTACACTTCCCTTCAGAGCCCTCAAGAGCCAGATATAGATGTTTATTAGCGTTAAAAATTGTTTTTGATATTAAAGGTTTTGCTACTACCTAAAACTCAGTATGTGTAAAGGATGGGATTTCTAACAGGTTTGAGATATTTGATTTTGAAGCTCTTCTCCACTATAGCAGTGAGATAACGCGCACATTTAACAAGCAGCACAATACAGACTAGGATAAATCAACATGATAACTGCATGGCTGGGATTTATGGAAGAGGATTAGGGCCACATGAACAAATAATTTTGGGGAAGTGAAAATAAAAATAATAAATGTTTTCCCCCAAAAATATATATTTTTTAAATCTGAGAAAAAGTCAGATTAAAGTCAGAATTCTGAGATTAAAGTTAGAATTCTGATGACATTTTTTTTTTGACATCCCCACATATTTTTTTTCATGTGGCCCTAATCCTCTTCCGTAGGGATTGAACCCATCACCTTCAATAATAAAAGAAAATCCTTGATGCCAAAGCATACTGTGGACTCATGTCAAAAAAGAAAAGGAAAATTCTAGGTTCCTGTCGGAGATACTAAATGTCAATTAGGAAAGGCGCAAAGTTATTAAGTACTTTTGCTGAAAAACTGTCCGTGACGTCATCTTCAATGAGAACCCAAGAAAAACAACACAGCCGTTAGCTGTTAGCACTCAGAGCTCACAGCTCCTCATATATGTTCAGAAACTAGACAAAAGTTAAACAAGTACAAACCACAGACTGCCTGTGTCATGGCGAATACAGTCGCTGCTTTATTTATGTCTGTATAGGCCGTTGTTGTGAGTGTGGACGGTCGGAGCATATACTGCGTTAGCTTAGCCAATCTCCATTTAGAAAACACGCATTTTAAAAGGTTTTTCGCCTGCCGTCTGTCTGCAGACTTGTCAAAGCATTAATTCATGGTTTTTACTAATAGTACAGCGGATAAGCACAACAATTGTGCATTTTATGAGAAAAGCATGACATTTCTAACATAGTTAGTGCATACCATAAGGTTTATTTTCAGATGTGGAGGGAAGTCAGATTTGACCTGTGAGGACCGTGAGAGGTCAAATCCAAGATGGCCGCCAGTCTCTCGGGTCAAATGTTCAAACACGCTTAATTTTGGAACCAAACATTGTAGAAAAACATTTAAGGTGTCATATCCAACTAAATTATGGATGCCCAATCATTTGGTGATACTTTTGAGATCGCCAGAATTCAAGAAAATGCATTTAGGTGAAGATAAAGGTAGAAATTGACCAAATATAAGCTGTCAATCAGTTGAAATTTGCAAAATGTGTGTGTGTGTGTGTGTGTGTGTGTGGGTGTGTGTGTGTGTGTGTGTGTGTGTGTGTGTGTGGTCACCCAGCGCTAGCATTAATACAGACACTGGAGGAATTTGGCTTTACTTGGCACAGTCTGCATGCTGAAGCAAACATTTGTTTTTGTCTTCAAATACATACTGACATGATTGCAGGGGCGGACTGGCCATCGGGACGTTCGGGACGAATCCCGATGGGCCGGTACTGAAGTGGGCCGGTCGGACGATGTGGGCCGCTCGGATAAGTCACTAGCAAGCACCCCCCCCCCCCCCCC
This sequence comes from Trematomus bernacchii, assembly GCF_902827165.1. NCBI lineage: Eukaryota > Metazoa > Chordata > Actinopteri > Perciformes > Nototheniidae > Trematomus > Trematomus bernacchii. The sequence continues at coordinate 6,057,005 of NW_022987739.1, read as the reverse complement.
CCCCCCCCCCCCGTTGATAATTTACCGAAGTGGGCCGGTCGAGAGTCCCGGGCTGATTTGCAGTCCCAGTCCGCCCCTGCATGATTGTGACGAGCATTATATTTGCTCCCAGCCCAACTCTCTAAGTCTAAGTGCTTGAACTCCGTGACAGGAGGATGACGTATGTATAAATGGATGGAACTATCAACAAAACAACAGTGTTTTATTCCCCAATGTCATATTTAATAGAAAAAATAATGATGCACCTCTTATTGGAGAAAGAAGAATGGGGAACAGAAAGGTTTAGAGAGGGACAACATGCTGAAACCTTGCAACTTCAGTGCCAGAGAAAAAAGGTACTGTAAGTACACTTGTGGTTATTGTCCTCATGTTGCACAATTGTTAATTCAATAAAGATGTTTACCGCATGTGGGCAAAAATCCATCAATCTTTCAATTTTCTAAAACTTGTTATATCCTTCGAGTCATTTCAAATTAGTTTTTTTCTCCATGCCATGGAGTCTAAATGGGTAAACCTTTGTATTTGTAATTGTACAGCCATGCTAGGACAAACAAATCCCCTTTGCCCATATTCTCTCTGCACTCTCTGTCACACACACAACATACATAACCCTTTCTTTGCATGACCTCTAAGTGTCCATGTGAGCCACTAAAGAACAGAAAAAAAGCTGCGCTACCTTGGCTTTATAGGTGGACCGGCAGGGAATCGAACCCCAACCCTCTATAAGTGGAAAGGGACAGCGGTGAACCTTTTAGTTGAGTGCAGCCCTTTGTTAACAGCGAGGGTTAAGAGTGCTGTTTGTGCTCTACATGGAACTGTTTTCCATCTCCCTCTTTGGTTTACATTATTATTATTATTTTTCTATTAAATATGACATTGGGGAATAAAACGCTGTTTTGTTGATAGTTCCATCCATTTATACATACTTCATCCTCCTGTCACGGAGTTCAAGCACTTAGACTTAGAGAGTTGGGCGGGGAACAAATATGATGCTCGTCACAATCATGTTAGTATATATTTGAAGACAAAAACAAATGTTTTCTTCAGCATGCAGACTGTGCCAAGTAAAGCCATATTCCTCCAGTCTCTGTAGTAATGCTAGAGCTGGGTGACCATAAATCCACTGGAATATACCACACACACACACACACACACACACACACACACACACACACACACACACACACACACACACACACACACACACACACACACAGCAAATTTCAACTGATTGACAGCTTATTTTTGGTCAATTTCTACCTTTATCTTCACCTAAATTCATTTTCTTGAATTCTGGCGATCTCAAAAGTATCACCAAATGATTGGGCAGCCCTAATTTAGTTGGATATGACACCTTAAATGTTTTTTCTACAATGTTTGGTTCCAAAATTAAGCGTGTTTGAACATTTGACCCGAGAGACTGGTGGCCATCTTGGATTTGACCTCTCACGGTCCTCACGGGTCAAATCTGACTTCCCTCCACATCTGAAAATAAACCTTATGGTATGCACTAACTATGTTAGAAATGTCATGCTTTTCTTATAAAATGCACAATTGTTATAATATGAGAGCTTATCCGCTGTACTATAACCGGTATCAGTATGTTGTTACTTCGGCATCATTTTGAAACGTGTATTACAATTAAATCACGGTCAAATATGTCCATCTTGTTGTAGTTGTAGCCCCTTTGCCAGCGATTCTCTCTCTAGTTTAGCATACTCAGCCCGACACAGCCTCGTTGTCTCTGGCCCTAGACCCACGATTTTATGAGGCCAGAAAAACTGTGAATTAGGACCATAGACTGTATATATAAATATATTAGGACCCGCCGGCCGGTACTAGGCCAAGTGGAAACGCAACCAAAAACGGGCCGCTGACGTCACAGCCCTCTTATGGCGCAGTTCCACTGCAGCGCGGAGCTCGCTTTAAGCGTGCCGTGTCGTGCCGCACCCCTTTTTTGGTTGTGCTTCCACTAGGCCTAGTTCCGGCGCGGCACGGCGCGGGGCCACTTTTTCACCTCTTTTCTGGCCCTAGAAAATTGTGGTTCTATCGGGGCCAACAAACAGGGCTGAGTCGGGCTGAGTATGCTAAACTAGAGAGAGGAGCGCTGGCAAGAGGGCTAGAACTACAACAAGATGGACATATTTGACCGTGATTTAATTGTAATACACGTTTCAAAATGATGCCGAAGTAACAACATACTGATACCGGTTAGTAAAAACCATGAATTAATGCTTTGTCAAGTCTGCAGACAGACGGCAGGCGAAAAACCTTTTAAAATGCGTGTTTTTCTAGATGGAGATTGGCTAAGCTAACGCAGTATATGTTATATATATAACCGTGCTCCGCGCTGTAGTGGAAACGCGCCAAAAGTATCCTAGATTTTGATTATGATGTCACGTCTGCATCGAAATGAAAGTAATGTTGCAGTGCCTCACTGTGTTCACTGGAAGGCATTGCGTTGTTGATTTTGTGTGACATCTTACATTATATTTATTCATACAAAATGAAATCAGAAGTAAGAGCAAGGGTTTGAATATGGAAATGAATTAGTGGCAAAAGCAGTGGAACACAAAATTAAGGATATTTCTTGGTTAATATAACAAAGTAAACTCAACACACAGAAAGCTGTAAGACATTTAAAGGATATCGAAATGTATATTATAATATATTGATTAAAACAAATATTTATACTATTTTAAATCATTATATTATTTACCTGATGATAGTAGTGCAGGGGATTATGTATTGTACACCATCATGTACAGTAGGTGGCGGTATGCACATTATAGGTAACGGTAATAAATCAACAGAAGAAGAAAAAGCGGAAGTAGTTCTCGATCAGCTGAGTTTGTTTTGGTCCTCCTCTCTGCTAGCTGTTCATCTATTTGTGTTTCTGTGATAAACATTTTCTGTGACCACTAAGGGAAATGAAGAAGCTTTTTGATGGCATTAAGAAAGACATGAAGTTTAAAACGGCGGGACCCGGGAAGAAACTTACTGACGACACCAGGCAAATAACAAACTTTACTTTTTACTGAAGCTACACCGCTAGAGCTAGCCTTAGCTACTGTAGTCTAATATCTGCTGCACTATTGAGTTGGTACATATATTCATGCTGATCAATAATCGTTATTGATGAGCATGTCATTAAGCTAACAACAACTCTACTGATGAGAGATGTTACTGTAACTGGGCTAAATGTTTATTCGCCGTTAGCATCTGTGTTATATAACGTTAAAGCTCTGCAGCGGGAGTCGCCCATCTATTCTCAGTGGAGCTAATCCCACTCCAGAACAATCTTATTTAGCCAATAGTCTTAGTAACGTAAAGTGACTTTTACTCACACTTAAGACACCCAACAGACTGACTGGAAATAGTCCTCCTGTCAGTGGTGTAGGAAGTACTCAGATCTAATTATACCACAGTGTAGAAGTACCTTTTTACAAGTAACAGTACAAGTGTTACTGGTGTGATACTATTGGCATCAAAATATACCTAAATTACAAACAGTAATTACAGTAGTAACAGTATGTATTGATCATATTTAAAAATGATGTTTATTATATGATTGATTATGATTATCAGTGAAAAGTAACTAAGTACATTTACTCAAGTACTGTACTTAAGTACACATTTGAGGTACTCATTTTTACCACTTTAAATGTCTACTCTACTACATTTTGAAAGACAATTTTGTACTTTTTCTCCACTACATTTATTTTACAGATTTATTCAGTAGTTCATATTACATTATAATAACTAAAACCATGACTTGTGTAAAACAACAACCTATTAGCATCAAAATATACCTAAAATACAAACAGTTTCAGTACTTATCATGCAGAATGAAGTATTTAAAAATGATGTTTATTATATTATTGATTATGATTATTGATTCATTTAACCTAAGAGATCAAAAAGACTCACTGTCTCTTTTTGGGGATGTCGTGCTATCCTCAGGGGAACGTAGCAGGTCAACTTCTGAACGCTGGGAACCTAAAGATTAAATTGAGATGCAGATTAACACTATGTAACATTTTTCTAGTCATAAATCTGTAATAAACATTAGGTTTGTGTTATGCATCTGCTCAATTAAAGGCTTAGAGTGGATAAGTGTTTAGAACATTATGATTAAGACTTTAAAAAAAGGAATGAGGCACTCTAAGTCAAATCCAAGCTATAAGGATATGTCTGTTTTTAAAGATGTAACTACAGTCCTTCAGATCCCTAGGTAGACTAAGAACAGAGACTAAGGATACGCTTTTGTAACAGGAAACAAGTAAATCAAACATAACTCCGAGACTTTTGACCTGGTCCTTAGTATGTAAGGCTAATAACTAAAGGTTTATATACTGTTGCTTTCTCTGGGCTCTTGCATCAAATATTATGATCTCTGTCTTGTATTGATTCAGCTATAGGAAGTATTTATCAAAACAACATTTATTTGGGAATGGATATTTGAAGCCCACGTAGAACAACTGCATGTCTCTTCACATTGCTTTTCTGTCCCCTGCAGTACCAAGCCTGATGTGGTGCAGAGCGGCTCCGGTGCCAGGCCGAATCGCCATGGTCCCAGTGAAGGGTCCCAGAGGGCTGGAGCCGCCGCCCTGGCTAGAATTGAACAGATTCCCCGGCCAAAGGTCGGCACCTCGCAGGATGCCATCAGGAACCAGGGTGAGGCAAACAACCCTATTCCAACAATGCTTCAGTCATTTTAATCAGTCAAAATTACAAAGTACGGCTTGCCTTTGGATGTGTTCATAGATAACGGTTAGATGCACACGCTTATGTTCTTTGGGCTACATTCAAATATAGTTTGATTTAAAAGTCACCTATTATGCAAAATCCACTTTTTCATGTCTTTTATACATACACATGTGTCCCCTCTGTGTAAAGAGATTCTAAAAGTTTCAGGAACAAAGACCCCCTCTCTTTTTGTCCTGATCCATTTATATAAAAACCTGTCTGAAAATGTGCTGATCAGATTTTGGCCACTTTATGATGTCATAAAGTTGTTTTGGCTTGTGTAACCATTACCCAATCACCAACCAAGGTAACCCCCCCCCCACCTTATCACCTGAATCTCCTCCTAGAGCACCATTGAGTTCTTCTTAACCAAATATCTCTCAGAGGGGCGTGGGGAGTGGCTCCTTATTTTCATCTAAATTAACAGACAGAGAATCAGCACTTTTGAAACAGGGGCTGAAACAGAGGGGATTATGGGATGCTGCAATGATCTGTTTAGTATTTCGAGCTAAACACTTCAGAGACATGTGCTGTATATATCTGAGACCTATAATATATTGATGAAAAACTGTATAATAGGGGACCTTTAAGAATAACAATTTTGTTTTCTATTGTTCATGATCTATTTGAATGTGAAGACGATGGGTTGTAGCAAAGTAATATAATTGCACGATTTGCTTATAGTCAAGAGAGAACTGGAGGCGGCGTCACTGGCTGAAAAAGACAAGGCAGAATCAGAGGAGGTATGTTTACAGGGACTGGCTGTCACATCAAGGTTTGAAAATGTCTGAAATGACACCAATAACATTATTCATTTCTCACAGTGATTAGCATTTTGTCTCATGATATTTGTGAATAACATTTCTTTCCAGAGATCCAAAGTGCCAGTGATAGCTCCCGCCTGTCTCTCAGTGTCAGGTGTGTATTTCACCTGTCCGCTAACTGGAGCCACTTTAGCTAAGAGTGAGAGGGAAGTACACATTAAAGAGGCCATTTTAATGGTACGTCTACAAATATTACTACTTGTTGTTTCTGCTTGATTTACAGCTTGTTTGTTACACAATGATTTCATCTGAATATGGCTGAATGTTATAATACTAAGTATTGTTGTGGTCCTTTGTTTTCACTGTCAGCGGTTTGAGGAGGATGCCGTGGAGGCCTCTGTTATGATGATCCACACATTTAACAAAGACAGAGACAAAGTAAAGGCTGCTATCGAGATTATGAGCAAGTAAGACACATCACATCAAGGGATCATCATGCTGACCTTGATTTCAGTTTTGACTTGCTGTCTGTTGTCAGTTAAAGATCTTTATTTACTTTAATGTTTGCTCTTGGCTGTTGTTATTTTCTGTTTCTTCATTGTTTTGACAATAGGTATATTGAAAATATATGTAAGAATCCCACTGAGGAGAAATACAGGAAGATTAAACTCAGCAACAAGGTGTACCAGGTAAGTCTGAAACGGGTCTCATTGATGTGAACCTCATCCCTTCGCGAATAAGCATTATTAATGTTTTTTGCCATATTGTATATATTTTACCCTTTTGTTTGATTTCAGGAGAAAGTTCGTTCTGTGGAGGGCAGTAGAGAATTCCTGGAGGCCCTGGGCTTCACAGGCATTATGCTTCCTGTAGAGGGGAAAGGTAAGTGAGTCCTGATGCTCATGATTAACAATTCCTTATCTTAGTCAACAGAAGAAGTAAATGTCATGCCAGTCAGTTATAACATTTTCTGTTTTGTGCCGTTCCCTGAGTACAGAGGAGGACGAGGAGTTCCTGGTGTTACTGGAGTACAGCCCTGACGCCCTGGAGTTGATGCAGGAGAGGAGGGACCGTCTCCAGAGAGGAGAGCCAGTGAGAGCTCAGCTGGACAGACAGCCGCAAGTGTTCAGATCGTCTCCCAACGCTCAGCGCTTCGAGCTGCCGCCAGAGTTCTACAACATGACATCGGAGGAGCTCAAGAAGGAGCAACTGCAGAGGTACAGACTCCTAGTGAACGGTTTGAACAGCATAAGTTATAGGAACTACATTTATACATGAATTATGTCGTTTTTCTGATCCGCTTTTGGTTCTTGTAACAACCCTGACAGCAGCATTCTGGATCAGCTGAAGCTGTTTAATAGCTGCACCAGAGCAAAAATAACACAATACAATACATGCATCATGTAGCTCTGTGCAAATGTATTGCATCTTGTTTTGATTTGGGGGCATTTTCTCAAAATAAACACAAGATTTGTTTATATTGTACACCTCTAATTGTCCAGAAAACAAACTGAATTTTTCCTCTGATTATGGTAGTAATGACAGGAATGTAAAGGAAATATAATATAAATATATATAAAATATATCCGAACATCTCTATTTTCCTATCGGATTACCACTATATCAGATTGTGCAACCCTGATTCATTCACAAGCCAGGCTGTTGCAAAACAACCACATAATTGCCTGCACATCAAGCTGGATGGTTCAAGATTGTTTTCTGCACAGATTCCCAGTCATAAGGGGGGGGGGGGATTAAACGGGAACATCTTCTAGAAGCATAGAGGTTGGTTTTATGGCTGAGAGAACAAAACAACAGAAAAAGAGCACATGTAATTGACCATGATTGCAAACATCCTCAAAACAAATGCATAAATAATGTATAAAAAGTAACTGAACCCTTCAGTTGTTATCCCTGTTATATGTGCTACCTCAGTCTAGCCACGGAAATAACAAATGTGCCACATGCACAACCACCCAGATTGTTGTCTGGTGGTATTTGTCAATCATTCATTGGAATAACCTGCACTCTACAACATGTGTGTTTTGTGTGTGTTTCCTAGGAGTGAGCTGGTGGAGAAGAACGCCATGCTGCGCACTAAAGCCATGAGGGAGAAGGAGGAGCAGAGGGAGAGAAGGAAATACAACTACACTCTGCTCCGGATCCGACTGCCTGATGGATGCCTGCTTCAGGGTAAGAACTTCTTTTTCCTTGTTTTCAGAACAAAACCAAATAAAAGTGTTGAAAGTCCTGATGTAAATGTAAACTAGGCATTGAAGATGATGTGTGATTGCAGGGACCTTCTATGCGTGGGACCGGTTGCCCGTGCTGTTTGCCTTCATCCGGGAGTCTTTGGTGGACGGCTGGCAGCCCTTTGAGCTCATCGCTCCTGGAGGTCAGAAACTGCAGGAGTCTGAAGAGGTGGCTCTCGCAGAGTGTAACCTGGTGAGTGGAAACCAGAGTCTTCTCATTGAACTGCCTAACATGAAATGTCCCTAGATTTAAAGATAAGGCTGTGACATTGAAATTCTTTATTTTTTTACAGTAAACAACCCTAATGATGAATTGAGTTTATCAACTATTGATATCACATGTTTCTCTGTAGCATGGATCTCCAGTGTTGTCCAAAACTATACAAATAATAGACAACCTACTTTATTGCATTGAATAAATGCCTTCATTCATTGTCATGATGCAATGCTACACCTGAGAACCAAATGTTTATTCATTCATTTTTATTATTTTATTTTATGAAAGTGAATTTGAGACCAGTTCTTTTTTTAAATGTCTTTGGAAGGAGCAAATTAGGTTGGTGCAACAGATCAAGTAAAAAATAAAAATGTTCCATTCTAATCTACCTCGACCTAATAACTCATGCCAAGCATTATGTCATTGTCTATACTCTAGCAGCGGTTCCCAACCTTTTTCAACTAAAAAAAAAATCTTAATAATGAAAATGTTTCCACACAAATCATGTTTTGCAAATTATTTGGCAGCCCACTTGCAATGACTACGGGGGCCGCAGCCCACAGGTTGGGAACCACTGCACTATAGTATTGAAACAAACAAAAAATGTAATTCAAATGAATGAATATACATTTTAATTGCAGTCCCCATACAAACCATGGTGTCCTCTTCACACAAGCCAGTATTTGAACACTCCTGCAGATCAAATCAGACTGTGTGTGTCTGCATGTTTCAGGTCCCTGCTGCTCTGCTCACGTTTGCCTGGGATGCGGCCGTTCAGGCGGATATTGCAGCTGCGGGTGGGAAGAGCCCCGCTCTACTCAAACCCTCCCTGCTGGAAACCATCCTGACCCTGAGCTGAGCAGACACCCTCCCCCGATCTCTCCCTGCTGCCTCCCCCCCTGTGGCCCTCCTGGGGTGGAATTGCCCAATTACAAACGACTAGTGATACGTTTATTTTTACAAATGCTAACTTTAAAGTCGGTAGCAGTGATAAAATAGGGGCAACTTCCCCTAAATGCGCTTGTTTTGCTGAGCATTATCCCTCCATGTGGGGGTAGGGTCCCCTCTCAGCTACGCCTTGTACTGAAGGAAGCGGTTACTAACAGATGAAAGGATTGGTTTTGTTGCATCGTGAATGTACAGGCTGTGTAGGAAACAGAGGAAGATCTTAACATCACCTACCTGCCAGTGAGGTGTTCTTCGTGTGGCATGTTGACAGACCTTGTTTTAACTGTGGCGACATTTCCTCCCCTTGCTTTGAAGTTAAACTGTTGTATTAACACTATGACTGATCAAGAGAAAAAAGTAGGTCAGCCAATTAGTTATGGTTATAGATTCTGTTGTGAACTATTTTGTATCTCAGTACAGAGCTTTTGCCATTTAAAAGCCGTTTGGTGTCTGTGCACTGGCCTCGACTTGAATGCTATTAGTTTTGTTTGGCGGTGCTCCAGTTTAAACAGTGTTCTGTCTGTCTGACGGTCCGGTCTGATGCAAGTCTAGCTTGTTCGTTCGTCCTCTGCAGTGTGGCCTCACACTCTCATTGTACAACATACTTCTACGGTAGTAACTAAAACTCCAAATGTTATTTATTTGTATTCATACGAGCATAAACCTGGACCCTAATCGAACATGTCTTTCTTGATAATTTGATTTAAAATTGAAGTCCAAAACGGAGATGTCTTTTTACAGACTAGAATGGCACCTCCGCCAAATACATTTTTTTATCCGCCTCTTGATTTGGATCCACTTCAAAATGTAATGTGTTCTTCCCGTGTTAGCCCGTGCTTCACCCTTCCACCAAGTTTCTTTTAAATCGGGCCTGTAGGTTTTCTGTAATCCTGCTGACAGAACGAACAGACACTGATACTGAAGGGTTAAGATGACAATGTGAAGTTGATTCTAATACCAATATAATTTCTTGTATTTTAGCAGTTTGAAGCACTTTTTAGGAAAAACCTTACACTTTATAAAACACTAAGGAGTTCCCTAAATGTAAAAAATAAAGCTTGAAGATATTGCTTTATGCATACTGTAGTAAAAACCGTGGTAATTGCAGAGGGGCTCACTGCAGAGGTTTCATGTAGCTTACTTGCTTGGCATGCTGGCTGGCGTAAATTACATTTCTGTTGTCAAAACGGGCCGCATGGACTTGTGTTGTCTTGAAAGTGATGTATTTGTTTGTATCAAACACATTTCCTTGGTATAAAAAAAGGTATTTCAAACAGGGTGGTAGTACGTGAACATGCAGTTAATCTACCATCCCACTGAATGAGATGAGAATTCAAAGCTGTTTCAATTTATGTTTTAAATTCACCCTTATCACACATCATTAGGGTGATTTATACATTTATTTTGGTAGTGGTTTTGCCGTTTATGTATGCACACCAGATATATATGTAAAAGCTAGTTATAATTGCTCGTGATTGGTTAAGATGACAACGACCTACCTCTCACTGCTTATCTGTCTGATACATCCCAAGGGGGTTGTACACTAAAGTGGAAGAAAGGCCTGGATTATTTTAGTTTTAAAGAAGAAATAATTGTCACCTCATAAAACCTGTAATATTATTAATTGAGCAACTAAAACCTGTTTCAGCTGCTTTGTTATGTGTAAAATTTGACTACACAACCCCAGCGTTTGAGGACTAAGATGGACGTCAGCAACATGTCTGCTGTCTTTTATTTAATGGAGGCGTCTAAATGTTTGATCTGCATTGTAACCTTAATAGATCCCGAGTGAGCAGTAGTGATGTGTGCAGACTGTCTGAGTTGTAATCTGTTGCTTTTCAACCTGCCTGTAAAAGAGATCGCTTGCATTGCATCATAACTTTTGTTTAATAAACAGTTCTGAGGCGAGTCTGTTTCACTTCAACATGTTCCTAAAGGGGAGCTACTTTAAAACACATACAAGAACCATATCATGCTGAGTTTCCTGGACAGCTCTTTGGATAGAAATGTTTAGTATTTTGAGTATTCCTCTGAAAATGATCACAGCTTACACCATGACATTCAGGATCGAGCTTCTACTGTAATGTCTGAGACTAAACTAGAGGTTTATACAGCTTTACTGTTTGTTATTACTCCACACAGCAGCAAGTACACACCATTTCCCCCATGAATGCCAAGTGGTGGCAACCTCATGAAAGCTGGTTTTGCCTCACCTCCTGTAGTCTGCAGAGGAACTGGGACTTAACATTAACAGAAATCCAGCAATACATTAGTATTACAGCCAACCGTTCATATTGTTGGTCCCTGAGCAATTGAGCCTTTCTTTCAAGAGAAGAACACATATTTCCATTCATTAGAACTTAATGACAATTTGCAAACATTGCTCTGCCCAGATGTGCATGTATTCAACTTTGCTGACAGAGATGCCTACCGAATAGTGACTTTCCAGGTTGGAAATGTGTCGTTTCCAAAGGCTTGTTGTTGAGCAGTTTTACGCATTACTGCACAAGTCGTTTTTATGATCTAAAAGCCAATGCATTTGGCATTCGTTTTTCCCCTAAAATGTAGACCAACAGAAGAAAATACCCTGGTATTGATTATACAGAAATAAATTCAATTTTCTTCTTTAAACTTGCACTTAAAAAGGTTAACATTCTGAAACTGAATCAATATTAAGTAATCAGGACAGAGGTTTGTAAAGATTGAACTGGAAATGAATATATTAATTCTTCCATGGACATCAGATCAGCTTTTAAAACAAGGGCTCATCCAAATCATGACCCTGATCAGAAACGCTAACTGAGTTAGTGAATGGTTACTGTGCTAGGCATCAGGTTACTGATCGCATCAAGAAGTGGCATTGAATTAATGGAATATAAAAGTGCAATACTTTTATTCATGTTTAATGAACTTATCCTGTTCAAGTATTCTTGGAAAAAAACACAGAAAATACATATTTATAAAACATTGTGACACTGGACCTAACTGTACAAGTACAGATCTAGCAACTACTCCAGAGAGTTGTCAGAGTTAGAAATTGCAGAATAAATGCACCAATTGAAATTGAAGGGAAATGTACAGAATGAACTTCAGCCTCTCATTTCCCAATCCTTATTTCTGGTAAACTATATATATATATGTACACATTTAGACTAGAAGATATCAGATAACGTTAATTCAACATTTCAGGAACCGTAAAGAATGTTGTTTTTGATTTCTTGGATTCTTCCTCATGAACATTGGGCATTTCTGTTCTGCTCTTCCTCCCTCTGCTCAACAACCTGTTGTTGCTAACGCGAGCCGAAGAGTCTCCAAAGAGGCCGAAGCCAAACATGCGGGACTGAAACTTCCATGCAAAAATCAATCACACACACTTAATGAACATTGGACAAACTGCCCTCAATAATCAAGTCAGACACTTCTGATGTTATGCACAACTACATCTTACAGGCGAGACCACTCCCGACTCACAGAAGAAAAAAAAAAGGTGAAAGGAACTCATAATATTGAGCAGAAGCCACCTGAGCGGGTTGCCTGCACCAAAGTGTGCTGCTTCATGTTGCTTGAAGACGTGATTCTGTCTTGGACACAGAAGCGTTCAGAACCAGGAAGGAGACATTAATCAGGGAGGGAGCCTCCTGTCCTCAGGCCGTGGAGAGGGTTGGAGCCGCGCTGGACACCGGGAGGGCCGCTGTGTCGGAGGGAGTGACCTCTATCACACAGTCTCCCTCATTGGACGACTTTCTGGTCGGGGCTACAGAGAGATAAATATAATGAGATTTCCTTTATATAATATATAACATGTACGCATCCATTTAAAGCTGAAGAATGAGGCTGAAACTAACATTAATTGCGAGTGGTGACAGCAATGCTGTATTGTTCTTCACTTTGTAACTATTCACCAACTGTAGTGAGAACCACAGAAGAAGTTGTTTATATTTGAGTCAGGAAAGATTTTGTCGACGTGATAGTCGCAACACTGCAAGACGCAAAAACAAAACTTTACAGGGGTGTATTTATGATACAAACTGAGTTGACAAGTATTTTTCATTCCATCGACTAAATGTTGCAAATCTAATCAAAAGTTTGCAGGCATTTGTAAATGAATGAAGAAGGTGCCTAAAATACGCAGTGAACCTCAACCCAACCCGTTTCCTTACTCAGATCTGCCTGAACACTCCCGCTATAAACATTTATAAATGTTCAAGTATAAAGTGCTTTCCAAAAAAAGAGAGTAATTCTGGGGTTGGCTTTCATCTGCTGGCTAGAAGCACCCGCAGTCAGGATCAACTTGTTTACAAAACGCAACAGACAAATCTCATTGTGCCTTAAACTTTTGGAAATAATAAGTGTAACTATTCAAATTCAGCGATTGGCAACACAGATGTATCAACAAAACAAAAAAATGAAGGGAGTGACCCTTAATATGGAAATATTTAACCATCTGCTCTAAGCAATTTGTGCTTGGACATGCATCTAAAAAATCCTGATGCATCCATTTAAAGGGGACCTATCATGCAAAATGCACTTTTTGATGTGTTTTATACATAAATATGTGTCCCCGGTGTGCCAGGGAACTCACAAAGTGTCCAAAAATAAAACCCTCTATCTTTTCCTCCGTACCCAAATCTCTAAAAACGGGGCTACAACGGAGCTGATCCAGATTTGCGTCCGATATGACGTAATATTGGAAATGTAGGCTGGCTTGACACCCACGGCCCTATCAGAAACGTTGCTATCAGAAACAATGCCCGACTGTTTTGGACGTAATATGGTCGGTGCATGTTTACATTAGCATCGCTAACACGCAGAGCTAACCTGTACTGCACAGAGCATGTGTGTGAAGAAGCAGGAAACAAAAAGGAACTCACCTTGTGGTATAACCGGCAAGAGAGAAAGCCTTTGAGCTCCATACTGTTTCAGAAATAATCCATGATATGGCGTTTCATCACCGCAGTATTTAGTTTAGACAGTAGCTGCCGGGTCCCGCATGAGCTCAGCCCCCTACTTTTTTATTAATCAATTTCTTAAAAAAAAAAAAGCCTTTATACCCCAAATCAGCACTTTTGAAACAGGAAGGGAAATAGAGGGATATGAGGCATGGCTAGAATGGGTGATCTGTTTGGTATTTTGAGCAAAACACTTCATAGACATGTTTTTTATATATCTGAGACCTATGCTATTGCCTAGAAATAGCATGATAGGTGCACTTTAAATGAAATCTGAACCTTATAGTAAACAACTACAGTTCCCAATAACAGTTTAATATTGGTTCTGTGTAACTCACCAGTCTTTGTGGACACAATGACACAATCTTCTTCGTCATCTTCCTCAGTGTCGGCTTGAAAACCATCTGCCTCTATTGCCTGAAATCCCAATGATACAAGAACACTTGAGACACTGGTAGGATACCCTCAGGGTGGGATAAGCATGTATTTGAGTTGATGATCTTAAAGAGGATTAAATGAAATGCTGCAGTTAAACATCTATTCGAGAGCTTTTCTCTACCTGCTCTGGGTCAGCACATTTCTTCATGAACTTGGTGATTGACATGCTGCCTGTGCTTTTCCTTTTGTTGGAGGATGACGATGTGGACGAGGAGTTCTGTGGGGTTGTGGGGGAGTTTCCCTGAGAGCCGGTGGCAGCCTGTGGTTCTTCACGGGACTCTTCTCGAGCCCCTGTGGTGAGGTAGGTCCATTGGCAGGGCACAGGAAGAGCGTCCTGACCGAAGCGGGTCAGAACCTCCGCCTGGACGTACCAGCAGCGTCTGTAGGTGGAGCGCTTCTCATAAGCAGCGTTGCTCTTCATCAGGCGCTTCACCTGTATTCTGATGAAAGAGGGAAAGAAAATTCATTAGATATAAAGGTGAAAGATGTATTTTCAAATGAGATGCAGTGTTTGTTGTAGCTTTTGAAATGAATAGCCAAATACTTTACTGTCTTTTAAAAATAAAAATAGTATTAGCTCTTAAAATGTAAACCGTACCATTTTGTAGATTACGTTTAGTTCTCCTTTACAGTTAATATTGTAAATAGAGCAGTGGCGGACTGGCCATCGGGACGTTCAGGACGAATCCCGATGGGCCGGTACTGAAGTGGGCCGGCAGGGTTCCTGCAGGTTTCGCCAACTCAAATTTAAGACTTTTTAAGACCACTTTGAATAGAATTTAAGACCTATTTCATGGCAAAAAAGTATGAAGGAAAATTGCTATGAAAGAAGAAATACGTCCCATAATTACTTACAAAGCAAATGTATTCATGTTCAACATAAGAACAATGACTGAACATAACAGCATAACAGTACAGAACTGTGTTAGCCAAAAAGTGTGTATGTGTGTGTGGGTGTTTCTCAATCGCGAGTACGCTTGCTTGGTAGCACATGTCTGCCGAGCATCTTGCTTCAGAAGCGAGTCAAGAATACTTCCTGGCATTCGGAAAACGAAGTGTGGAACACGCTAGCAAGTGTGCAGGTGTGCGTCATATGAGAGGCCCCGCCTCTTACATCTTCCGCCACAGATTTGGGGAAATTGGTCCGTGCGCAAAGCATTGTGGGGATTTTAAGACCGCGAAGTCTACTCATGTGCAGCCTCGATATTTCTCCAAACGGAGTACGCCGGGCTCGGTAGATTTCCAAGTATGCTGGAGATTGGAACAGTACTTCGGCGGCACTCGATGACGTAGTATGCTTGAAATAGTGGCTCTGAAGCAGCTTTACTCGCGATTGAGAAACACCCTGTGTCTCTGTGTGTGCTTGTGTGTGTGTTAGGGCTGTGCAATTAATCGTATTTTAAATCGCAATTACGATTTTGGCCTGCCACAATTACAAAAACAACATAATCGAAAAAAACTATTATTTAGCTTTGCTAGGTTGTGACAGTGCACTACAACATATTTGATCTGATTAATTTGAGTCTAATTTATTTTTATTTATCATATTTATATATGTTTAGTAGCTTGTGGAAGTGCGCTCCAAAATATTTGTTGATCTTGTTTATTGGTATTTATTATTTTGATATTATTTATTTAAATATCATTTATTTTAATTCATTTTTGTATTGGTTTTTCAGTTGAATTATACGTTCAGGGTAATCAACAGTTAAAAAGATACTGTTCAAATTATTATTTGTTTTAAAGTTCAATAAATGGATGTTTTCAAAGTCAATGAATAATCGTATTTAATAATCATGATATCAATTATTGACCAAAATAATCGTGATTATGATTTTTGCAATAATCGAGCAGCCCTAGTGTGTGTGTGTGTGTGTCAGAGTTCCCGTTAGCCGGTAATTACCGGACTATGACCGGTAAAATATGCTGAATCTAAATCTCTCCGGTCAAAATAATTTCCCTTTAGCACAATACCGCATCAGTTGCGCCACTTATGTGACAGACAAGAATAGTATGTGACAGACAAGAATATTCAATTCTAATGTCTAACATTTAATGTGGAGAAAGAGTGTCCTGTATGGGTTGATTGTGCGTTGATCTGTTGGTAATGCCTCTGGGTTCCGGTGGGCATGTAAACAAATGCATAATGCTGCGCTATACTTTGCGGCCTCACCCGGTTGCATAGCGACTTTTATTGTTTAGGTGTCTTTTAATAAGCAGGTAGTCATATCATTAGCTAGAACTAGCTAGATCTGATCGATATGGACATAAACGCGAGTGAAGTCTAATCTGACCGGAGCAAGAGATCAGCTGCTGCTGACGAGTCGACACGCAGCTCTGCATGATCATCTGCAGCGGTGAGCGGAACAAAACACACACTTCAGGTTAGAATATCACGTAGCTATTTTAATTACCTCTCAAACTACCTAAACTAGTTATAGATATGTTTAGTGTTACTGTCGGGTCACTCATTACTGGATCCGCGAGCTGCATGATACTGACGGGCTGTCAGGAGAGGGAGAGAGAACGCTCCGTTTATTATTCCCGTGTTATAAATTACTGTACACTTTTGAATAATGTAGTTAATCTACTAGAATTAGTTTGTTTAATATCGAATCATATCAATTTGTTTAAAAGCTCAATAAATAACAAAGAAGACCTTTGACCGGCACTTTTCTCATTTTGTCCGGAAGATTTAAACTTTAACGGACATGTTGACCGGCAACAAAATATTCTAACGGGAACTCTGGTGTGTGTGTGTGTGTGTGAGAGAGTAACAAGAGCTATATTCAGAGCTCTGCTGCCTTGGCTACAATTTGTCATCGTTGCTGTTGTATGATTGGTGTTTAACTACGGTATTTAGCATCTACACTACAGCACCTCCGCTTTTAGGGTTGACGTCGAAGACCCAAACGTCGCCCGGAGGTCCCCCGGTGTTGTTGCGGGAGCTGCTGCACTAGCTAACGCTACATTAGCAAAACAAGCGCTAATTTATTTTGCAAAAGGTGCAGCGGGCTTCAAACACGTTACCCTCCACTGGTTTCAACCAAGCACTAAATTCGATGTTTTCCAACCAAATACGGTTGAACTTACACTTCCCCATATTTATTTGTAAGTAGATTCGAAGAGACATGAGTTTCTGACTGTCGCTAGCTGAAGCTTGGTTGCTAGGTTACTAGCTGGGTGTTCTCCGATAAGGGGCCAGGGGAAACAAAGTTAGTGATTACTGGTTCCATGTTGATTTATTTCAATACAAATTGTTGGGGGGGAACTGAAAGGCTATTACCGTTACTTTGCAGCCCGGACATTTCCCCCAAAACACATTTTAGACGCGATCGCAACACAGAAGTACCTTTCAAATCCCATCATTTTTAAGACCTTCTAAATCATATTTAAGACCTTTCTTATTTTTTTGGTCATATTTAAGACCTTTTTAAGGCCTTAAATTCAGATTATCAAATTTAAGACTTTTTAAGACTTTTTAAGACCCCGCGGGAACCCTGCCGGTCGGATAAGTCACTACATATTTTGTATCCGTCCGCAAGCACGACGCCATCCGCGATCGATTAACTAGTGGACAACGACCCCTCCTTTACCTGTTCGCTCAGCTATCGCGTGAGGGGTCTGCTTCATGCGCTCCGCAGTAACCCCGCGTTATCACGTAATATGGTTGTTTTACCTGGTGGGGATGTTTTCTGCCTGACTCTGAGGGCTGGACAGTTCGGGGGGCGATGAGGATGAGGAGGTGGTCGGCTGACGACAAAACTCCTGGAACTCACTGATGATCACCTTGCTGCTGTTGGTGTTGCCGTGCAGCAGAGGCAGCAGCCGACTGAGTACTGCGGGAGAAGAGAGCATTAGAGATCTTTAGAATGTGTCATTAGCTCAGAAAGATATGTACTGTTAAAACCTGTAAAGGTATACAACATTCTACAGGAACACATTTTGATTGCTTCTGAAGAAACATACATATTTATACAGGTTCACAATTTCAACCAAAATGCAATGGCCAAGGTTTAACCAGCTAATGCAAATAAACTGGCCATTAAGGCTCGTTATAATTCTAATTATGTACTGATAGTTCAAGTGTGAAATGAAAAGGTAAGTTTCAACTACAATGCTTGTATCCGATGGTAACTGTATCAAACACAAGTCTAGCATTAAACAATATGGCAATACACATTGTTTAATTCATGGGCACAATAATACAGTTTTTTAGGACGCGTCACTGTGGCACTCTATTGCTCGCCAAAATAAAGCCATCATAACGGTTATTGATGTCACCTGTGCGGATTGTGTCACTTCAGATGGTGTGTGTGATGTGTCAGAGATGCAGGATGTGTCAGAGATGCAGGATGTGCACCGATCAACGTCACATAAAGAACAGCTGTTCCCCACAAAGGCAAAGAGAATGCGGTCACACACACTTACATTGTTCTTCTCTCTGGCTCTTCCTCAGTGAAAGCTCCTCTTGGCTGGGGCTGGTGTCTACCTTTGGTAAAGGCTCCACCAGACAAAGAGCATAAGGCTTGAAGAGCTGCAGTCCAGGTCCTTCTCCCTCCCAGAGGCAGCCCCTCACCACAGGGTCCAACACCTTCATCTTCTTCTTGGTGGACATCAGCTCGTCCCACTCCTTTGCTTTCACTTTCTGACGTATTTTCTGCTTCTCCAAGTCGCCACCCTCCTACAAGGTTCAATGTATGTTAATAATGGTGCAAATAGGAAGCAGAAACTAAAAAACAGCTAAATCAAATGAATGCTCACATGTCAGATTAAGTAAAGAAGAATTAGATGTATGAAAAACAAACAAAATGGCAGCTCTCTTCATACCTCTTCCTCTAGAGCACACTCATCCTCTGAAAGGTACCCATGAGGAACAAAGAAGCCGTCATCATCGCTATCATCGTCACCTACTTCACCTCCTTCACCTCCTTCCTCTTCCTGAAAAAGATCAACAATTCAAAGTCTTAAAAAAACGGTCAAATTAACCATTTAAATACAGGATAAACGCTTTGAGAATGATCATCTTCTCCCTGAAGTTCAGATTATAAAAATGTCGTTCTTTGCCAGTTCAATTAAATAAGCATTCCAACAATCCTTAAACATATGATTTGATTATTCACAATCAGTGTTTCCGCCAGACCAGGGCTGAGAGGGCGTCCACCCCGAAAGCGGGGGGGGGGGGGGGGGGGGGGGGGAATTGGTGACTTGAATTTTGAATTGAGCCGTCCCTTATAGAGAGGCGAAGTCCCTCCCTTTCCGGTGGTGTATTGAAGTCAATGGCGAGAGAAAAGTTATCTTTCGATCCCGTTTGAATTGTGCCACGAATTACACATATGATGTTTGTCAATTTAAAAGATAATTTTTCAAGTTAAAACAAAAATGTTTTGCCGTAAAACTGTGAAGTAAGACTTTTTTTGTGTGAAACCGCTCAATGAACTACATCTCTGGTCTCGCACAACAACACACGTCACCAAGATGGCCATCACTACTGTCTTGCCAAAAAAGGGATTGACTACCCTCACTATCACCACAATGAAACACGTCCAGAAGAATGTCATGCAAAGCTGCCTGCCTGCCTTTGATTCTCCCTGAACTGCCTGATCTTTTTAATGTTCAATGTTAACCATTTGTGCAGATAGCATGAAGTAGAAAAGATCACCGATGCTAATGTAGCGTTAGCATTTCTCCCCCGGGGGCATCCGGGCTTAAACTGTGTATTATAGAATGATCACACCTGTGTGACAGTACTCTTCAAAGGGTTCACGAAATATGACTACTACTCTTACTGTTTAACATTTTGGGTTACTTAATGTTAAGGCTAATAAAAATGACAAGGCTAAGGCTGTAATGCTAACTAACGTGCTTGCTACTAGCTAGGTAGCTAACTTGATCCAGCCACTCCTGGTCATTTCATCAGACGGGAAGCCAAAGAACGAGCAAGACCCATTGCTGGTATGATGACAACCTGGTACTAAGCACACAGGCATCTTGTCAAAGTTATCTTATCTTTGCTATCTCTTATATTTAGTGGAGGAAAACAATGATGACATCACTTACGCGACTCTGGGATTTGTAGTCTTTCTAGTTGCGTATTTTTCATAGTATCTTATATTTCAACAGTTTTACGACAAACTGACTTTTTTGACATGGAAATTATTTTTTAAGATTGACAAACATCATATGTGTAATTCATGGCACAATTCAAACGGGATCGAAAGATAAGTTTTCTCTCCCCATTGACTTCAATACATAACTTTTCCGAAATAAGGTCCCATGGATCGGAAGTAGATGGGCGGGACTTCGCCTCTATAGATACTATCTCTTTACGTTAGTGATGAGAATTCCGGCTCTTTTTAGTGAGCCGGATCATTTGGCTCGGCTCTTCGGCTCTCAAACGGCTCTTCATTTTACCACAGTTCACCACGGAGCCTCAGTTTTGCCGCTGCGAGGCTCCGGCACTCGCAGTTCACGCACGTGCTCCACTAGCACCCCCCTCGCTCATCGCGTCCAAATCGGGGACGTTCCGTGTTGTCCTGAACGATCTTCAATACTCCAAAAATAATCCCACCAGACTCCTTTGCCCCTCCAACAGAGGGATGTCCTTGTCCTTTTTCCTTTTCATAATTTCAAGCGATAAAAACTCTCGATCTTCTCTCGATTTTTTTTTTTTTTTGGACGCTCTCGGCTCGAGTTCAGGGCGTTCCGAGCTGAATAATGGCATCAAATGATGGCAAGACGCCCCCCCCCTGGCGGAAACGCTGTTCACAATTAATTTCATGTATTTACTTGGTGTTATTCGTTTTAACCAAGGTAAGCAATAATTAACCCTAAAAAGTACTTACTGTTGGATATATGTTTTTGTTGAAGGTAATAAAAAGGACCCCTAATAAATGTTTAAATAAAAAGGAATGTGCATGGGTTTTACCCTGTAATGAAACTCACCCCTTCACTATGCGACAGGGATTCTCCCGGTTCCTCTTCCTCCCATTCGTCATCACTGTCCACTTCATAGTCCAACAAACCCTGCAGAGACAGAACACACCAATCATCATCAAAGCAATTCTAATTGTAGTCGACATTTTGGGGGGAAAAGGCTAGAAAAGTATAGGTATGTATTGTGGTTTTCAGTCGATACAGTCCTTTTCCTTACATTTACCCAATATCCCCCAGAAATAATAAAGTATTATGATTTTAAATTGTATTCCGATGTAATGTCATTGATCTACCCTAAAAAGGTAAGTTATGTTTATTACACATGGGATCTCTTACTTGTGGTGTTAACAAAAACCGAACAGATTTTACCAAATAATTGTACCTTGTCTTGTCTAAGGGGGCAGCGAGGCGAGATGTTTTCACTCTTTTTACTCCAGGTGCCCCAGTACGCTGGACGGTGGTTTGCATGGAACTGCAGCAGCTTCATGGGTCCATAACGGTCACGATCTGGCACACCATCTGGTTTAGTCTCTTCTACTGGTAAACAATCGCTGAGGAATCAGAAGACATGAGGGGAAGACTGTTAACCATAAAGCTTCAGGAAGGCAATGCATGAACCAGGGAGCACAAATGTAACATTTATCCAACAACCATGAACTATTTTGTACTACCATGTCCTTTCCTTTCTTGTAGTGTCTTATATAGGTTTTCATACATGTGAATCGTCTTCAAATGTTATAATCCCAAAGCACAGGCCGTGTGAGAAAATAAAATGCTTTTCCAACATTAAAGCATGTACTAGCACAAAATAAAAATATGAATCTGAACAAATGCATAACAACTGGTGTGTCAGGGAACTCGCGCAGCGTCAGAAAATAAAACCCTCTCTCTTTTCCTCCGTACCCAAATTTCTAAAAACGGGGCTATAACGGAGCTGATCCAGATTTGCGTCCGATATGACGTAATATCGAAAATGTAGGCTGGTTTTACACCCACGGCCCTATCAGAAACGTTGCTATCAGAAACAATGTCCGACTGTTTTGGACGTAATATGGTCGGTGCATGTTTACATTAGCATCGCTAACACTCAGAGCTAACCTGTACTGGAGAGAGCATGTGTGTGAAGAAGCAGGAAATAAAAAGGAACTCACCTTGTGGTATAACCGGCAAGAGAGAAAGCCTTTGAGCTCCATACTGTTTCATAAATAATCCTTGATAATGCATGATATGGCGTTTCATCACCGCAGTATTTAGTGTACAGTAGCTGCCAGGTCCCACATGAGCCCCCTCCTTTTTTTAAAGCTTTATACCCCAATCAGCACTTTTGAAACAGGAAGTGAAATAGAGGGATATGAGGCATGGCTAGAATGGGTGATCTGTTTGGTATTTTGAGCAAAACACTTCATAGACATGTTTTTTTATATATTTTTATATATCAGAGACCTATGCTATTGCCTAAAAATAGCATGATAGGTGACCTTTAACCCATACTGGTATTTTATAGTGGTTATAAAACTATCATGTGTCAACACAAAACCAAAGAATGACAGAAGTATCTGCAATAAATGTAGAGGTGGCTGGACATGAGGCAAACCTTTGATAAACTGTGCACAAACATGGATAACCACTGTTCTGTTCCCAGTCTCACCTTAGTGGCTTTCTAGGTTTGGTGGGACCTGAGCTGCGGGGCCCGTCCCTGATCCAGTCTTTCAGTCCATTCAGGTCATCAGCAGGTTTCAACAAACACCGGTCCAGTTCCTCCAGAACAGACTCCTCACACTGAACCCGGCAAAGCGGTGCCAGAGCCATGTGTTCTTTAATCTCAAATGGAGCAAACTTCCCACACGTAGCTGCAAGTGTCTAAAATAGCAGAGATGCAGTTTGATTACTTGTGTTTGTTCAGGCGGTGTACCATCTTAGTTAAACAGGGGTATATAACGGATCAGTGTTGCAACTCAAACATTACACCTGGTAAGATAATGCTGATTTAGCTTTCTAACCAAGCTATGCTTCACTGAGCACTTGAGTTTTATCAAGCAATACATTAACAAATACATACATTCTGTTATATCTACTAACCTTTGGAGCTTGTTGAATTTTGGATTTCTGCAGAAAACGTGTGATTTCTGCTTTCCCCGCTTTGACACGCTGTAAACAAAAAGATTCAGTAAACAGCTCTCGTAAATCTGGAACACACGTTGTTGCAGCTTCTACTTTTTGTATCAACAAACACATTTTCACATTTACTTACATCCTTCTCTTCTTTTAACCTTTTCTCTTCTTCTTTCTTCCTTTTCTCTTCAAGCTTTGCCCTAAACCAAATTCAAAGTTCACTTTTTAGACGAGAGAAATCTTTGTTATTGCATTTCCAGGGTATATGCAGGAATCCTGAAGTCAAATGTAAGACCTTTTTTTTAAGACCCTTTCCATACATTTTAAGACCTCATCACCACTTTGAGTTTTAACAGGCTACATTGACGACACACTTTACCTCACATTGACTATATACAGTATTGATTGTCCTCCCTCCTTATCTTCCAACCATTTGGACGCAAACTTGCATTTCCCCATAACGATGTTGTTTAACAACCGGCGTAAACGGACCTTCGCGCGCTATCAAGCAGTGAGCGTGCGATGTCCTGTTCAGATGACGTCAAATCCAACGGGATGCCATAAATAAACTACACAGAATCACACTACACACCTACGCAATGATTACATTCAGGCAGACTTTAGAATACAACCTCTTTGGACAATTTATATACTTATTGAAAACAAGCTACAAAATGTAATACCTTGGAAAATGCCGTTTAATACTTTTTAATAGCCTTCATTTTCGCTAAATTGATTTATCAGTATATAATCTGTTCAATATTTAATATTCCTTCGGTCATATATTTATGTATATATAATACTTTGTTAAATTCAACATGTATATTTTGTACTTTCTTGATTATTTCTAGTCTTTGAATTTGTATTGTACATTGCCTTGTCTTCTTATGCTGCTGTAACACAAACATTTCCCAAATTGGGATCAATAAAGTATTTTATCTTATCAACTTTGAATACTTTTTAAGACCCCGCGGACACCCTGATTTATAACAACACATGTATCTGATATCATGCCACATGTATAACACTTGAGTAACAGGGACAATGCAACTCTCACTCTTGCTTGGATTTCCGTAGATCCTCTTTTGCTTTTAACTTGTCAGCTTTTTCTTTTTCCTCCTTCTCTTTTTTCTCGCGTTTCTCTTGCTCATCTTTGTCTTTTCTCTCCCGTTTTTCCTTTTCTCGCTCTTCTTTCAGACGGCGAGCTTCTTCTTTCTTTTTCTCCTTTGCAGCTTTAGCCTCTTCCCTTTGGCGGTCCTTCTCCTGCCGCAGCAGATGCCTCTCCTCCTGTTCTTCGACTTTCTAAAATGCAAAAGTTCAGTCAGTTTTTCTCTCCTACAGGTTTAAGAAATCAGGTTGTGTATAAACAAATATTCAAAATCCAAACCCCAACTTGCAGCGTATAGAGAGCCACAGTGACGTGTCCTAAAACCCGGAAGTAAACTCCTTCTGGTTCCTTCGACAAAAACACAATGCAATTTCTCCATAGGATTTTGGAAAATAGCTGGAAATAAGGTCTGTGGTTGACACACATTTAAGAGACGGATCACGTTTTGTTCAGCCGGATAATATCCACAGGTCTACCCTACTTTTATAATCATAAATCTAGTCGCCAGAAGCAAAATGCTAACGTTATGCTATAAATGAACTACAGCAGGGTCGCTGCTTCAACGTCACGCCAACTTAAGATCCATATTCAAAAATACAGATTCAAAATGGTACAAGTTGAAGCGTTTGATTTAACAGTTTGCAGGAGGCAGGGACTTGCTTTCCAGCAGAACACGGGGAAAAACAAACTTAGCGGGAGTGTTCACGTGTTTGGTGTAATGGCGTACAACGGCCTCGACAACTTCTGTAGTCCTATTCAGCCACTTGTTAACAACCATCGTTCTTCAGACACGTAAACTCTTCAAAAATCACCAGTGGGGTCACTGCTGATGTATTTAATGTCGTAGAACAAAACGTGATCCGTCTCTTAAATGTGTGTCAACCACAGACCTTATTTCGAGCTATTTTCCAGAATCCTATGGAGAAATTGCATTGCTTTTTTGTCGAACCGGAAGTGGTCAAATGCTAACTTACTTCCGGGTTTTAGGAGGCGTCATTGTGGAACTCTATACTGAGAAAGACCCACCTTTAACGAGCGCCTTCTGATATTTTTCTGATCTGATGGTATCTTGGGGGTCGTCTTTGGCTCCTATGAGGTTAGAAAGAAAAACAAAAACGCTTATAATGATTGTTAAATGTGTTTGACGCAATGTCAACCAGCCTTGTCAATAATTAATTTGCATGCTGACAATTATTGTACTATACTTTGAACTCTCATACGGTTGGCATTTAAGAAATATTCTTGTGTGTTAATCTATAATATATCTGAAGGCATTTGTCTGAATTAACAGATGTTTTACTTTTTCAATCAAGCCACTGCCAGTTTCTATTGTTATAATAACAGCAACAAAAAAGTATCTAAAACATTAACTGATAAAGCAATTGTTTTGTGTCTTTATGATAACATATTAAAAAAAACTTCCATCAAAGCTCTTTTTACCATTCTGAACCTGGTGATAAGTCATTTATTTGTATGCAGATACAGCAATGGTAGATACATACTGTGCTGGGTGTAGAAGTGGATGTAGGGTCATCAGTCTTGGACTTCTCTGGCTCACTTTCGGATGTGCCGCTGGCGGATGAAGCTGACAGCATGGACCTGTTTCCCGACTCCTCCTGCTCCTCTGGCTCACTTTCAGAATCCTGCGTTGTGTCAATCTGCGAAACTGAAGCTGTCAGATTAGCCTCTTCTTCTTCCTCCATCTCTTCGTCTTCTTCCTCATCTGTCTCGACAACTGTGCAGTCTAAAGTGTGTGTTTTAGGAGGGCTGAATTTCTCAGACAATGTAGTTTTATCTTTTCCCAGATGCTTGTCTTTCGCTGGGAGGCGGGGTGAGGTGGTAGCAGGTGAAACAAGGTGCTTAATGGGAGACAGGGCGTTGTCTGCGGTCAGATCTATAACCATGTTCTCATCCGCCGACGCAGGGCGCCTTTGGCTCAGGAAGCCATCAAGGGGCCCGCGGCCGTTAACCAAGGGCGGTCCACAGTGTGCAGAGAGCGCATAAGATTCATTCTCATTCTCCCTGTCCGAGTCTCCTGGTTTGGGGCAGGTATGTGCACAGGGGCGTTTAGGTGGCTGGTTCTCTTTAGGTTCAGGGTTCATGCGCTTGAATGGGAGACGAGCTGCAGGCAGAATAATTAAAAAGAAAATCGTATGACTACATTTTATATATACAAAACTGGGGAATAATACAGATGAAAAGAGTATCTCAAAATGTGCAGAAGTTCTTTAACAGTCAAGACATTGACAGTACAACTAGGCAACCAAAAGCTATTATTATTTTTCTTATTAAATTAAATAACATTGAAATAGTGTAAAATATGAAGTTGAATTTACCTTGGATAAGTTTTTTGTTGGCATTTTTACTCGACTTACAATCCATGCCTGAAAAAGGAAAACAAATAGCACATTAGAAAATAATAATTGGCACCACATCTTCACTTCAACATGATCAACCTTGATGTGTTCATTTTGACAACTGTGGAACTGATAGGAGCTGATGGGATTTTTGCAGAATGTAAAAACACAATGTTGACTAAGAATGATTCCAACTTTAATTACAACGTTTAAGTATGAAACTCTTTTGAATTACAATCTTTAAAAAATAAAAATAAACCTAGGACCCACTCAGCCAAATTAAATTGTTAAGAGCAACGTCACATTAGTTTACTGCTGTATTAACCAGATGCCAGTGACGCTAATGCACTTTGGGTTTACACATTCGAACCACCATGTATTGATGTGATAGTCAATCCAATACCACACGTCTTAAAAGTATTACTTTTAGAAATTGTTGCATTGAATTTAGTGGTTGTGTTTGGTTTGCTCTCCCGCCAACCGGTGTATTATTAGTCTGTGCTGCAGGCCCAGTCGGGTCCGCAGAGCAGGAACTCTTTCATAGGGCTGTCAGGCAAAGGTGCACGCCTGACCACAATGCTGAAAACTTCGCATTGTAACATTAAAGTAAGTATATTACCAATAACTTTGGGTATGTGAAAGCAACGAGAACGTAGCCGCTCTGGAGTGACACCTTTGAAAACAGCTTTCATATGAGGTTGACCAAATCACAATTGCCAATGAGACTAGCTTGTCTGCTAACCTCACAAAACTGGCTACACCTCAGGCAGAGCTATGACCTAGCAGAGAAACGGTAACAGTCACTCAGAAACACGCTCGAGTTCGAATAGTAGGGTGAATTGAAACAATGTTGGTATGAGGCCTAACCAACTTTGTCATTACTTTGACGTTAATGTTGACGAATTGACGTCACAAGTTAACATTTGTAATGCTGAGTAGCAAGCTAGCTTTACATAGCTAGCTTTAATGTTTGGCAAGTTGGCAGATGTTTGTCAGTTAACGTCTGCCTTGTAACATTGTCACTATCGTTACTCAACGTTAGTTAACCTTTATCGGCAGGAAAACGTTAACCAACGACAAACCTAACCTTAAGCAACACATATTTATGTTTTTCCTCTGTTTGTGGACGCTAACCTGCAGAACTGCATTGTGACCGTATTATAAATGTAGATTGTTCATTGTGGCAAGATGTTTCAACTGCCTACAACTTAATTAATAGAAAGCGTTAACGTTGTACCTCTTCTGCGGGGAGTCGATGCTGCCAGATGCCCGTCCACAGATGGAGTTTCCGCCGCCAACATCCCAACCACTAAGCCGGTGTTCCACTCGTTTATGAATTCTCCGTAAAAAACAACGGTACAGGTAGCCTAAAAAACCGAGAATGCAACCGACAACAAATCAAATACTATACTGCTATCTAAACGACATGTATTTCTAATTTATTCACATAAAACATAACGCATTCTCTTTCCGCATCTCCCACACAGTCCCTTAGTTTACCCCACTGCCTGCCTCGCGCTCCCAAGTCGGAATTGGCGGGAGTGTGTCATTGCATCAATCACCGTAGCTGATTGGTCAAAGCCAAGTTACTGATCCCCGGTTGAGGCGCTTGTTTTGTACAACTGCGTTGTGCGTTTACGTGGGTGTTTTGTGAAATTAAGCGCTTTGGGACATTTCTAAAAACATTAGAACTAAAATAGTTGGAACTTTATGGCCACAGAAAGGCATAATTATATTGGCTCATTGTGTCTTGCGTCTTGTGTTTTCTAAGAAAACATACTATCTCCACCCTGTTCGGGACACCCTGTGCTGGAAAACGAGAGATGGCAACTAAATCTGGAAGGCCACGCCTTCTGGCTGATGTCTTGGGCTTTGTGATTGGCTGAGGAGCTTGATTTACAGAAGTTATGGTTGCCATGTTGTGAGGTTGTGAGAAAATATAATGAAAGAAAGTAGTACGATTTTGGGTACACTTTCAACCGTTCTCATCACGAATTAGGGTTATATTTCGTTATGAAACCCCTGTGTTGCATAACGACAATACCTGACTCTGATAAACTTGATAGTATAACACATTTGTAGAGTATGTTTTGCAAAATTGCGTTTAAACATTTTGCAAGTTTAAAATATAATTGGTCACTCGCTTCATCACCCACATGTTTTTGCGTTACGTCAATGACAAAGTTTGTTTTCTGTTGTTTTCTGTTGTTTTATGTTTCATGTGGAACCTAATTGCTGCAGGTCTCCCTTGAAAAAGAGATCTATGATCTCAAGGGACAATCTGGATAAATAAAGGTTTGAAATTAAATGAAAGTTGTCCAATGTTGATCAGTAATGGCAACAAATGTTCATCTGCTCCAAGATAATAATGGCACCGGAATGAATACTTATCCCTGCCTAATTTCAAACACGTTTTTGTCAATTACAAAAGGAGATGTCACATAAAAGTCCAATGTTGTTCTAATGTACATATTCCCTTTTTACTTTTTGTTATTCAGGTGCTGTTATTATTATTTATCAAAAGGAAGGGCATATTAATTCACTCCATAAATCTATAGATGTTTACCATCAAAGGCTGCTGATGCTGTATCAAGTTAGATTAACATATTGTTAAAATGAAAACAAATGTAAAAAATAGGTTTTAAATTGAGTTGATAAAGTTGGATTCGTGGATACAAAATAAATAAATAAATGTTTAGGTAAATAATATAATATTCTTTGATGTTATTACCTTTTAAATGTTATGACAACGATCAAAAATGTATAAAGGCAAATAATCCTGATAAAATCTGAGTTTAACCCTGAATGTACTTTCATGAGTGGGTGGGATCCGCGAACTGTAGTGTCATGTTGCTGTCACGAGTTTCCCGTTTACCGCGCACATGAATCATGGGACTTGTAGTTCTTTATGCGCCCAAGCTTGTTGAATGCATACAGCTAAGAACTACAAATATTAAATGTGTGGCGCAGCCGCAGTACGTTCAAAGGCTGGGGTCGCAAAAGCGCATCCTGAATGAATCTCCGGTCCGCTGCGGTTGTCGACGGAAACGAAAGGAGATACACGCTATCCCGGTAACGTTGGCATATCTTTATAACGCATTCCGGTTACTTTAACACCATTTTACTTCTAGTCCGACTGCCAGTTAGTCAAATACAGCATCAACGTTATGGAAAGGCTTCCAACTGCTTCTGTTGGACTAACGTTACTGAGCTGCCTAACAACCAGCTTTAGCTCATTACAGATCTCATTACTTTAACAGAAGTACTCCGATATTGTACTTAAGTAGAAGTACCAGAGTGTAGGACTAGTCTGTTACAAGTTAAATTCCTGCATACACTATGTTATTTAAGTTAAAGTAACATACTTAAAGTTCCAAAAAGTAGATTGCAGATTGACTAATATATAATATATGTTCTGATTAAAGCTGGTCATTTTGATTGTATACTGCAGGGTAGCTTGTGAATGTTACTCCAGGTGTAGCAAAGTCTTATTAAGTTGATTATATTTCACTTCATTTATCCAAATCTATGTTGTGGAGTAAAAGTACACTATATACCTCTGAATTGTATTTGGGTAGAAGTGCAAAAGTAGCAAAAATGGAAATACTACAAAAGATAGTCCCTCAAAATTACACTTAAGTTCAGTACTTGAGTAAATATACTTAGTTACTTTACACCCCTGTGTATATTGTCACACACATATAGTTCACACAGCATTATACTTAGAAGGAAAACAGCAGAATCTCACTTTTTTATGTCCAAAATAATATTTATTCAAATGGTCTTATGCAGCTACATTTTCCATTTTCGACGTTAAATTGACTATCGTTTGGTCTATGAAATGTGTACAAAAACTGTCAAACACAGCCATCACAACTTCTCAGAGACAAATGTTGCTTCTTCAGATGTCTCGTTTGACCAGAAGTCCTATACCAGAACATTTTTAGTTTAAAATGATCAGTGTTAGAAGAAGTACTTTTACTTAAGGGAAAGTACACATACTATGGTCTTAAAATACTCCACTACCAGTAACAGTCCTGATTTCAAAGCTTTACTTAAGTAAAAGTACAAAAGTATTAGCATCAAAATATATTTAAAGATATATATAGCATAAGGTTATTCAGTCAAATTGAGTTAATAAAACAAGTAAAAGAGACTATTATATGACATATATTATGTATACATATAAAAGTACGAGGGTTAATTGTCTAATTTCATTTCTGTATATTCATATTATCCAGGAAACTGTTGGGATTTCAAGATGGCAGGTTAGTCACTTAAAACACGTTTCAATCTATCTATCTATTTATCTATCTGTCTATCTGTCTATCTCGCTATCTGTCTATCTATCTATCTATCTTGGTAAATTCACAATCCACACTACACTTGCCCGTCCTTTAAACAAACTCTTACTCAGAACAGAAATAATAAAAGGACATGTTGCTTCCCGTTTCAGACCGCGCCAACAACTTTCCTCCCCTGCCTCAGTTCTTCAGAATAAAGCCATGCTTTTACCACAACATTGAAGAGGAAATACCTGCACCGCACCAGCAGTTGGTGCGCAGAGTCTACACTCTTTGGATGAGTGAGTGTTGCCGCATACATTAAATAGTACATTTCTTTGAATTTATCTTGGAATAGGAACATGAATTTCTTCTTTCTACTACTATGCACAAAAATGAATCACTTCCCTTTCTCTGCTTTCCTCCACTGTCCCCTCTCCCCCGCAGTGTATTCAGGCACACTGTTCCTAAATGTGATCTCATGTATTGCTTGGTGGGCTGGGGGTGGAAGTCCCACAAATTTCGGCTTTTCACTACTCTGGCTCCTACTGTTCAGCCCGTGCAGTTACACCTGCTGGTTCAGACCACTCTACAAAGCCTTACGGTTAGTCACCATCTTATTAATGTCATTATGCTGTATCATTTCTGAACGTGGTATATTTAAAGCACAAATCACCCAAAAAGTCTCTGCATACTTTACAGAATACAATGTAACATCAGACACACAAGTATGAGACATCACACTTGATAACGCATACAGACAAAATGTAAAACACATCACCAGGAAAGTTAATGTAGGTCAGGCCATTTGAAAAGTTAATTAAGCAATGAGGTTAACATGGAGGGGAGCTCAATGAGCAAAAGCTCTACACAAAAATACTTTTTGTTAAAACCTAAAAGTAAAAAAAAAACAACGTCAAAGGAAGTTTAAAGATGTAATAGAATATAGAGCAATAGGACGAGATGTAGGAAGATCTTTGGTAGGGAAGAGATAAGAGTAGGAGGAACTGAACAGAAGACTGGAGTAAAAAAAGCTTGATGGCAATAGTGCAGCCTGGGAAAAACTGTTGTAAAGTCAGTTGGAATTCATCCCAACTGCAATTACTGATTCAAATTCTGTCATCTACCTGCCTGCGTAACTGCGCACACTACAAGGCTAAGCAGACAAACTATCCCAACACTAGCATGCAGGCTGTGAGTATCACTCCACAAGGAGTACAGACAGTGTTCTTGGTTGGATATCTTCAAAATGTAGCTTACAATAACGGTTTGATCCAACATACCTTATCCTGCTTGAGAAAGTCTTATATTTCACACCTTCAGGCTGATTGTAAACACTGTCTCTACAGAAGGCTACAGCAGCTTAGGGGCTACTCATTTCAAAATGTGATTACTGGAAATAATGGGATCTAATCATAAATGCTTCTAGCCAATATCACCCCCACTGATTTTCCATTACACTTCCAAAGTTTGGACTGTATGATTGTGAAACTAGTGTGAAATAGTCTCCTCTGTGGTATCATAAACACTCACCTTCTATCCTCAGGGTTGATAAATGGTAGGAGGAAGCAGCGCTGCAACAAAAATAGTGCAACTCTTGGATTGTGAGTGTATCATCCTTGTGTTTTCTCTTTTGTTCACAGGGCTGACAGCTCGTTCAACTTCATGACCTTCTTCTTCGTCTTCTTCCTTCAGTGTGTCTTGGCTCTAATCCAGACTATTGGCATCTCTGGCTGGGGAACAAGGTCAGTAGTAAAAAAAAAAAACTGTGCGCATGTTTCATCATCGAGTGGGTCATGAGGGCTTTTGTCAAATGATCAAGGCAGCTGGGAAATGTGTTTCCATCAGACATTTTCACACGTGATGATTTAAGTATCCATACATTATCTGCACATTTTTGCTTGTTATTTTATAATTACAGTTTGTTCCATGGTTTAGGACGAGGGGTTGTTGTAGTCGCTGTACATGGGTTTGAAAGGTTTTAACCATAACATTAAAATACTAGTTTGGATCTCTTGAAGTGGGGCTGAATGAGGTACTTAAACACAGCAGTAAATTGCTTTGCTTCTGTTGTGGTACTCCTGTCTGTTTCTCTTAACGTGCGTGCCGACCATCATTTACTGTAATTGACTAAAGATAAGTTGTCCTTATGTGGCTCCACTACAAAAAACGGGAACTATCCCTTTAAGAACCGATGAGGCATACTTTGAGTATATACAAACCCTGATTCACATGAAGTTGGGATGCTGTGTAAAAGATGATGAAATCTCTAAATTCCTTGAAACATTTTCCTAAAATGTTGGACTGTTTTTTTCACACAGTTGTTCACAAAGTGGTGACCCTGAACCTTTCGGGGATGCTCCTTTTATACCAATCACGACACTCGCCTATTTCCAATGAACCTGTTTTTTTAGCATTCCTTAACTTTCCCAGTCTTGTGTTGCCCGTCCCAGCGTTTTTGGAACGTGTTGCAGGCATCACATTTTTAAATTAGTGAATATTTGCAAAAAAACATAAAGTTTATCAGTTTATATATTACATATCTTGTCTTTGTATTGTATTCAATGGAATATAGGTCAAAAAAGGATTTGCAAATCATTGTTTTTATTTACGTTTTACACAATGTTCCAACTTACAAATATTTGTTTTTTTCCCTTTTTGTCAGAAAGGAGGTACAATTGAGTCGCAGTAAATTCATGGTGTTTAACTCTTAACAACAAGGTTTTTTGGGCAAACTATAATAAAAGTTCTTTTTTTTTCACATTTCTAAAAACAGGCTGATAGTTGTCTTGAATTATCATGTTAATTGTTTATTAAGACTATACTCCTCTTGGAGTGGATTTCTTATACTTTTTTGAGTACATTATACAAGCACGTGTCACATCTAAATAACTACAGTCAGAATGCCATATTGATATTTTATTTTAGAATAGATGTAGACATTATTATCACCAACCATGTTCTTAAAGCTGAGCAATATTGGTGTTCAGCTGCTTAAGTCAACAATACTATTCACCCATGATAACAAGTAACATGTAATGATAAAATGTGTCATTTAAAGTGAATGTGACACTGATCATCCTGAAGCTGTTTGCCACTGCATCTGTTTGCGCACTGCTAATGTCTCATTGGTTACTTTGGGTAATTGTATTAAATCCACTTTGCTAATTGCATACTGTGTGATACACTAACCCGTACTACTCCATCTCACCAACTCATCATAGCGGCTGGATTGCGACAATGATGTTTTTCAGCACAAATGTGGGCTCCGCTATAGTGATGCTTATCACAACTCTGCTCTTCACTGTGGTGACTGCTTTAATGGCACTGGTTCTCATTAAGGTGAGCATACACTAAAAAACACACTTGCATTTGTCCATCATCTATATAAGCCCACACAGACGCTTAAAAACAGACACAAATGCAGATTATGAACACTTTTTTTACACTTTCCTTTCCTGTGGTAGGTGCACAGAATGTACCGAGGCGGTGGCGGCAGTATGGAGCAGGCTAAGGAGGAGTGGAGCACCGGGCTGTGGAAGAGTGCTCCGGTGAGGGAAGCAGGTTTTAACGCTGTTGCTCAGACGGCCCAGGGCCCGAGTTTGCCCCAGTACCCTGCCGCAGTGCCGAGTTACCCCGACAACAGCCACTGGTGATAGGGGAGAGTCACCACTAGAGGGAGACAGATAGCTGGTCGTTTTTTAAGCAGCATATCATCTCACCCTGACATGACAAAATGCATAGAAATATTGTTTTGAATGTTCACTTGATCTTAGCGCTACACTTGTAGTAGAGGGTTATCTTTATAACATGCCATTACATTTCAATTTTTGTTTACATATATTTTATTATTAAATGAATGAGAGAGAACTACAGTTTTATGCTTAAAAAAGTCTTGCAATTGGAAACTCAAAAAGAATGCGAACTGTTTCAGGATAGCAGTGTGTATAGGATGTGTGCCTTATGGACCTTTTATGAAAGCATTGTTTTATGTATTGCAAAATCTGCATGCTAGAAATTCATAGTATGCCAAACCACAGTTTTTTTTGCTTTTGCAACAAGAGAGCGGCTGCAAACTGCACGTTTTTTATCTGGTGGAATTGATTTCTTTGTAATACATGTATTCTGTGTCAGGAGTTCAGGTTATTTTTGATGCTTTGTGCTTGAAATCTCCATGCTTGCCTACTGGCTGTAATTTCTTGCCTTAATATTGCGTGCAGATTTTGTATGTAAAAACTATCTTGCTTGACTTTCGCCTTAAACTGCTTTTTGTGTTAAACTGAACTTTTGCTTCAGTGAAGTAACGTGTTGAAACATTTCAAAAGTTTTGGGTGTGTAATCCTCCCGATTACTCACTGAGTGCTCATGTGCCAAAACACTAACACTTTCCATTGTTTTGATACTGGAAAAAAGTCACTACCAAAGTAGATGTATTCAGTTTCTACACGGTTTGCTTTTAGTGGTCAGCACCCTGCAGTGAAGGATAGGGTCCTTCTGCTGTTGACAATGTTCCAGTCGCTTTCACTTTCCCCCAGATAGACTGAGTATGTTTGTGTGACTGCAGTGTGTTTGCATGCAGTCTATCATGGGGTTCAGATTGAACAGGATTCTCTTATTTCAAAAAAACTGACCTCGGGTTACAACCAAGTCAACTGACTGAAAAAATAACTGCAAATGGATTCAGCGGTGTAGTAAAATGTACACATGGTGTGTTAAAACACTATCTGTTAACTGATTAAATGTCATTGCAACAATCATATGTGAAGAATCTGATTCAACCCAATGATTGTGGCTTTTTATGCAGGTCAAATATAAGTTTAACTGCTTTTTATTTCGGCAGAATGATACCAAAAGCCTATATGACGCTAGGCACCTGCTGGAAGTAGAAGGTGCCTGCCTCATTATTTGATTTACTTTTATTCTTGTTATGAAAGTGTCCTCTATGGCCAACTGCCAAAATCAGTATTTTAATTTTTTTTTCTTCTGTTATTTGATAAGTGCGATATTGTAAAAATAACCTTAAAATATTGCAACATTTCAATAAATATTATTATTCCCATTATTTCTGTGTCCTCGCTGAATATTTTACGGTTGGAAAATGTGGTGCAAATCTGAAAAAAATGCCAAAAACGTTCATAATACAGAAGTTATTTTGTATGGCTGTATTCCATTCGGTTATCTGGTGTGTCGAGTAATGTTAGAACATCCAACTGTGAAGTGTTTAAGGTTTGATTTTCTTTCCAAATGATTTCATACAGTATTGTTTTGGTGGTATGAAAACGTAGGAATATTGGAGATTTTTGTTTTTGTTTGTTTGCATATTAAAGGTCCCATGACATGGCCATTTTTACTGATCATAATTCCATTGTTGAGGTCTACTAGAATAGATTTACATTGTTCAATGTTCCAAAATCACATTGGTTTCTCATACAGCATCTCTGTATAGTATGTGTATTCACTCTCTGTCCTAAACGGCTTGTTGGAGCTCCTGCCCCCCCCTCCCTATGAGCCCACTGTGCTCTGATTGGTCGGCTCGCCCACTCTGTTCTGATTAGTCAACCAATGTTACAGCTGAACATCAGTGTGTATGTGTTACAATGGCGTTTGTTAGCAACCAGAAAAGGACACCAGTAATGACAAACAGATGAGAATGCTGCGTGGGGTCTGGGTGCCGTGTTGGCGGGACGTTGCGGGGATCGCTGCTCCGCCCTTTGAGGCTCGAGGAGCGGACAGTGTGAGGTGGATTACTGTTGTCATT
Organism: Trematomus bernacchii; assembly: GCF_902827165.1. Classification (NCBI taxonomy): domain Eukaryota; kingdom Metazoa; phylum Chordata; class Actinopteri; order Perciformes; family Nototheniidae; genus Trematomus; species Trematomus bernacchii. Next base: position 6,020,134 of record NW_022987739.1, on the reverse strand, counting down.
TCCTGGTTGCTGCGTGGGGTCTGCGAGATAGCGAGACACCGCGGAGCTCAGCCTGAGCACACACACACACTCACAGCCTGAGCTCCGAGTGTGTGTGTGTGTGTGTGCGGAGCTCCGAGGATTGGTCCAAATGGACCAATCCGCAGAGTTCCGCAGCGTTACGTCACTATGACCAGGAAGAAAAAAATGGAAAAAGAAAAATCTCCAACGAGGTGTTCTGGGACAGCACAGACAGGTCTTTTCTATGTTAGAGTTTTACTCGCTACAGGGTGTACTTTGAGGGTTTGTGACTTTGCAGACCGTTTACATGCAGAAAAAGCTACGTAACACACAAGGGGACGGGTAATAACCGGAAAAGCATGTCATGGGACCTTTAATTTAATGACTTCGGCTCTTCAAACACTCAAAGGTACAGGTCTCCCTAAAATCAGAAAGACATATTTGTTCTCTTATCTGCTATTTATCTAGATTGTTTTATGTTGTTATGAGGGTTGAAGATATCAGCAGCAGAGATGTCTGGCTTCTCTCCAATATAGTGGAGCTAGATGACACTTGGCTTTTGGTGCTCTGAAAAAAAATATTATATTCAAAACTCAACAGCAATGTCTCTTTCTGGAAATCATGACCCGGTTACTCAAGATAATCCACAGACCTTGTGAGCAGTTTCATGTTGGAACAATTTCTTTCAACCTAACTACAGCCGACAACCGCATTATCTCACAAAATGAAGCATCTATTTACTCATGCACGGGATGCTAATGCTTGTATACTGCTTGTTTTCCTGAGTTTAACCTCAGACAAGGACTCCATTAATGTTTACATCTTGTTCTATAATGAACACAAGCCTCACATTAATGAGTACATGTATGCTTGTTTCTGTGGCCTGATTTTGATGGTCGGTGTAGTTAGAAAGAAAACCGTTCCTACAAGAAAAATGCTCACAGCAAAGTCTGTGGGTTCACTTTAACCTCTTCATGATTTCTGAAAAGAGACATGCTGTGGAGTTTTTTATTTGTTGGTGCTTTGAGCACCGTAAGCCAAGTGCCATTTAGCCCCATAACATTGGGACTGATGCTAACATCTCTATATGATGTCAGGCCGAAGAGGAAAAATATACATTTTTGATTTTAGGATGAACTGTCCCTTTATAACAAAACGATACAAAAACAGGCTTCAGTGATACTCAGTTCTCGTCACTGCTGATGGACCCATGTGTGGTCTGTTAATGCCCACCTTTGCTGTGTTTTTACTTCTGTACCCCATGTCCTCAGTGAAAAATATTTTACCCTGTCGAAGATATTCTGCTGTCGTATTGATTTATTCAGAAATGCAAGTCAGAAATGTTCAAAGAAACCGGTGTAGAATAAAAAAAAAGCCTGTGAGCCGTAACGGCAAGACAGCCTGAACTAAAAGTAAGAGCTCATTAAATCTTGGGAGGAAACTAGGGCTGATGAACAGGAGAGAGGGCAGCTAGCAACTTCTGAAAGTTAAAAACAACTCAGTAAAAGCTCTCTCTTTTTTAGAATAAAGAAACTGAAAACAATATTTGGTGAGTTGCTTGCCTTTATTCCCCAGTGTAAATAAGCCCATGCTAAGAAATCTAAGCACTTTTTTTGCATATCTATGCAACAATCTTGGCAATATTTTATTTATTTATCCCCTAATAAGATCAAAATATACTTTTAATTCTGTTTTGAAAACTTCCTCTCTGTTCCAACTGCTCTGTTGAATAATTGAGACCCACTTCAACCCTTTCATATTTTACAGTACTGGTTTGAAGCGGCTCCGACTGCTGTTGTTAATGACAGAGTGTGAAAAACACAGAGTACATTCATGCTACTTTCCTGTAATTTAGTTTGGTCTCAGACCTTTTCGACAAAACAAACAGGTCTGAGGTAACTGAAGTCAGGTGTGTGTGTTTTTGTTCATATCATCCCGCCACATGAGTATCTGTTGGAAACATCAAGACAACAAGCGTGTGTCGGTTCAGCTCCAGAAATATTTTTCAGCTCTGTGAGGAAGTGGGTAATCATTACGGACAGCTAGACACACAAACAATAACGTTTTTTTTTTTTATTATCAACAAGAGCTGCATTTTCCAAAGTTTGATGCCAAAACAAAATGCTGTGTCTCTGATGCAAATAATTGATAGACTGACATCCATATTTCTACATCCCAATGATGATACAACATTTACTGCAGTGAAATTATCTTGTGTTTTTATTATGGAAGATATAGGTATGGAGTTCACTCTGTATCACCTATGACAGACTATCAATCATTAACACAGCCAAATAATGTACAGTTTGCTCTTTGACGGAATGTTGTCTTGAATAAACAGTCCATAAAATCATATCTGCCTGGGAATTTAAAGTATAAGTGTCTGCTACTTGTTCACGGACCCAATTTACAAGACTCAGATCACAGGTATTAAGATTGCTGAACAAATAAATAATAGTTGAAAAAAAGCTCTTACCTGTACACAATATATTACAGTGTGTATTCACAAATGAACATTTTACAAAGAAATACATATGTAAAAAAAAAAGTTCCAGAAAAGTCTCTTCAGCTGCCCAGTACATAAATGATAGACAGTATTGGAAATTGTCAAGGAGAAACGGGACACCAATCAAAAGAATGTATAATGTGGAAACCTTTTCTACAGCAGCACACCTATAGGAAGATAATTAGTGCACCGCAGTTGGCCTCGGACTGATTTCTATACTTCAGCAGTCAAATCTCTGACTCATCATTTATGTATCCCAGACCATCCAGACTTGAAATGTTGGCCATAGGCGTGAAGTGGTGCTCCCCGTTGCCTTTGAAGTCAACAACAGAGTGATTATTATTGGCACTGCAAGGTCTCCCAGACTCAGGCCCCAGGAGCTTAATCTCTGAAGTTCTGCTGGGGATGTGCATGTATTCGGCTGACTGCCTTTTCACCTCGCTTTCACTTGGGCGCTTCGCAAAATTGAAGCATCCAAAACGTCCCTGATTCCAGATGCAAAATATGACCCCCATCAGGCAGAGACAGAGCAGTGACAGCAGAGCCACGGCCACCTCTAAACCAGTCACCTTGCTGGTCTCGCTTTGGTTCTGCGGGGTCAACGGGTCCTCCATGCCCGAGTTTGGCTCCGGTGCAGCCGTAATCACATTGTAAATAGAGGATGAGGAATCTGTCACCTCATTGCTAGGAGTAGAGCTCTCCCCCACTCCTGCATCAGAGTGGAGCTGCAACTGATAAACCGCCACAGTCCGGTTGTATGGTCTCCCATTGATCAGCTCTACTGAGTCACATGTGTACAGGCCCGCGTCCGATTCAGAGGCCTGCAGGACGAGGAGGCCCCGGCTGTAGATGTAGTATTTGTTGTCGGAGTGAAGTGTATGGTGAGCGAATCGCCACACGACCTGCGCCAAGTTGGAGTGGAGCTGGCACGGCAGCTGGATGTTGTTTCCTGGAACCAGGGTAAAGTCCACGGCTGCCACTGGATCTAAAAACAGACACACAGAACACCTGTTTATGTGATTGTATTTTTATGTGCAGTCTTGGAGAGTAACGGATTACATAGAAAAGCATAATCAGGATACATTAAAGAAATACATGATCCGATTACTGGTATATTTTTATAAAATGGGCATTACTAGCAGGTTTACAACGATGTTGCAAATGAAGCTGCTTTGATGCAAGAACAATTTAATCGGACAATAAAGTATTATCTTATCTTATCATACAATGTTACAAACATTAAAAGGAAGATATACTGCCTGAATATTTGGAGGGTTTTCATGTAAGCTATTATCATAATTTTTTTTAAATATCTTTATTCATTTTTTCTAAATGCAGTAGGTGGACACCAGATTCATTACACAAAAATAATGCTTTTAATTATTGTATTAAACAAAAAAAGCTTTTGTAAACTATACTTTTCTGCAGGCCCGTTCTATCATTTATGGAGATATGTTTTTCTACTAAAGTTACATCGTTCTGTTGTATTACATAATGTACTTATGTAAATGCCATATTATTGATATTTCTTCTTCTTGTCTTCCTTTGCATTGCATTTGATATTGAGGTCATCCAAAAGTAACGGAAAGTAATCAGGTTACATTACTTAGTGGTATTTATATTAGGTTACTGATTACATTTTCTACGTGTTAATTGTAACAGAGTACACTTTTAAAGTATCCCTCATAACCCTGTTTATACGTACACAATGTCTCACACCTTTGCTCTCTATGATATGGTGCTATAAAAATGCATTGTAAATGAATTGAAGACACACATAAGGTTGGTCTCATTGCATGCTGCTGTTTCATACAAAAAGGCTGCCCAGTAATATATGCAAACATGGTGCCTTAATGTACCTGGAGGAGAACATTGAGAGAGGTCTCCCTCCTTCAGACTCTGTATTGCAGTTTCAATGTAGGACACACTGTCGACTGAGCAGCAATGCTCTTCTGGCAAGTCCCAGGCACAGTAAGGGTCCCGGGCCAGGATGCAGTCCACACAAGTCTCATAGCGGCTGCAGTTACTGACCGGCATCTGGATGGCACCAAACTCTGAACCTGCATACAGTTGGCCCTATGTATGCAACACAGACACACATTAACAAACCACCAGGTATTTCATCTTTATATCCACTGTCGCCTCTCTACTGCCTGTTAGAAGCAATATAGTGACAACATATTTAAATTGAGCTATAAATTCAAACTGAAACTTATTGTAAAACTAAATATATTGCCACAATGTTGAACCTGTTGCGAGTTACCTTGCTGGATGAGAGGCGCAGGGTGCTGATAGGCACCGAGGTTTTGTACAGTTGAATTTCCTCAATGATGAACATCTCTCCTGCGTAGTTGACAGCCTTCTGGATGTAACCGTTTTCTATCAGGAAACAAAAAGGATCATCGTATACACTGAATAAGCGCATTACACAAACACAGGTATCAACTGTCATTACTCATACTTTATGTTTATGTGTTTCTTAAAGAGTCCCTATTATGTGTTTGTGCATGTACAACTTCCCTCCAGAGGGAGTTTCTCTCCCTCACACTCCCCCTCTCACCCTGAAACGCCTCCATTGGACTCCTTTGTTTACTTGTGTAACATAGTGACATCACTGTGTACCACTTTTACGTGATAGGCTAAGGGGCGGGACATCTCTAAGCGGTTGACCAATCACATCAGAGCCGCCAGCTAACCAATCAGAGCAGACTGGGCTCTGGTTTCAGACAGAGGGTGTTTCTCAATGTCGAGGAAAGCTGCTTCAGAGCCACTATTTCAAGGATGCTACGTCATCGAGTCCCACCGAAGGACTGTTCCAATGTCCAGGATCCTTGGAATTCTACCGAGGACTGAGTCCTTCGTTGCGGGAAATGTTGAGGCTGCACATGTGTATCCTCCGTGGTCTTAAAATCCCCACAATGCTTTGCGCACGGACCAATTTCCAAAATCTTTGGCGGAAAATGTAAGGCGGGGCCTCTCATATGACGCGCACCTGCACACTTGCTAGCCTGTTCCATTCTTCGTTCTCCAAATGCCAGGAAGGATTCTTGCCTAGCCTCTGACACTTCCTTGGTAGGACATGTCTTCCGAGTCAGGTCCTACCAAGGAAGTGTCCTCGACATTGAGAAACACCCAGAGGGTGAAAAGAGGTGCAGCAGCACAGGCAGTATGAGAAAAATTAAGCAATTTTGAAGATTAAAGCAAGTAATAAATAATATTAACTAGGATGTTTTATTCAAACTTGAACTGTTTTAACTTTGACTGAAAATGATTTGTTATATTGATACATTTTGACACATTGTGTAACAGCCCTCAACATCAGTTCTCTTTAAAGTTGTTTATTGTCATGTGCATAACTATTGCAGACAAGCAGTTGCAGTTTTTTTAAATCAAATATTTACCAGTGCCAATGAACATGACTGCATATCTCTGTCGGTCCAGCGCCAACACACTGTCCACTACGATCCGAGTCAGCAAAGCTCCCCTCTTCACCAGCAGCGGCCCCCCCCGTCTGCGGTTGGACAGCCTCGTCCATGAGGGGGCGGTCCCTGATGAACTGGAGGGTTTTGTCAGGAAGGTCCAGAGAGCGATTCATGCCCATTTTACGTGCCACACTATTGATGCACTGAAACACAAAACTTGAAGTCAGAATGGTTTGTATTTCATATTTTCCTTGCTTTAATATCCAGAATCACTTCTAGTTTGAACAAAGTCTTTAGACTCACTGCTCCCGGTCTGGGGACTGGCACCTCTCCAGTGTACATCACCCACTTCACGTGAGATGTCTCCACAGCGACAGGTGTCTTAAACTTGCCCTCGTTGAAAATATCTCGAATGGAAGACACACTATATGCACATACCGCAGATACCTCGGACAAGCCCCTGAAACAACAACAAAATTAGACACATTTAGTCAAGAACACTTCCATTTGTTTGTTTTATTTAATCTCTTATAGAGAATACTTTGGAGATGTCATCTTTTAAATTAAAATATGAACAGCTAAATACAAAAAGAAAAAGAAAATATCCAATAACTTTTTTGTTCACCTTTTTTATTCTTTCCCATATGACTGTCAATTTTCTTTCTACCTTACTGCACGTTCACACCCTCAGCCAAAAAACGACTGTATTTGATTGCAAGTACGTACGACTGCGGAGTGAAGACAGCGTAGAAGACGCTCTCCTTCCAGTTCTCGTTCTTCAGCAGGAAGACATCCTGGACAATGGGGGGCAGGCTGGGTTCAGGGAGGGAACAATCCAGACGGGCTTTCAGGAACGACGTCCATTTCCTCTGCAGTGTCCGCTGGCCGCCCATATCCCCCTAAACAAAGAGACAGAGGTCACGTGCTGGACTGCAGATATTCCTCTTAAGCACAACACTCAGACCAGGAATCAGACAGCGTGAGGCATTGTTGTTAAACTTTCTCTGTCTTTGTAAAGGTCTTGCAGAGACCGAGTGATTATTCAGTACGTATTTACTGATCTAAACCAACTTTCTCTTGTCTTTGAAAATGCAAAGAGGTTTTTTATTCAGTATGTATATATACCTTGCAGACACGGGCCACTCGAGACACAGTGACTTTGCTGGAGAAGTCGTACTCCATGGCGTTCTCACTGAAGAACATGTACACCTTGTCATCATCACCATCAAGACTATTAAAGCTCTCCCCCACAAAGTCCATGTAGACAAAGTTTGGCTCTGAAATCACAAAACACAACATTAGCACTTTGGAAAAGGGCAGAAAAATCTAAAAAACGTTTCCTCAGTAACATCAAAGGAAATCTTTAAAATAATGCATCATGCATAAGTGTTGCGGCAGTTGATCCCCTCTTAACTATGCACACCATAATATAAAACTTTAAATGACCAGTTTTTGCAGAGCAGGAACTCACCACTGAGCCATGAGCTCTTAAACTCAGTGCGGAGAGCCAAGTCCGAGCTGCGCAGAACCACCGGCTCAGAGCCCAAGAAGTTGATGGATGTCGCAGAATACAGGTCATTTCCTGTTGGACAGGAAGAAGAAGAAAATGACTGGAAATGTATTATTTATATTAACCGGATATAATATCTAATTTATATGCCTGCTAATGGACTGAACCAACTAATTAGTCCATGTGGAGTGAGCAGGGAGCACCAGCCAAGAAATTGGGTGATATTTTTACTTTTATTTTACTTAATTCGGTGCAGCATTTCAAACGTGCACACAGTTATCTCACACTGAGCTTTTCTGTTGGTGCACTTTGAACGTTCAGCAGTACTCTGTGCTTTGTTCATGTTGGCAGCAAACCCTGACTCAGACACTCACCGACCATGAGGGAGGAGTATCTCTGGAAGGGATCAAAAGGACACTTCCCTTTTCCCTCCTCCTGCTTTCCCTCCAGCCTCAGCTGTCCTTTAACAAACGTCTGTCGGAAACAAAGGAAATAAAGACTTGTTAAGAGAGCGAAAATAAAGTAAAACAGTGCCATTTTATTTCAACAGTAAGACTGAAGTTGTAAACCTTAACCAGTGGTTTGCATGGTTTAGCCTTTAACTATAACCAACATGTATTTACATTATGGCTCACCATTTTCCAAAGTATACAAAAGATAAAACACCTTCTGTATTGATCTCCAACCCTTAGCTCCAAATGAAATCTTGCAGAGGCTCATTTTTGTTCTTTGAACGTTAAGCTTTGATAATCTGTATTTTCCACCGGTAGACTTAACCATTGGCGTATTCTTATTTATCTGCTTTCATCTTTCCTACGGATCTATATCCCACAAAAAATGTATGGGAGGGTTATTGAATTTAAAAAGGGGGACTTAAGTATTCTGCTCCCTCTGCTCCCTCTCAGTAGCGATATAACCTCTCTGCCTTTAAAGGATTTTTAAATTACCACGAGGCAGGCCCTTATATCAGTGGAAGTTTTGATTGATCGGTCTGACTTGTGAGGAAAGTTGATGAATGTTTTTATATTTTATGATTCTGTAATTGTTTTTTATTTAATTTTAGATTGTTAGGTTGTAGTTTCTGTGTCTAGAGCATAGACTAATTTTACATTTTTTTTTTTTTTTATCAATGATACTCTGTCATGGTTAAAAAAACACATCAAGATAGATCATAAGTTGAAACATAATGTCTGCTTTAAAGGTAATTGTGCTGTGATGCAGTCAGTCCTCTGAGATTTGAGTTCCTTGCCAAAATACACTGAATTCATGAGCTACTGGATGTTGTTGAACAATAAAACCCAACTAAAACAATAAACATGCCGACATTATGAAAAGGCTGGGCTTAACTTCGTCTTTCTTTTTTGCAACCAAGAGGCACATTACAAAAAGGAAATGTATATTATACCACTTCTTTCCAAGAAAATGTGTTGACTGTATTTCATAAAGGGTGGGAGTTTCCTTAAAGGGGACCTATCATGCAAAATGCACTTTTGTACGTCTTTTATACATGAATGTGTCCCCGGTGTTCCAGGGAACTCACCAAGTGTCAGAAAACACAACCCTCTCTATTTTCCTCCATACCCAAATCTCTAAAAAAGGGGCTGCAGCGGATCTGATAAAAACTGATCCAGATTTGAACACTGTCCTGACGTCAGGACAGTGGCGCTACGGCTATTGGGCCAACTCCACCAATCAGGAGGAGACAGCCACGGCCATTGCCGTTCGAAAGCGCTGGAGACGCTGTAGTACATATGCCAGGCCTGTAGGTGGTGCTGTTCTCACAGAATCAGCCCTTGCAAAAACAGGGGTAAAAAAGTGCAATTTGAGCAAAATGAGGCATGGCTAAAATGCATGATCTGTTTGGTATTTTGAAAAAAAAAAAGTATAAATATGCCTTATATAGGTATGGTCCTACACTATATTATTATAATATAGCATGATAGGTCCACTTTAATTTAACACAGCAAACAGTGGCCATTAAAGGAACTGCATATTAGGCCTTTGTCAATACTGGGCACAACAGAGCCAACCAGCTAACCATTCAGAGCAGACTGGGCTCTGGTTTCAGACAGAGGAAGAAAAGAGGTGCTGCAGCACAGGCAGAATACCTTTTTGAACATTAAAGTATGTCAAAATGTCACAGAAGAAGCACAAAATACAACTATAAACCTGAAGATAAGCATGAAAGAACACCTCTGTAGACCTTAATGTTCCCTGTTAATGGACTGGACACTGGGGTGTAAATGAGAACCAACGCAATATATTATAGTTTAAGTAGGAGCACTGAAGCCACTGACAGGTTTATAATCCAAGTAAAGGAGAAAAGTTTCAAATTATTGGAATGACTCACACAGCCACCCCTTCAGCTAATAAACAGAGGGCTTGCCTACAGGAACAATCTATACAAGTGTCTAAACTAACTCCATGTTTTACAGTTTACTTACCATGTAATCACAGGTGGGGCTAAAAGCATTCGTGCCACACACATACATCGTAGTGTCATTGACTCTGTGCAGGGTTCGAATGTAGTTACGGCAATCCACCTGCAACAAGATCCAGCAGAGAAAATGCCAAGGTCAGAGCTTTGTTAGTTCAGCCGCAAAAACACAAACACGCCACACAAGACACAAACACACACACACTGGCTGCTTGGGGTCAACTGGTGACCAAAAGGTCAGGGCTGTGTCCATGCATTTTCTTCTTGTGCCTTTATTTGGACATTCAGTACAAAGCTATAAGCAAAGCACTTCAAAGAGAGTTCTGTGTCAAGACTTGAAAAGGAAAAAAGATCCCCATATCAATGATTTACAAATGCACAGAGATAAACAGCTTTCAGTCAACAGTCATCATTTAAGGCTTTTACCCTTACCCTACAAGTACAAGTAAATGCATTGCAAGCTCTGTTTCGTAATAAGTTACACAAACCTCAGCATGTTTTCCTTTGTATGTGCACTCCCTCTGTTTCTCCTCTGTAACTCGCCAGTACACCTGCATCAACAGAGGGAACGATTTTTTGTTAAAGCACACAGGAATGGTGTCGCAGCCGAGCCACTGCACGGCATGGAGCTGCAGCACGTTTACCCTCACACATATCAGTGTTGATCTAACGCCAGGACCAGTCTGTACACTCGGGAAGGGAATACCTACAGGCTGGGACACCTATCCCTCTTCAGCTGTGACTGTTCGCTGTGTAACTACAATTATAAACCAGCTGTCTACAGTTCAAAAGGACCATTATTCATCCAAATTCTCATGCAAATGTGCACGGGGTAAATAGACAACAGCTGTTGAAAGGAGTGCAATCATTACACAACGTAATGTGTTTCTGTAAGCATATCGTCTGCCAAAAAACACTCCCTAATAGTGAAGGAGGGAAGATAAAGATACAAACTTACTTGAGGCGTGAACTGATTGGGACATTTTTCTAAACCTGACCCTATGAACTTTTTTCTTGTGAAACACTTGATACTATGTCAGCCTCCAAAAATCCTTCATGTCAGACATGGCTGGAAAAATCGTTCAACAACACAGCTAATACATCTCTGATATGGGGTCAACCCAAAAAACATCATAATTGTTCAACTTATAGATAAATGATACCTATTTAATTTCGAAAATGGGCATGTTCATATACCACTGTTGTAGCAGGTGTGTTCTTGAGTGATTTTTGTTCGGCTTCAAACAGAATAAAGATGAGCATAACAGCTCGCAGACCTGCACATTTAGTAAACAGTTGTTTATTCATGAATCTCCTCTCATGTTCTCACCGCAGCCTTTCGGACAGAAATGTTGTTGATGTCCAGAGCATACACAGCCTCTCTGGCCCCCAGCAGCAGCACACCCAGGTCGTCTCTCATTAGCATAGTGGAGTAGTTGAAGATCCCCTCTTCTCTGAACAACTTCAGCTCGTCTAAAAAGGGAGGAGAGCATCCGCATTACTTTCTACATTTCAGCTGCTGAGACTGTGCTGTGTAGTTGGAGAAAACGCTCTCACAGCAAGAAACAAAATGCTAATTCATTGATATTTTATAAGCTTGACTCAGCCTGCACAAAAACTAAGCAGTTAAAGGGATGGTTCAAACTGTTTGAAGCGGCGTTGTATGGGGTACTTATCCATAGTCAGGGTATTACCTACAGTTTTTCTCAATTGTGACTGATGCTGGCCCAACCACAGATGATTGCTTAGCTGCTTGTGTCTCCAAACTAGGGGCATCTACTGTAAGTAATACACTGAATATGATAATATACCTCATTCGTCCACTTCCAAAGCATCCTTTTACATCACAGAATATGCTGTGATATTGAGGATCTGTGACTTACTCTGGTAGGGGATAGTCTTTCGTGGGACACAGTATTGAGTGTCGAGTGCATTAACTGAAACATGGAGCATCAATCCACAGACGATGCTCAGAGCTGAGAGAAGAGACATGGCTCAGAGTCCAGGTGTATCCAAGTGTGGAAGAGCTGCACCGTCCAGCTCTGCCACCAAAGCACCGGATCAGACAAAAAACATGGTCCACGCTCTCAGTCCAGATGTTGCTACACTGTGCTGATGTTGCCGTCCTAGACATATGCCGCTCTGGCACAAGTCATCCTCTAGAAGGCAGTTCACAGGATGTGTAACCAGGCCTGCAGAGTGCGGCTCGGCTCAGTTTGAAGTCGGCGAGTATCTATGTCGGCGTTAGCCTCCAGCGCAGGGCTAATGATCTGCTGGTGTCCTCTCTGGATGGAGGAGCAGAAGCCATGCTGCACAGCTACTGGTGAGGGATGCTGGAGGAGATCATCTTAATGGGGCCCACCTCTAGGAAAGATATGAAAACATCTATGCATTAAATAATTAAAGAGACCCATAACATGAAAAGATGATGAGAAGACTGGAAATGATGTATAAAAGATGGACATTTGATTGATATAGTCTATTCACTTCAAGAATGAAAAGGGTGGCTGGTTTGCCTCCTACACCTTTTTTATTTGTTTCATCTGCTGTAAATTCTGTCTTTCACTGATAACATTTAGTGTCCCATTTTTTCAACAGAGCTCCACTGCAAGCAAGCTATTACTTTCACCCTGGAAGAAGTTGAACTAGTGCAAAGCTACCCCAGAGAGAAATGTAAAGCTACTTAAAGAAAATAATGCAAACTAATTGTTTCAAATGTACAATGTACATGTACTTTATAACTAAATGTTAAACATAAAAGTGACATGGCAGCTCAACATGACACACAAGTGCCCATTTGTTCACAGGTCATACATTCACCGAAACATAAAAAAACATACTCATATAATCATCAATTGGATAATCCATGCATTAAATGTACAGTATGCAGGAATTAAATATAGATAGCCAATCACCAATTGATTTCAACAAAAGAAAATCTTGCCTCTTTAAAAAGGGGCAGATTTAGCCATTTAGCACCACAGTTGTATTAAGATGGGGACTCACAAGAGACCGAATGATCAAATCAACAAAGACAATCTTTAAAGTGAATTGTATGAGACCAAAAACACTGGATTTAAAATGTGCCAACGCAATGCAAAAAAACCTTTGATTAAACCTTCCTGCAAAACACCTTTAAAACTCCCAAGTATACCCAATCTTGTATCAGAATATTACAGTAAGAAAGACAGCATTCCAAACAGGGACAAGTATAACCTTGTTGTTACATCAGAGTAGTAAAACACCACTTTCAGTCATAATAAGCATGAAAAGTCATCCCTGTAAACTTCACAGAGGAAACTGATGTCAAGTGATTTCTGCCACGCTGCCCACCGAACCCCACCCCCTCTTCCTCCTGCACTCTTCCTGTCTTCCTCCCTGATAAGAAGCTGCTTCCTCTGGGCTCAGCAGGGTTCACGCAGCAGAGGGGATCAGTTCAGGTTTGGGCATGCACGCAGATCACAGTAATTCACAGTTATAGCGCTGCATCCCTACCCTGGGAATCATGATAAATTGAGACTTACCACTTCTTTCTGTTTTGACTAACTGAGCGGTGCAGCCTCATTCAAAATTCATCACGGCACTTTTTCTTAGACTAACACACAAAGCATACTTAAGCGCAGACTCGCAAGGTAGAAAACTAAAACTCTTTTTGTGGTGCCCACTGCTCAAAAAGCAGCCGCGGAACTCAGCTACTTTGCAAGCTTTGTTTAGATACGAAGCTTGCAGAGATAAAATACAGAGATGCATCCTTTGAGATGCACACCACAGTTCTCGGCTGTTGACAGAAACCAAAATGACAGCAACCAAATTTCCTCCAGAGAGGCATCCAGGAGCTCGCTCCCTTGTGCCTCTAAAAACCTCGGCTTTGATTGTGCGTTTTGCAACAAACTGCCATGCTACCACCTTGTTGTTACTTGACACACCGGGACGAGCTGCCGCTTGTATACGACAACTCATCTGTTGTCAGAGCGCAGAACTCTTGCATACTTTCCCCCTCAGGCTGTGAGGGGAGGGGAGGATGGGAGGATAGGTTGAGCGCCACAGCTGAATGAAGTGACTGCAGGTTGTTTTTCACAGCGTTTCACAGATTCTTCCAAACCGTGCAGACAGGCAGGTATGGCTAAAACAATAGAAGACAAGCAGCAGTTGTCACATTTGTCTCTTCCTTTTTAACCAGTCACACACTGACATGTGCACCTGTGTGTGTTTCGGGTGTTGGGGGATGCACAGCTGAGGGTACTAGACACCAGTTGCATGAATAAGCTTTTCTTATAAAATAAAGCCCTTAAATGATGTCTCTCAAGTGACTTCATTCAAATAGAATTACAATTTGTTTGCATCTTTTCTTGGGATTTCAGACATTTAAAAAAAAAAAAAAGCATATTTTAAAGTTATTTAAACATTTAAATAAAACACCACACTTAGATATTCTCGCCTTACACTGTAAATGTTTAATGGGGAACATATAGCTATCACAGCAGACCGTGAACAACATCTCCATTCATTTGGAGTCATGTGTCTGGCCACCTAACAAACATAGGACAAATATTTACTCTTCTTTAGGTATGTTAAGGCCAACTCAACAGGGAACAAATGTGTCTCTTTATCTGCTTAATGCTCCACTATGTTCTCCAGCTAGTTGCTAACTGTGTCTGTCTGTCATTTGGTGCTGGACAGGAGGCTAGTGACACAGTTTATCAGACCTTTATTTACTGGAAAAGCTCGACCTGGAATCAAGGTTGCTGCGAGACAGATTTTGGAGGCAAATAAACCAAAACAATTAGTTTAAAGAAGCTCAAACTTCCCGTACAGCTGGGGGAAGTTGCAGAGCTCTGTGTGCTGGTTTAACACCTGTTGCATTGCACACGACGTTCATGTAACTGCTGATTTTGAATTTTAAGATTTCCATGTATGTTATAATAAATAGATAGCGATCCCACATGTATGTCTCCATGGCCTCCACCTTTGCTACTACTTTGTTCTCTTTAACTCATCAGGAAGGACCGTCCCATGGACTCTTTGACCCCTTACCTGAGGGAAGAAGGATACATAAGATTATGGGCAAAATGTATTGGCTAATGGCGCCCTATCTTTAATATCTGCACACGTGATGGCATGTTACAAAGTTGTTTATGGCCCTTTTATTATCCACACTCCTTTATTTATACAAGTTAGTCATTCAGAAAGGCTTGGGTAATGTTTCAGGCTGTGTGCAAAAGCTTATTAACTTATTAATGATTAATAACTTATCATCTACTGCTCTTGTGCAACACAACTTTTGTACAGTTTACTATTGTTTTGACTTGCTGCTACCTCACCTACTTTATATATTTACATACTTTTATAACGCTGCTACTTATCCTTTCAAACTGACATGTATTTTTAACACATACATAATTATAAATATCTGTACTATATACGTATACAACACATTACATTTGAATTTACATTGTTAGATTTGGTAAAAGAAAAAGTGTAAATGTTTTATTCTTACACTTCTTTATTTCTGTATTATAATTATTACTATGCTTGTGTGAACTCATATCCATCCTATCCTGTGTTTCACCCTTGTTGTTGTTGCTGCTAAGACACCTGCATTTCCGTAGAGGGATTTAATAAAGTGAATATCATCTTTCTTTTCAATAATTTACCATGAATTCAAACTAATTTTATTTTATTAACACATGCTTCCCTCTTTATATGATATGTTAGCCTAATTATTGTGTATTTTGTATCTGCACTGTCCCTTTGCTGTAACAAAGTACATTCCCCTGTTTTTTGGAAGATTTCTGATTCTGATATAAACCATGGAAGTTTAACATCTCTGTTCTCTATTTTAGTGTTAGTAACCAAAATTATAATAAACCACGCTCAAATAAGGTGTGTACTACGCTGAGGCAGAGGGGTTGTTGTGAAAGACTGGTTTGAAATCTAGTCATGTATTTTGTTTAGATGGGATCAAAGCGGTTTCCTGTACAGCCAGCAAAACCTGTAAAGCTAATTGA
The DNA here is from genome assembly GCF_902827165.1 of Trematomus bernacchii. NCBI lineage: Eukaryota > Metazoa > Chordata > Actinopteri > Perciformes > Nototheniidae > Trematomus > Trematomus bernacchii. The sequence continues at coordinate 6,004,251 of NW_022987739.1, read as the reverse complement.
CTGCACTGTGACACACACATAATAATGTAAAAGGGGAATATCTCTGCATGTTGTTTGTGTAAAACTTAGTACAATAACTGCATACAATGCAGAATCATTGTCATCATGACATTTGAGTCAGCGTCATGGAAGATAAGCTTCAACAAAACCCGAACAAACAACAAGAGTGTGACTAAAATAGTTTTTTACATCTCCAGAGATGCAAATGTAAAAATGCATCTCCCACATACACCTTTACTCCAAGCAGAAATACCTGACAGGGTTAGCACTGTGGGTTTCTTCTCATCAACTGTGGGTTCAAAGGCTGCACATGAACTTGTACAATACGTTGAAGAAAGCCTGCAGCAGTATCTCCAAACACTCCAACCACTTGAAGCATGAGGATATTAATAGCAGCACAGTATCTACTGCACGGTGGATTCTTACTACGACTGTGTGCTGCAAACAAGGTAAAATCTCCATACAGCAGTGTGTGAAACTTGCACCGACAGGCGCACTGTTGTCATCATCACAGTGAGTCATAACAAATCCTGAAAAAAGAAGAGTCAAACAGCTGGAGAGAGCCGTGCCAGTGTAGACCCAGGCTCTCCTGAGTGTCTTCATTTGTGTGAGATAATGGGCGAGGCTTTCTCTGGCTGTAACTGATTCACCTTAATGGCTGAGACTGTTCTATAGGTTAAATGCTGGTTGAGTCACTGGCTGACTTGCTGCCAGTCTGTGTGTGTTTTCCAACGTATGCCGAGCGGCCCACTGGCAGCGATATTCCATCACAGGGGCCTAAACAGGAAACCGGTTGTGGGAGGCTGCTCACCTCTGACACTCCTTGTGTCGCAGACTCACTGGAAAACACACCCGGTTCAGTGGGGGGTTATGTTTTTGCGAGCTCAGATGGACTAAAAACAAAACCATTCTTTTTATGATAATGACTAGCCACCTTTTGTTTTGAGGTGCAGGAGAGTTGTAATTAGCGGAAAAACAATACTTCAGAAAAATGTGCTGTACAGTCTTCAAGCATGTCACCACACGCATCATTAGGCTAAAGGAGCAAACTAGAAAAATGAAAATCCAACAACCTGTTCACTCGTTCTGCTCCGACAAATCACTTGTCATTGATGAGACGAGTCTGGTTAAGTGTAAAGTGCACGCTTGAACGCATAAATACACACCGAGAAACACGCACCCAGGCAAGTCCCAGCAGGTGATGGGGCACAAAAGGAAAATCTGAACACCCGAACATCTCCGCCTGCTCTACCTGTGTTGTGTGACAAGCTCACTGACAGACGGGAACACCCAAGAAAAACAAAATGTGGTGAGCACTTCGGTTTGGATATTAAATGTAATAGCACTGATTTAATGACTGTTGTCTTATCAAACTTCAAAAAGTAAATACCATCGTTGCACCATTTCAATTTGTATTCTCTTTTATTTTTCTCGATTGTTTGGTCTTTAAACGTCAGAATATAGTGAAAAGCTACCTCTATAATCTTTCAAGCTCATGTTGACATCCTCAGATGTTTTGTTTGTCCAAAAAAATTGTAATTTAGAGAATAAAGAAGAGCACACAATCCCCACAATGGAGGCAGGATCAAAAGGAATGATTTCTATTTTAGTTTGAACCAATAACAGCTACTGGCAGATCATTTGATATTCCAGTCAGTACAATGCATTGTAGTTGAATTGGTAGTATAATGGAAAGACAATTATGGAAGTGTTGGATATACCGTACAGCTCGGTAAAATACTATGCTGCTTTATACCATTGCCTTTTCCTGCATTGGTTCTAAGTGAAGGCAGTAAAGCTGCTGTCATAAGTTGACTAATTGATAAGTTAATTGACTATTTTGAGGGTCAGTTTTTCATTAAAGTCATTTTTCATTCAAAAATGGCTGCTTTTCAGCTTCTCATCTTGGGAGATTTCCTGATTTGTCACAGGTATACATCATATTGAACTGAATTTCTTGGGCAAGACGACAAGAAAATACATTTAAAAGACATCTCCTTGGACTGTGATTGACATTTTTCACAATGAATTTTTTCGTTTAATTGATACAATCAATCTAGAGAAATAATCAGCAGATGAATCGATAATGAAAATAATTGCAGCCCCTCAAACACACCCTTTATGTGTTTAGCAGCAGAAACACACTGGTTTATAAAGGTATGCGTTTCAGTCATGCTGGGATTTAAATAAACTGTTTTATTTTTGTGGTAGAGCTCTGGATACTATTGGCACTCAAGCTGCTGTGTTCACATGTTAACCAAAATGCAACAGAGGTTCACTGAAAATACACTTCGTTTAGGGAGTCGTTTTAGTGAAAACACTGATTGTTAAGTGGAGAAAATGTGCTTTTATCTAGCTTTAGGAGGCATTTGATGACCTGTAATACATTGGTGTGCACATACAAGGAAACACAAAGGAAACATGCATCATTTCCAGCTCAGACCAATGAGTTACAGGGTGTTTCTATCTGTGCAGCCCTGCCTTGACACCCAGTGACCCCACTGAGTTGCAGTATGGCAGCTAAAATTGGGCAATCCCCTGAGCCCAGTGCGCTGACAGCACTTGGTATATCCTCTGCTCCCTCAGCCTCACTCATGGATCATTAATTCTCACCATGAATAAAACTGTGCGCACCCTTTAATATCATGTTACCACACAGCGGAATTTATTCACACAGCAAACACAGGCATATTAAGCTTAGATGTTGGTGAATTATTAATGTAGCTGTAGAGAATCGTATACTGTTTATGTAGAGGAAATGCAAATTATTACACACAAAATTGAAAGCTGGGCTATTTCTACAAGCTGTTTCTATTTACAAGGATATTTTTTATCATACATGAATTGGTTTCATTGTTTTTTAATTGAAAAAAACCAGCTTAGAAAACACAGTTTGGCTTAAAGCCCATCCCCTGAGGATTTACTTGACACTTTCCCAGCGACAGTACAAGTTTCCCTGGCTGTCTGCGGCGGTGGGAAGTGTTTCTGCCCGTCAGCTCAAACGCATATCCTACTACTGCTTTAGTCTGGCTCTCGGCTGCTATAATTAGATATATCCTATAATCTTAGATAAGACAGACAACTAACAGTGTGTGCACGTCTTAACCCCACAGGTGGCCAATCCAATTCCCACAAGCTCCTTGGAAACATAATAAGTCTTTGGAGGAAAAACAACCTGCGCGCAAACAAAGCAAACCAGCTTCAGACTCACCATGAGTTGAGACAATGAGGATCTACATCAGAAACTGTTCTGTTTGTATCCTGCTCGACGCTCTCTGCTCCACCTGCACCGTCCAACACTCATCTGACTTCTTCAGACTCCAGCAGCTCTCAGCGGTAGGCAGCGCCTGGTCACGTGACTTCTGATTTCACCTTTACTCAAAGTGTCAGCCAATCAGCTGTAACCCATGTTTTTTTATTTGAAATACTTCTGCTCTTTGTTTATTTTTGAAGTGTAACTGTAATCCCATGTATTAGGGGAATAGAAACCTGGAATGGCTTTGCATACATAACAAAATACTGCACTTTTATGGATTGTTGAAAAAATAATTTTCCTTTTTTATGCGTGTATATATGTTATATGTTATTGACGTTTTTTGTAGTGTATGTTGTTCTTAAAGTTGCCATTATTAATTAAACTATTGTTTTAATAATGATCCAGAGTTTTTTTTTTAAATAAAATTGTGATTTTAACATTCTGCACGGTTTATCATTTGTTGCCTGTTTTGTTTGTGTGTTTTTATATTGTGCAAAACAATAAAATAAAATAAAAATGTTGATAAATTGTGATATTATGACACCTACAAATGTAATACAGCCCAATAACATTCAAGCTTTTAAACTGCACAACAAATACTGCATTTTCAGTATCCTATAAATGTATTGTTTTTAAATAAAATCTATAACAGCAAGCATGTAAGTTATTAAAGAACACTATGTTTTTGCAAGTCATGCTAGAATAGCAATTTGCAATATTTGCTCATCATACAAATGCTACTGTTGGCAACACACTTATATATTATTAGGCGTATAGAAATAAAACAAATAAAAGAATATGTTTTATTTACCTATTAACCCTGTAAGGCCCACTGTGGTAATTTTACAACATTACTTTAAGCTATCCTAAAAAAGTCAGTAAATGTTTTTGTTTTTTTAAAGACTACATTTACATAGTCAAAAGGTCCTTTTGTTCAGCCTCACAATGCTATTGGGTAGTAAATGTGTTTATAGGTCCTGCCCTCTGGAGCATACTTGGATTGGATTTGTCAGATTCAGTAGTAAAATGCCTCAAATATGTTTTATTTGTGATTATTACAATGTATAGAACATGTACATATGTAGTTATTGTGGAATACATTCATCAAATTTGATTTTGAGCAGCTTATGTCTTTGTTGTAATATTACAATACTGGGTAAGTGTGGTAGTCAAAATAGCATAAGCACCTGTCATGGAGATTGCCCTTCTTATATGTTCACATATAGAAATAAAACATGAATAGAAATATAATAATGAGTGATAATTCACTATAACTAAGTTCTAAATGTGTCCTCTGTTAAGATTTTGAATTAAGACCAGAACTGAATAACATAATACATTATTTCTCATAAAAGTATGTGAAATTATATCTGTAGCAATATGTTAAACTCTACTTGTATCTTGTCAGTTAACTACTTACAAAAATACATTTAACTCTGGTTCTGGCAGAAACAGTTTCTGAAATGTTTTGGGACACTTGGATGTATCCCTTTTAGTATGATAATTAGCCTATTATCATTAGCCAGACAGCATTGTGTGACTTGTTGAACTTGTTTATCTGCATGTGTGGGTGTAGGTTTTGCTTTTATTATGATAATAGGCTAAGCCAGGTAGTATTGTGTGACTCAAGTGTACAATGTAAATAGGATTCAGATACTTGTTGCATCGGGACACCTGGAAGGGGGTGCTGCATGCATTCCTTTTAGTATGATAATAGGCTAAGCCAGACAGAATGAACACTTGTCCCACCACCCTATCTATATCTTCAGGTAATCTATTACAATATAATAAGCATATGTATTATTGATACATATTTATTAATTACTTTTTCCATTTCAGAATGCCACCAGCAAAGAGAGGTCCTCGATTCAGTGTGCAGGATGTGATTGCTGCCATCCAAAACGGAGAAAGTGGGTGAGAAATGGAATCTCTGGAATGATCTGTGACTTTGTGTACCAAGGCAGTGTCAATGGGATACGAGTCAAGTCTGAACTTGGATTGTCAGGTGATGTTGTGATGAAGCTTGCCTCCACGCTTCCAGAAGGTCAGAACTACAAGATCTACCTGTGTCCCATTGGTAGTGAAGCTCCTTGATCGTGGGATTCATTATGTGGGAACAGCCAGGCAGGTGCGCTTACCCAACTGTAACCTTGAAGAGGAGAAGAGCTTGAAGAAAAAAGGGAGAGGAAGCTTTGACATCTGAGTGGAGGCCAACCACAACATCTGTGCTGTCAAATGGTATGACAGCAGAGCGGTCACACTTGTGTCATCCTTTGCTGGACCAGACCCATGAAGTCCAGACGCTGGTACGTGTACATCTTCTGCACACCATCATCCTTGCTGTGATCAACACCTGGCTCCTCTACAAGCGGGAGTGCAAAGCTCTAAAGATGCCAAAGCAGGAGATCCTGACCAGGAGACAGTTTCAGGCAGATCTAGCATCCTCTCTCATCCTGGTAAGAATGCATTTCTGCTATTTGCCGTTTGTAATATGTTTTTGGGACTACCATTGTATTCATATTTAATAAATGACTATTCATAAAAAACATGACTGATGTGTGATTATTATTCATGATATACTGATATAGGGCTAAGTAAGCAATCAATCCTGCAAATCAACCCTTAGTTGTTCAATATATTTATTCAGACAATGTGAGTCGAAATACAGGAATTCTGCACCTAAGCCCAACGTTGCAATATTACAACATTTCCCTAAAAATTTACCAAAACGTAAAAAATGTGAAAACTCTTTCATTTCTGCTCCATAGGCTCCCTACAACAACATCTGAAGGGTCAAAAAAATATTATATATATACTATATTTGGGCTTTACAGGGTTAACAGCATCTTCTGCCATCTAGTGGCCATTTCTTTAATATTAAAGAAAAATACCTGAGAGGAAATACAATAAAATACAATACTATCAGTTACTGCAAAACAGTATTAATGTTTCTCAGATTTTACATATATATATATTTTTTATTGATCCCACGTTGAAATGCAAAATTACATTTGATAAAATATCAAGGTTAAAAAACTGTACTATAAACTACATATTTTAAAAATAAACTCTAATAAGAAGCGTTGCTTAAAAAAAAACCTTAACATGTCACTCACGTCTCCACAATTTATACTTTCAAAAGTAATTTGACACTTTTTGCTTATAGAATATACAATGGCTTGTAGTGCCGAGAGAAGGGAGTCGGAGGCGGTGCATCGAAGGTGCAAATCTCACTTTATTGAGCAGCAGAAATTGACATGCTGTCGGGTCGAGCCGAGAAGACTAAGACAAAGTGTAAGGGACAACACACAGTAGGTACCCCGGAGGTACCGTCAACATATCTGTCCGTGCGGAAACAATACCCCCAACCTGTAGTTCCTGGATTGAATTATGTAACCCCAGTGTATGAATCAGTGATAACTACACAAGCCCCCCCAGAATTCAACCATGGACACAATCCTCGCGTCCGGGAGGAAGCACCACAGGGGCCGAGGAGGGCGGGCCATGGAACGTGCCGTCGGAAGGGGGCCGCAGGAGAGGGTAGGGGCCCCAACGAGGGCGAGGGCAACCCCACCGGAGGGCGGGGGGCGGGCCGGAACGGGCCGTCGTCAGGGGGCCGCAGAAGAAGGTAGGGGCCCCAACGAGGGCGAGGGCATCCCCACCAGAGGGTGGGGGGCGGGCCGGAACGGGCCGTCGTCAGGGGGCCGCAGAAAGCAGGGTCGGCAGGGAGGAGCGCTGCCCGGCCGCAGGCGAAGGCACAGCGGCGGCGGGCACGAAGACCTCGGGAGGAAGGAGCCGTGACCCCGGGAGGAGGGAGCCGTGGACAGGGGAGAGGCCAGATGGGGCGCCGTCGAGGCGCCCCGTCTGGCCTCTGGCCTGGCCTCACCTCTAACCGCGGTTAGAGGTGAGGCCAGGCAGGGTCCCGAAGCGCGCCACCCGCGGGCCGATGAAGGCACGGGCGACGTTCGAAACCGCCGAGGCGAGGGAAGAGGCGAGACGGGGTCCAGAAGCGCGTCACCCACGGGCCGAAGCAGGCGTGTGTGACGTCCGAAACCGCCGTCGAGGTGGTGATAAAGCGAGAGGGTCCACACGAGGCCGACCAGACATGGTCGAACCTCCTCTCAGGCACCAGAAAAAGCTCAAAAATGGTCGTCCCGCCCACGAACAAAAACAGGTGGGCGAAATAGCGAGAGGATCCACGCGAGGCCGACCAGACTTGATCGAACCCCCTCTCAGGCACCACAAAAAACAAAAACAAAAAAAAAACAGTCGGACGTCGATAGCCGCTAGCTGCTGTGGCTAGCCGTCGTTAGCTGTTGCCAGCTGCTAGCCGTTAGCAGTCGTGGCTAGCTGTTCTCGGCGGCCGTCAGTCGCTGGCCGGACATGCAGCCGCATGTCCCGAACAAACCCGGCACGGTCGCGTACCGGCCCCATGGAAGGCTTGCCGTCCCCCAGAGCCGAAAAGCCGTGGAAATGGCGAGCGTCGTCCGCGTCCATTCCGTGGGGCGCACCGAGCCACAGTCCGAGCGCACGTGGCAGCTACGGAGGTCTCCAAAAATCCCCGGCATTTCGAGAAAAGCTGCGCTTTTTGCCGTGTTCGAGTCAGTCTCGGATCCTTCGCGAGACTTATGTCAGGGTCACCAATGTAGTGCAGAGAGAAGGGAGTCGGAGGCGGTGCATCGAAGGTGCAAATCTCACTTTATTGAGCAGCAGAAATTGACATGCTGTCGGGTCGCAGCCCGAGAAGAGAAAGTGCAAGAGACACACACACAGTAGGTACCCCGGAGGTACCGTCAAGATATGTGTCCGTGCGAAACAATACCCCCAACCTGTAGTTCCTGGATTGAATTATGTAACCCCAGTGTATGCATCAGTGATCACTACAGGCTGCTGTTAACAACAACCTAATATTTTCAGGAGATAAAACAAATGTACATACAAATTTCAAGTTTAAAGGAAAAGCCTGCACCTGTAAAATACAATGTAAAATATAAAAATAACAGTAAATACAGCTATATGACTAAATATGAGAGTTGATTTGATGAATTAAGCCCCATGGCTTCTTCACAGTTTGCATCTCCGTTTGTCCTCGTGGCACCTCCGGGCTGGACTCGGGTTTCTGAGGTTTTGAGAGGAGGAAGCCTTCTTCAGGGTGTCCACCGGGACCCCGGGCCGAGGGGACGGGTGCTTGTTGGCCACAGGACGAGTGTTTGCATAGATTGGATCTTCTGCTGCATCAAGAGCAAAAACAGGGTGAATTACATTACAACTTTTTAAATAAAACTATATGTCAGACATCTACATAACAGAATTGTATATATATATATAGACATGTCATTAGCCTATATAGACAACGGTGTCCTCAAATCAAATATCCTGTCATTTTTCTGGTTATCAGTATTACTCTATTTATATTTACAAATGTTGCATCATTTTATGTAGTCGGGTCGCATTCACACCTAATATAGTCCGTTTTCAGGTGCGCACCAGACCACAGTTTGTTACATTTTTCAGAAGGTTCGGTTTGCGTTCACACGGGCAAAACTCAAACGGACTATAAACTTTAAACACAAGTCATGTGCACGGAAATGCTGTTCAACCATTGGTCAGACATTAAGGGGGTAAAAACGCAAATCCCGACAATTTCTACCGGAGACTCCGACCGCCATTGAGCATCGGCACTTTCGGCAGGTTATTTGCATGCTGCTGTTAATCTGGAGATCAACAGACTCTAGCGGCCCGGCGCATATGATTATATAATCAGACAACGTCCGTTAAAAAACATTATAACACATAATGAGAGACGTTCTGCAGTCAGGAGGAGGTTTCACAGACGACAGGTGGCTCTGACTTTTATGTATAGTTGACGGAGCATTTTTACTGTTACGAGACACTGTTCAACACTTCATTCTGCTTCAATCTCGGATGTCTTCAAAATCTTTTTTGTGACGCGTAAATACTACACTTCCTATGTTTTGGTGCGGACTGCGTTCACACCAGCGATGAACCGCTCCAGAGTTCACTAGCAAGCGCTCCGAGACCACCTCTTTTAGGCGGACCAGAGTCCGGTTGTTAAATTCACTTCAGGGGTCTCGGACTGCGTTCACACCGACCCAAACGAACCGCACCAAGCGGCTAAACGCACCAGGGTTCGATTCAACTGGACTATACAAGGCTGGTGTGAAGGCGACCTAAAATTCACAAAGAAATACTATCTTATTTCAGAGGTATTGTGTTAATTAGACCATTTACTTGTTCTGTAGAAAAAGCTTCTGTCCTGCTGTATAATTGCTTATAACAAAAACAGAAAATAGGTGCAAATTGGAGGTATGTGTGTGTAGGAAGTCACCTCTGTCCTATTCTTACTGCTCCATCCTGTGTGGCCAAACACCAAACTTAGGTCTACTGACACATCTTTAACACTTTTGTCATGCACCACCATTAAACAAAAACATGAAAGCTCTTTGTTCGTGGTTAAGCAACTTTTGCTTTTTTTTGTTACACCTGTAAGCAATATAATGTTGTGTCACATGATAAATGTTACAAGGTAATTGAATCTCAAAGTCGGCCGCTCCCAATTATTTTGTCATCATGACACTTTCAATTAAATTATAAAAATGTTAAATGTCGTAAATAGTGGATGAAATATTTTGCATGAGAATAAACAAAATAAGAAAAGCAGTGTTCTTTTTTTTTTTATTACCAAGACGTATTCAGTGCATTACTGGTTCATTTAAAAATATGTATACATTTGACTTATGTCTGAAAGCAACAACCAAAGCATACTGAAAAAAGGGAACACAACTCATATGCATTATCTGTTATCTGCCCACCAATTCATTTAATCATTGGAATAAAGAGATAATGCTGATTTGCAGGTTAATACAGTATCTGTATTTTGTGTCTCTACCGTGACAAGTTTACATGCTTTAATGTTCAAAAAGGTCTTTATTTATTTTTCTCATACTGCCTGTGCTGCAGCACCTCTTTTCACCCTCTGTCTGAAACCAGAGCCCACTCTGCTCTGATTGGTTAGCTGGCTGGCTCTGTTGTGATTTGTTTTGGGGTACTAGCCAATCAAAGTGTGAGTGTTCCATAGTGATGTCATTATGTTATGGAAGTAAACAAATGGGAGAGAACTTTACATGCACAAAAACCATGTACAACACACAACAGGAAAGATAAAACCAGACCTTTAAGTATAGTTTAAAATGTGTATAAACATGTATGTCCTTGCTTTCCAGCGTCCAGGCTGACATACCACACCCAATGATATTCGATTTACAATGAACAGAGAGAAACACTGTTTTTACTCAACTAAAATGTATTCAAACAATGAATCAATTAACAAAATAGTTGCTTGACAAGGGATTAATTAACATAGTTTCAGCCCTGTGACATTTTTCTGAATTAGTCATTTGAGGATTGAGATGAGAAACCGTGGGTGTCTTCAGTTCACACTCTTGGTTTTAGAAATGGTGACTTCAATTAAAAAGAAACCCAAACATTTAAATATAAATTCTTTGGTAAAATCTAAATATAAAAGTTGTTGTTTGTGAGTTATAATTCTCAGGTAAATTGTCTATACATGGCTAAGCAGCAAAAGTGGTGGGTGGTGCGGTGTGGGGATTTCTCAGCTTTGCTTTCGTCTCTTCTGCATGTGGAGATATTTTCTCAGTATGGGTCAGTCGGCTGTGACCAAATCTCACTTTTTTCTTCGCGCACTGAGCTTTGCAAAATGACTTCTTGCCTTTCAAGACTGTGGTCTGTTGTTCTCAAAACTAAAACATTTGTGCATGTTAAACCACACAGCATTAGGCATGCTGTCTCGTTTGTCCTACATTGATGGTTTTAGACTGTCACACTGTGCAGTAAAACCACACAAACCACTTGCTTACTCAGTTTGCATCCACCGGCCATGAGATACAACTACCTGCTGTGACGTGAAGAGTGCTTCCTCTCTGTCTTTTGTTCTCTCACTTAGACATAAGCTAAGACATTTCTCTTGTTAAACAATCAATATTCATTTAGAGCATCTTTGAAGTTAGTGATGTTGCCTGTGAGAGCGTTTATTTTTCTGTTCTTGACCTCTTTTTGTCAGAGCAGCCTTCATCACGTGCAGCCTCTACTGCCTACAGATCTTCTTACAATCTGTAGATGTTAGCTGGATCTAGATCACATGTTTCAAACTCTGCGGGCCACGTATAGTTTTCAAAAAACTAAGGCCAGTGTAATATTAATTTATAAACTTCAAAGAAAAGACGTTAGATGTCTGTAAATAGGCCGATCTATGTGGCTAGAAAGCACACCAACATGAGTCATATTTAGTTCTGTGAAACAAGCTGCATCCGAGATCTGCTTGACTTCAACTTTCACTTGTAATTTATGTGTACAGATGATTGCCTTATGTGTCTACAGGCTAGGCTGTATGGAGCATGTAAACTACATTATTATTGATCGTTGAATTTTTTTATTAATGTCTCACACAACCATTGACTTGTAATATTCAAGCCTGGGGGAAAAAGTGATTCGAATGCTGTTGTGGTAAGGAATGTTTCTAAAAAATGTTTTTCTACGAGCTCTTTTTGGACCAAATTGTAAGAACTTTGTATCAAACATGCATCAGACATTTGTGTTTTTAATTGTTTTTAAATTAGTTTTTGTATTTATTTATTTAAGAAATAGACAATGCACTAAATTAACATGAGCACTTGAGTCCATCATGTAAATGTGCCAGATAAAGTCACAGCACGTTCCCTGGCAGGTTGATGACATTAAAAGAAAGCGAGTGAAGAGTGAACTGAAACATAAGAAGAGTGAAGAACTAAAAAAACACATGAGCACCATTTCAGCACTCAAATAAAGAAGAAAACACACGAGCATACGCATAGGCAAAAACACATCAGGATAATAAAAACACCTAAGTACAATTGCAGCACATTTTAAATCACATGGGCCCTTTTATACAAACCCAATAACATACATACAGATACATAAGCTAAGATGAAGGCTAATAGGCACAGACTATTAGAAAAACAATGATATAACCCTACTCAGTAATGACAGCATGTTTGATTGTTCAGTAGCCAGTGTTTGACAGATGTGGAGAAAGACTGGAGAGATATTATGTTCTTAAGTTATGTGGGTATGTGAGCTGCCGGACAGGAAAGGCTAACTGGGCAAAGATACTTATTCTGAAAGGTGTTTACATACATGGTATTACTATTAGTATTACAATGGTAGCAGCTCTACTTTTTCATACAAATGTGATCATGCTTACTCAGTTTGAGAAAACATATTCACTTAAATGAATTAAAGCCTGTCAATAAACAACATTTGTGCGACCCTTCTTGTGATTCTCATCTTCCCATTGCACGAGGCACTTGGTGAAATTGAGTTTGACACGACTGGTACATGATCATATATTAAAAAAGAAGATGGGTACCTCTGCTTCTGCGATGTCTTCTCCTCAGCAACAAACACACGACCAGCAGGACCATCAGGATGAAAGTAGAAACCCCCAAAGAGATCCACATCCACAGGTCGAGGAGAGGGAGGCTCTTTGTGGGAATCACGGCTGCAAGAGAAAAACGTTGTTATGATATGTGATCACAATCATGTCAATTTATCTACTGTATCTAAGTGTGTAAGTCGATTTACGCACACAATGAATCTTAATAATAGAGCGTTAATGTATTTCTGCCCACAGCTAAGATTTGTTCTCTTTTCTACGCACAAATCTCAGGAACGTTTTTTTCCCCTCATACTTTAGTTAGTCTTAGTCTGGGATTATATTATCTATTTAAATCTCATTATGTTTTATATAAAAGAAAAATAGCTTATAGTCTAAATAAAGTATGATGTATCTGCAAACGCTTTAAATGTCAAAGACATGCTCACATATACCGTGTAAAACTATACTTTATGTGGATGATAATTAATAATCACAATGGAAGTGTTTTCGCTTCAATAGTAAAAAAAAGTATGATTTTTCACTTTATCTAACATGTTGTACGACTAGATACTTAAAGGTCCCATGTCATGCTTTTCCGGTTATTAACCGTCCCCTTGTGTGTTACAGTATGTCGTTTTTTTATGCATGTAAACGGTCTGCAGAGTCACAAACCCTCAAAGTACACCCTGTAGCGAGTAAAACTCTAACACAGAAAAGACCTGTCTATGCTGCCCCAGAACGCCTCGTTGGAGATTGTTCTTTTTCCATTGTTTTCTTCTTATAGTGTAGTAAGTACAGTGACGTATTGGGTATAGTGACGTAACGTCTCCGCGGATTGGTCCACTCAATCTTTTCTCAGCTGCAGCTCCGCGGATTTCTCAGCCTGAACCAGGGGCGGACGTCGAACGTCCCGATGGCCAGTCCGCCCCTGGCCTGAACTCAGCCTGAGGCGGGGCTCGGCCTGGGCTCGTTCTGAGCACACACGCAGACTCACAGCCAGGCTGCAGGTGTCTGCTCGGGCTGGGTTCAGGCTGGGTTTAGCTGCGTCTCGCTGTCTCGCAGATCCCCCGCAGCAACCAGGAAACGAGACCAGTAAGCCAGCTCACACTGTCTGCTCCAGCAGCGAGCCCCACAACGTCCCGCCAACACGGCACCCAGACCCCACGCAGCATTCTCATCTGTTTGTCATTACTTGTGTCATTTTCTGGTTGCTAACGACATTGTAACATAATCACTGATGTTCCGCTGTAACGGTGGTGGACTCATCAGAACAGAGTGGGCGAGTTGACCAATCAGAGCACAGTGGGCTCATAGGGGGGGGGGGGCAGGAGCTCCAACAAGCCGTTTTGGACAGAGAGTGAATACACATACTATACAGAGATGCTGTATGAGAAACCAATGTGAGTTTGGAAAATTGCACAATATAAATCTATTTTAGTATACCTCAACAATGGAATTATGATCAGTAGAAATGGCCATGACATGGGACCTTTAAGACCTGAGCAAATGTGGCACTTTTACCTATCATACTCAATATAGTGTTTGGGCAGAAATGGCTTACAAGTCATTCTCACATCGGCCAATGTACAAGAATAAGGCTGAGATAACTTCCTTAGAGAAATCCCTTTAAAGCATGCATCTGGAAAGGGATGAGTTTTAAAGTGTGAACCACAACATAACATCTGTGAGCGCAGAAGTTCACACATCACGGAATAAAGTTGAACTCACTTCAGGTGTCATGACCCACTCGTCAAACTGACACACTCGTCAGGTCAGAGCAATGGGCACCACAACAATAAATGTTTACCAGAATAAAAGCTCAGGCTTCGCAGGGCACTAAAAAAGCTGCATCTTTCGTCATCAGAGCTATAGGTAAATACAGGGTTGGTTAGTAACAGATGACCTGGAAACAAATTAAAAGTTACTATAATCAGCCTGGATTGCATTATTGTTACAATGTCAAGAATTATTGAATTATATTTTAATCATTGAATTATGGAAAAAATGCGTTTTTTTTGCATTGAATTTGCCTTATTTAATGAGGGGAACATTTTTTATTTGTAGAACTAAGCTGTAGTGGATGCCTCAATTGTTTTAATTTATTTTTAGTCTTTTATTTTGAAGTCATATAAAATCATTTAGATTAGATGCAATATGCATACGATATATATAATAATATGTTTACGCAACTACATTTTGTACGTTTTACTCCACTACATGTATTTAACGTCTTTTGTTACTAGCTTCTTTGCAGATTTAGATTATTAATACAAAATATAAATTAAATAATCATTATGATTATTATTATATGTTAAGCAACCCAGTATTATATAAATATTATTTGAAATACTTAGTTGTGATTAAACTTAGTTTTGTATAAAGTGCAGTATTTTTTATGTATTTTTTTTTAAAGTTATAAGAAATGTTTTAGATGAGATTCAAACCTTTTTTATAATTCAATCTAATGACCGTTACTAATTACAAAAATTGTCAATTTATATTCAGGAACCAACTGTAATTTGACCCAACCCTGCGTACACACACCCATGCACACACACATGGACATACACACATTCATGCATGCACACAAACCTTGTTTACCCTTCACTTTGGGCAGTGACGGGTATGTTGTGAGTTTCTTGCTCTCCGCTGTCACAGAGAAAAGGAAATTATACTTTCATGTAGTCAAAGCAAGCCAGATCATTTAAAGAAATCCCCTTAACTTTAGCTTTATGGCAACACTTTTCTTTATGTACCTCTATTTAGCATTTATAAGCAGCACGTTAACATGTTATAAATGGTGTATAACTATAAGACACTATAATGTCGTTATTATTAACATCTACTCCTGCTGTGGGCACCAATATAATAATAATACGGCACCTAGTCTGGTGTATGAACAGATAATGAAAAACAGTTCATTTAAAATGGGATGAGAAGATGTTATAATTGCACATTTCCTTATACTGTATGTGTGCAAAAATAGTCATTATAGTCTGTTATGAATAATTCATTAAATTTTTGTCTACGGTTTATACATGTTGAATAGGCGGACTTAAAGTAGAGTGTCACCAGCTTTATCATTAACAAGTTATACTTACTAATAACTAATTCTGTTCCGTTGCTTTGACAATGTTTCAAAACGGGAATCTCAACGATGAGAGTGCAAAAGTACCATCCGGTGTCATTTTTTGTTGCATTTATCAGAGTATATATATTTTTTTCATTGTTCTGCTTTGTTTTGTTGGACACCACGGTGGAGGACTTTGCAGAATTGTTAGAGATGCGTACGTCACCCGATGAAGGTCCAGCGGAATTAAAGTACCAGTTCACCCGATATCTATCGAGTTCTTTCATCAAAGGGCAGAGGGAAGTCACAGGGCAGAGGAAAGTCACAGAGGAACCAGCAGGAACTTCCACTCTCCTTTGTGTTTGAATATTCACATCTTTACCTGATACCACCAGAGCTGCCACTGTAAAGAAAGACAGATAGATAGAGAGATAGAGAGATAGATAGATAGATAGATAGATAGATAGATAGATAGATAGATAGATAGATAGATAGATAGATAGATAGATAGATAGATAGATAGATAGATAGATAGATAGATAGATAGATAGATAGATAGATAGATAGATAGATAGATAGATACACCTTTACCAAATGCTACATTGAAGTGATGTACATGTAATTGATCAATAATTATAATACAATATCTCAAATATATCTGGTTCTTAAATGAGCCATTCTGCATAATGAGTACTTTTACTTTTGGTACTTTGGTACTTATCAAGTATATTTTGATGCTAGTACTTTTTAGTTTTACTTAAGTACAATTTTGAATGCAGGACATTAACTTGTAACTGAGTATTTTTACACTGTAGTATTACTACTTTTTCTTAAGTAAATAATCTAAGTACTTCTTTCAACTCTGATAGATACATAGATACATGACCAGATCTGAGAAATGTTTAAATGTAAACATTTGTAAACTTCATTTAAAGAACATTTATCTCTTTTGCAGGATCTGTTAGCCAGTTACAAAGAAATTATACAAACGTATACAAACAAATGTGTCTAGCTCGGCACACATGCCATTTCTGTCTGTTTATTCATTAATCTCTCAGCCTCATGTTATGTATTCATAGTTATTTGTCTGTGTATTTCCTGTTCCTCTTACCTGTCAGCAACACCAGAGTCGTCCGTTTCAGCCACATTTCCATTTCGTTATGTGTGAGGTGGTCTTCCTCTTCTCAGTCTCATCCTGTCTCTGCTGTCTGCCTGTGAGCACATCAGACAGCGCTGCAGAAAAAAACCTGTGTGTGGGTGGGAGGAGGCGTCTTTACTTTGAGAATAAGTTACTGACTGAGGAGGGGACTGTCTGTTGTGGAGGTTAAAAAACAACAAGAAATGGAAAGTAGTGTAGGCTTTTAAAAAGAAAAGAGAGTCCTGCCATAACAGTACTGCACTGTTGTTTCATTTGCGTTGAATTAAAGTAGGCTACTTTAAAGTTCTGCTGCTTCCTCATTGTTAAATAAGCACATGCTGCTGAAGGCGCACATCTGCTGACTGGGAACAGACAGTGAA
Source organism: Trematomus bernacchii (assembly GCF_902827165.1). NCBI lineage: Eukaryota > Metazoa > Chordata > Actinopteri > Perciformes > Nototheniidae > Trematomus > Trematomus bernacchii. The sequence continues at coordinate 5,986,953 of NW_022987739.1, read as the reverse complement.
TCTCTCAATGGGATGCATATACAAGTACCAACTTGTATTATGAAAAGAAAAGCTGGGCACAAATCGATGATACAAGGGGTTTCTGAAACCCTTGTGGGTTTTGGTGCAAGGGTGCTAAACACATTTCCCCACATCGGGCTGAAAGTAAAGGAGCGCTTGGCTTCCTGTGACAAGACACAACTGAGAACCAATTATCAACCACAAACTACAAGATAAAATGCAGCTGAGACAAAGAAAGATGAGGAACAATGAACCAATGTGACCTGTGTTTTACTGGTGGTTGTGTTGGAGAGAAACTCTTTAGGATTGTAGCCTTTGCAGACCATTTACATGGACAAACACCTACACTACAGGAAAAGGAAAACCCCCCAAAAGCAAAATAAGGCCTCTTTAAAAAACTGTCCTTAGTTGTTCTAACATCTTAAATCTATGTAGCACTGATTTACTCTGATATTTAGCATAAACCCGTCATCAACTCCCTTTTTTTCTTTCTTTTAGTATCAATTTATGTATGCTTTTTCGACTGTTGCAGTACTTCTTTTCTTATATATTATTTTCAAATCTTAAACAGAATAGATTAATAAGTACTTTATTAGGAACAATAAAGTACCTATCTATCTATTTTGTTTATTTTCATGCACAAATCCACATTCCCTCTATGTGAAAACTATCTTGAAAATAAACCTGATTGTGATTTCTGAATGATCCAACATAAGATATTAAGTGTCTGTGTTTTATCTTTTCATCATGACGGTGAAGTGAAGCCACAAGAACAAACATCTCGTGTGTACAGGGGGGGGGGTGTATAACTTCTGAAACCTCAACTTCATTTTCACACAGAAAGTAGGTCCTGCCTAAAGACAAATGTAAAGACAGAAACTAGTTCAAATCACTCGTTTAGTGGAACAGCAGCTTAGGGTTGAGTGAGCTCTGTGGCTTGAATATACACCTATATACATTGAAATTGAAAACAAAATTACCATACATTTCCACTATTAAACAATTGGTAAAATAGGACAAACAGAGGTTGGTGTAGTCTCTTTCTGTGTTCTTATCTTTTTTGTTGAACTTGTTTTATTTTGGTTGCAAATCATTACAGCCTTGTCTTAAACGCTGTTAGTGTTTTACTTTATGTAAAATAATAAAAATAATCCTACAAACTGTTATCTTGTTTACTTTTTTGGCAAGTCACCTAGATTCATTCGATTTACAGCAATAATCTTCAAATCTAGTAAGAAATGCACTTTATAGTCAAGAGTTGAATTCATATTGCCCTTACAAAATGTAATGGTTAGATAGTTTGCTACAGACTGACAGAGAGAACGTAGGCATTGTAGTCATGGCCGTACCCACCATTGAGGTCACCGAGGTCCGGACCTCTGTAATTTTAATAAATATAATAAAACTCGTGAAATAACTGCACATAATTAACAGGGTTCTTTGTAGTACTTTCATTTACTGGCAGTGGGTGCAATGCACAACTAAGTAGCCTACATTAAAGCAAACAGAAGAAGACAACATCAATTTATCAACAAACAGCCGCAGTCTGGACTTGTACCCATGGATCTATAATAAGGGAAGGTGAAATAAATACTTTACATTAAGTTATTTTCGTGTTGTGTAAATAAGGATATAATGCTTTTGAAAGGCAAAGAATAATTAAAAAAAATATATATGTATATATGCTGAGCCCAGAGTAAAATGCTTGTGTGTGCACAAACTACAGGTGAACAGCAAACACCAGTGTGATTTTGGTGGCAGTACGACCACCCTGGACAAAGTTATAGTGGGGGTGCCAAATCCAGCAGCACCAACACCTGGTCTGCCACATGTGGAAGCCCCTCTTTAGTTTCTCACCTGTTGAGCCCAAAAAAATGCTTTTGTGTGCACAAAAAAATGTGGGTGGTTAACATCAAAGCTTCTTTTAAAGTAATGCACAAGGGTTAATATTTTTGTTTGGAATGGTGTTTGCTAAAATAAAAATCGTAGACAGGTTATATAAATTGTATTGTATTATTTTATGATATATATGATCAAATTAATAAAACGTATACATTTATTAATATATATTTGAATTATTTGATTCATATTTATATAGACAATTGTTTGGGATTCTCACCAATTGGGCAAATCAATTTAGGGTCTGCATTATTATCACATGTTATGTGTCTCATGAGTCATGACAAAATCAACACATATTTTATTTTACATTTGTTCTCAGGGTTATACGTAAATCAGGTATATAAGTCATTTTCAACAAAAACAAGAAAGAAAATAACTTTAAACCATATGTTGTATCAAAGTATATTATATGTTATTGAAAGGCTGAATGGTTGATTAATTCATTACTAATAATTTTAACCGGAATCATTTGTGTTAATATGCCTACAACGTATATAGGACAAAAAAAAAACCTCTTTATTGTAAATTATCATTATAATTATTTGTATTTCTTATGTGTAATGCCTTGTTTTTATGCTGCTGAAACGCAAGCATTTCCCAATATGGGATCAATAAAGTACATCTTATCTTATCTTATTATCTTAAATTCACCTTTTCTCCGACAGTACCTGAAGGCAGCACCCGCGCTGCAGAAACACCAGCACCCAGAATCCTCTGCTGACGCATGCGCAGTACCCACTCTGGCCCGAAGGCGTTGGTGGTTGGTGTCCGTCCGAGGATGCGTTGCACTCCGGCAGCATCAGTACCAGCTCCGCCGTGCATATAAAGCTAAATACCCGGAGGACGGAGCAGAAATTCGGGCTGTGTTTGCGGCTACAACGGCCCCGGAGCTTCGGAGATGGGGGACCAGAAGGTGAGCCGGATCCGGAGGAACAGGTGTCTCTGATGGGGGAAGCCGATTGAGGCAGGGCGTAGTGTACAAAGGAAGGAGGGGGACAAGCTGCAGGATTTGGGAGTTTGTGGATGCGGTACGGACTCGTATTGCACGGTGGTGTTTTGTATTTGAATCAATGTTGGTGTGGCTGCAGGGGAGGTTTGTCTTGAGCATGCCGAGATGTGTTATCGGTGTATCGGCGTTATAGTCACGGTCGTGGGGGCCTTGGCACATCTCCTCTCGCATCAACAAACATTACACTGCCCTTCAGTATGAATGGGCTTGTTCACTGTGTGCCAGATGAAACATAACCGGAAGTGGTAACATATCAGTTGTGTGATCCGTGTAATATGTGACCCAGTGTATGTCCAGTGCTTTGAAGTGGGCTGTTCAATGGGTTCAGATGCATTATACATTATTAATGCGCATCCTTCCGCCCGTGAAGTGTCCTCCCTCCCTGTGACACTATAGATCCCTCTCTGATCCCATCCAGTCTGATCAACACAATGTTAATCATGACTAAAAGGGAGCTCAAAGCCTAAACCTCCATGAGTCCTCTTAAACCAAACACTGATTAGCATAACCTCCACCACAGAGGATACACTCAAGTTTGGTTAGAGAATAAATTAGTATTCATGCTTAATCAGTCTTTGAAGAAGATAATATTACTGTACAGATTTTCCAGTCTCAAAGGATAACATTTCCTTTTTTTCTCAGAAATAACTAGTGTTGAATGTTAGCCTGCTGCTATCTCCAATCTTTTGCAATGTTCTGGCTTGTTTCAACAATAGCACACTATTAGATTATGTGCAATTCACTAATTTAACATGCAGTTATCTCTTATATGTTCAACTACTTATTTTTTCCATGGGTGCATACTTATTTGTTTTTATTTAGATTTGTGTGTGCAAGCGTCTATATTTAATAGTCTACTCTATTTTTGCCTTTTATCTGCACTGCCACCTTTGCTGTAACGCTGTAAAATTCCCCACAGTGATTTTGATATTATATATTCTATAACATAAATATATTTTGTCTTCTCTTTAGGAATCTCTGTGTAAGATCACCCACACGCTGGCCATGAAGAACGAGGAGATTTCAAACTTCGTCTGCACTCTCAAACAGAACCTCGAGAACTTGGAGGTAAAATAAAATCACGTATAGAATTGAATCCTGTCTGCACACAGTTTAGTAGTTAGTTCATTCATTTAGCTACAGAAAAGCTTACTTCCTGTATTCACTGTTTTCTGTTTGCGGCACCAGGGGAACACGAACAGGGTCCAGGAGGATCTGGAGTCTGAGTTCACCGCCCTGAATGCTGTTCTGGTCGAGATGAAGGAAAACATGGTGACTCGCATCAAACAGGAGAGAGCCAGCCGCACATACGAGCTACAGGTAGATGCTGTTTCATTTGCATTTCCTCAAACATGCACATATTTAATTGCAATTCGTTTTTATTTAATAAGAAAATCAAGGCTTGTGAGAAGCATATTCTGCTGTCGGCATTTATTGTCAGGTAAATAAGCAGATAGCAAAAAAGTACATATTTTCAACACCAGATTAATGATGTTACAGATGTACAGAAAAGAATCGCAAACTGTTTTTGATTGTAGATAAAGTTTTCAGCCCCTCAAATAGGTTGATTTCCTGCTTTTCTCTGTTATACATTATGTTTAACTTAATATATTTTGGATTTGAAAGACTAAGGACTTTGAATAAATGTGAAGGGTACTACTTACAACACTTTTAAAGACTACTTTTATCCAGTAAATAATCGGTACGTTAATCGATAATAAAAGTAATCTTTAGTTGTTGCCATTTTTCAAAATGACTGAAAACACACTTTTAAACAAAGGAAATAAAACACAAGGAAAAGTACCGGTAAATATATTCTTCAGATAACATAATTAGTTTTTACATCATCTGGAGAAATATTTTATTATCAAAATAAAACAAATGTAATCAAATTGGCTCATGACCTCACATAGCTTATTTAAAAATTGAATTGATTTTCATAGTGGTTGAGTGAGCTCTGTGGCTTGAATACAGCATCTTTTCCAGCTCACATGCAGTGAAAACAAGGTGTTATTATTATACTGTATAATGACCTAAAAAGTGTTAGGTTACTCTGCAGCCTCAGGAGTCAGCCATGACTCTCAAATGATGCAGCGAACACAGAAGTCCCTTTATACGACAAACGTGTAAGAGTTAGAGGATGTTCTCTGTTTGACCGTGGGTTGGGGATGTTTTCAGAGTCAGCTGAGCGCCTGCTCCAAAGCCCTGGAGAGTTCAGAGGAGCTGCTGGAGCTGGCCAATCAGACGCTCTGCTCCTCCGAGACGGACGGTTTCAATCAGGTAACTGACTCACCGTGATGTCACTCTGTCCCATCTGCTCTCTGTTATAACCACATTGCTAATGACTGATGGTGCTAGGGCTGTACCAAATGGCCATTATGTACATTTAAAGCTTTTATGGAAGGTTTCGTATGTCTCTCGTCATATTTTAAGATGTCGTCACCCTAAAAAAATCGTTGAACATAATCCTCAATTTGAAAAAATCAAGTCCTAAGAAAGAGTAAGTGAGTTTTTTTTAATCAAATCAAATTTCTTTAATGAATTTTCCTCATTATTGTGTGCCTCCCTTTGTGTGCAAGCAGGAGCACCAACTGTCTTCTACTGCAGGGAAAATTATGCTTTTGAAAGGCTAAGTGCCAGCAAATATGTTTTGAAGTAGAATATTTGTTTAGATAAAAAACATGAACTAAGGAAATGTTTACACCTTTTAAAAAAAAAATACATTCTGACTTCTTAAATTATCGTCCCGATTAGAGAAGTCAGGAACATTCCTACGCAATCTAATTCTACAGATAATATAATACTAATAATATACTATACTATAAGTGTTGCCTAAACTTTATCTGAAACTGTGCAGAAAATACAGGGTTTAGGCAGAATTTGAACATTTGCATTAAGAATAGAGATTAAAAGCTTTTAACAATACGGTACAGCTCTCACTGGTGTTGAATGTCAGTGTCCATGTATACATTTTAAATCTGTCTTTTCAGAGGTTTGATACTAACAGTTATATTAACAAAGCCACCAGAGACTTGTGTTTAATGACAACATGATGGGCTACAACTCAGTTCTCTCTTCGCTCGTATCTCTCTTCTCTTTTTCCTGCCCCTCTCTGCTTCTCCTCTCCAGGCGGCCAAAGACATTAAGGATAGGTATAGTACTCAGTCATATATTTCCCTTCGTCATAGCCTCCTGTAGCCTTCTCATGATGTAGCATGCATGCATTCAGGACATGTAGCCACCACACCCTTTCTGTGGAAGCATAGCAGAAGAGAGCCTTTTGTGTTTGTGTTTCCCACTGTCCTCTCCAGTGTGTACCATCCTGTGTCAGCTCCCCTCCCCTCCCTGGATGATTTCCTTCTCTAGCTTAGTTTTTAAATGTTTATTAGGTTTATTAGCTCAGTGGTAGCACCAGAAGTCTAGTTAGAAGCCTTTCCTTATATTAGAAACACCTGTCCTTTCCCTCTGATCTTGTAAAATAACAGACAACACTTGTTTCCACTCCTTGTGTTTGTGCATGTTTGTGTGTCTCTCTTTGTCCACAGCGTCACAATGGCTCCAGCCTTTCGCCTCTCCCTGAAGGCTAAAGCCAGCGACAACATGAGTCACTTGATGGTGGATTTCAGCCAGGAGAGGGAGGTGTTGCAGGGACTCAAGTTTCTCCCAGGTTTGCTCTGCTTATAATACAAATAAATACAGACGCTGACCACAGCAGTGGTGTAATGTAACTAAGTACATTCACACAAGTCTGTCCATTTTATGCTGCTTTAAACTTCATCCAATTCATTTCAGAATGAACTATTATATGTTTTGCTCCACTACAAGTACTAAACAACTGTAGTTACTTTACTTATTAGCTTAACAAATAACACAAATCAAGTTATTTGTCTTTATTAAGTCCGACCCCTTATTTTCCCAGAACATGGGAAAAATCCCCCATTGCAGTACAGACATTTTCCATGCATATACATTTGTTTCAGTTACATTTTCTAAAGTCAAGACCCCCTTTTTTAACTTTTGCACAGCGATACACCTCACTTTTTCTCTTTGTTGGACAGGTTTATTTGAAAAAAAAAAACTTCGTATTGCAATAACATATTATCCCACTTGTTTTGATATAATATGGTTTAAAGGAGGGTTAAAGCTATAAATCTCTTTATGTGATTGATGCTTTTGCATATCTAAAGATTGAATTGCCCATCAGTAAAGTGGTCTAAGTTAGCTCCACCTCGATTATTTGCCATAGTAAAATGCTGTTTTACTGTATACACATGTATACATTAGTAAAACTAATCTGCACCTATATACATCACAATAAAATGGCCAATTCTACATTACTTTAACATTATGTACACAATGATAATTTTCACATTTGTAGACCTATCAGTAGAAGTAAATCAGTTGCAACCACACAGACCTCTTTGCCTTGGTTTAACACAGTCTGCATTATTTTTTAACCATGCTCTGTAACAGGTCTAATCATAGCAAAACAAAAGCTCTATACAAACAAGCCTTGTGTTAAATATATGCACTGCTCATTATGTTATGACGGTGAAATTAGTTTATTTAATGTGAAAGGGGTCGCTTACTGCACTGTAACCACAGAGGGAAGTTGCCTACCTCTGCAGCTGCTGTGGTTTTTACATCTCACGTATTCACTGTAGGGCTTGGTCTCATTGCTAGCAGCTTTTTCAGCAGGTAAAAACTCTCTGATACAGCTAATGCACGCACATGTTGAGCACCAAACAGTCTGCTGCCGCTAGCTGGTGACGAAAGTTAAACAGGGAACAAGATGACAGCAACACAGACAAAAAAACTTCAAAGTATAATTACATTATTTCACACATTAGCTATTTCTGTAGTGAAATACCATTGAAAGTGTAGCTCTAAGAATAACAATTACAAGAAATGAAAATAAGGATCTTTGGTTTTATACCCTATATGAAATATTTGTAATGCAAAGAAAAAGGGTTCTTCTTCATGAAACTTCAGAATATTTAATTTGAGGAACATTTGGAGATATAGGAAATTTATATTTTTCCCTAAGACGGCCAATTTCTTTCTTAACATTTTATTTTTTTCTTATTATCTCCAATGAAAAACACCCCATACTCTAGTTTTGTGTTCTATGACCAAATTGTAAGAAGGATTTAACTTATGATGGCTGTGTGAACTGCTGCATCATAAGTGGATTTTCGATACATCCTGTAAAACACAAACTGTCTCCTCTCTGCAGTTCCTGGCACTCCAGAGATCCAGGTGTCAGAGTGCCAGGTGTGTGACAACACGGTGACGGTAGTTTGGACTCTACCGGAGCCCGACAGCAAGATCGAACACTACATCCTGGAGCACCGGCGCACAAACCACGAGGGGCCACCACGCATCAGAGAGGATTACCCCTGGATGGTGGTGGAGGGGATCCGGGAGATGGAGCACACACTCATCGGTAGGAGGAGGACTGTGGAGGGGTTTGTTGACTGTACTTTGATGACTCACTGAGGAAACTTGTGTTTTTGTTTTTCTCAGGTCTGCGCTTTGAAACCCGCTACTTGACGTTCAGAGTGAGAGCGTGTAACAAGGCCGTGGCGGGAGAGTTTTCTGAGCTGGTCACACTGGAAACCCACGGTGAGAATTTGCTGATGTTTTATGTTAGGCTAAATCCAAAAATAATGTTCTTCCTCAGTCTATCTAGTTTATAATAATATGCAGATTTTTTCTTGGCTGTCTTGTCATAACTCATAACTAACACTCAATTTACACTGGATACAGTTTATTTTCAACTGTATTTTCAATTTTTTAACACATGTATTGGTATCTTTCTGGTTAGTTATCAATTGAGAGACTCTTGACAGCTTAGAAGTGTTTAAGTTGAAAAATGTGTTTGTTTTATTATCACATTTGCAATGTCTTACTATCTTTTTGTTATGTTTTTTTTGTTGAAAGTTTTTGGGCCTTTTATTGTAGTTTTGTTGTTGAGGAGCCCTTGAAAACTATCCCTGATAAAGAGTTCCACAAATACATAAACTAGGTTTTATAAGGCTCTATTGTTTATTTTATTTCATTGTCAATGCATGAAAAGTCTGTGGGGTCTTTGTTTGTTTTTTTATGATTGGAATTGGATTCATTTCTGACTCATTTTCAATTTGCAGCCTTCAACTTCAAACTGGACTCTGGTTCGGCCCACCAGAACCTGAAGGTGGAGGACCTGAGTGTGGAGTGGGACAGCTGTGGAGGAAAGATCCAGGACATCCGCAAGGAAAAGACCCGAACCAACTCCCCGATGCACTCTCCTGCCAGGTGTGTACCAGTGTTCATTTAGTTGAGAAAACTACGAGTGTTTGTCAAATAACTTTTTTGTACATGACCGGTAAGAGACAATGATGGGACAGCACTGGCATCATTAAACACTGACTGTGACTATATTTGCATGCAATATTTTTAACGAAAAAAGAGGGACTAAGGCCCCGTCCACACGGAGACGAAACGGGTGTTATCCGCTATAGTTCTTTATCCTATGGACGGTTCGTCCACACGAGGCCGTAACGGAACCGCGGAAACGGAGCCCTCAAACGATAACGCATCCCAAAGTGGGAAGGTCTGGTAACGTAACGCTTGCGGCACCGTGTGTACGCCCTAAACGATCATAGCCCCGCCTCTCCCCCACCTCTCCTGCTCACCCGCGTCATTGCTGATGCGTTTCGCCAACAACAACAACAATGGTGGATCACAGGGTTGCGTTCGTGCTCCAGACGCCACTGACCATGATACAGATGTTAGTGCAAAATCTACAGCTCCTCTACCACAACCATCAGCAACAAGTGGACATGGAGAACTACATGAACTACATGTTGCTAAATCCACCGCGGAGAAATACCAGAAGGGCAACCAGGCAACCATGGCGACCATAATCGGGGGGTCCTCTTCGCTGTTTTTGGTGTATTTTGTGGCGGAAGTACAGCGCCACTTACTGTACAGGCCCGGCATATGTACTACAGCGCCTCCAGCGGGTCGAGCGGTCTCGTGTGGACGGACACGTTTCTTGAGCCGATTCCGTGTGGACGGAAAACTTTTTTGATATCGACATCGGTTCGTTTTCATTTTCGTCTCCGTGTGGACGGGGCCTAAGATTAGATCAAATTATTTTCCTAAACCTCTAGTTTCAAAGAGACAAAATAATATATATATGTATAATTTTTTTGTTGCCATGAACCAGTTTAGGGTCCTGTGTGCTTTATCAGAACGACAGCGAGTGCACACAGTGAGCCCTGTCTGAAGACTTAACAAAAAGTTAAATAATTATATTTTTCTATGACAAAGATCAATTAGCCGACTGAAAATGACTCAAACAGGATGAGGTAGAGAAAACATCAATTAAACTAACAAGGACTTTTGACATTGAACTAAGACTAATAGAAAATGGCAAAAAAAGAACACTAGAACACAAGCCTTTAAATCCTAGTTTTTACTGGATCAACAAGCCTAAAAAATAACTGTAATTAAGTCTTATTAAGAGAAATATGGATCCTTGAGTGTTTGTTGTCTCTGTTCTCAGGTCGGCTCTGAATTCTCCTAAGAGGACGCCGACAGCCCGGCCCGGCAGAGACAGATTCACAGCAGAGTCCTACACAGTGCTGGGTGAGAGTGCACACTGTTGACAGAAGTGGCTAACACACACATCACACTGGTGAGGTTTAGCACTACAGATATTTGAGACCAAGCCGCAGCATAAATTATTTACTGCTTGACCTCAGCTGGTGAAACCAACCAACATAACATTTGTTTTTTTTACTAATTAGTGAAGACCTGCACATTGGCAAAGACTGGAAAATGCATCTAGATCTGCTGAGTTTGTCAGATAGCTTGCCTGTTACATTACCCAGTGACCAAGGCAAGCTAGTTGACCAGCCTGCTTGACTTCTGTAATTAATGTAATGCTTCCGAGTAGGACAAAACAGTTATTATCATTCATATAGTTTATCCACGTTTAAACCACTCTCTGCCCACTTACAATTACAAACTCTATATCCTTGTCAGGGTTCCCACATTTCCTGGAAAACCTAAAAAACAGTTGAACAATTTTACATTCCTTGAAGACATGTAAAATGAGAGCGAAGTGATTTTCTTTTGGAAATGTTGTTCATTATAAACACATTTCATGATTTACATTTGATGGTTCTCGAGTGAAACTGCAAACATTTTAGTGTAATGTTCTCTTCCCAAAGTAGATGAACTATTAACACAACATGTAACCACACCTCTCAGTCAACCCATCAGACTGTGTTTATACTGCATGTCTAAGAATTATCTGGGCTTATTCCTCATGACAGCTGACACCTCCATCGACGCCGGCCAGCACTACTGGGAGGTGCGGTTTGACAAGGAGAGCAAAGCCTTCGCTGTGGGCGTGGCCCTGCGGAGCCTCGGACGCTTCGACCAGCTGGGGAAGAGCAGCGCGTCCTGGTGCATCCACCTGAACAACTGGCTGCAGCAGAGCCTCACCGCCAAGCACAACAACAAGGCCCGCACGCTGGACTGCGTCATCCCCAACCGCATCGGAGTCTACGTCAACTACGACGAAGGTGCGATAAATATTGTTAGAAAAACATCACTCGTCACCGGCTTGAGCTTCAATATCAGGATACATGTATTTATTATCCTTGCAAGAATGGAAGTAGTCATCAGAGCATATGGTACAACTAGTTCCTGAACAGTGTCCTTCACATGCTGATATACAAGAAAGGGTGTTACAGAGTCACAAGATGCAGGAATACCGGTTCAAGCAGTATACAATGTTTTGTTCAGATTAGCTAAGGTCCACGTCAGAAATGATCATGCTTGTCATATGTCTCTCTCCATAGAGGCTGAATCATCATGTTAATCGTTGTCACATAGCTATCATATGCCTAAAACAGTCCTGATGCTCTTCCAGATAATCATACATCCTGTTACACACACAGCTACGTAGGGCCTTTGTTATCATGTGCTACTCTGATGTTGGTACATTCAGTATTTTCCCAACAAACACAAAGGGTCAATGTTGACATTTTAACAGATATACATTTACTGTAGGTTGAGAAGTTTTCCCCCCACAAATAAATACTCTAATGTTTATCATTAATGAAAAGATTTATTGCAAACGATAAGATCTACATATAGTTTATTTTGAGTGGCAGTAATCAATTAAGTGAGTGTGTAAAATAGGACCTTTTAAATATTTGTCTTTAGTGCAGAAACATTAGATTTGATTTGTCAATTGACAGAAAACCTATCACTAAGCTCATTATCCTGCAAAAATGGTTTGAAAATGTGAGATTTTTAAAATATTATTAATATTTATTCAAACTTTATTTTACCCGTTAAGTCTCTTTAGGATTAGAAAACCTCTTTTGAATAAAATTCATATATATTGATGAAGACAAAATTAAAATCAGGCAACAGTGTTTTATATTGTTAAAAAATATGTCTTTGGTTTACAACACTCGATCGTTCAAGACATAACGTTTTGACATTTTAGAGGCTATTTGATTAATGAATACTATTTGAAATATATGAATCAATAAAAAAGACACGTACATGTTGGCCTGGCTTTTATAAATATAGTACCATGTTGGATTTACCTTCATTATTCTCTCCAGGTGTTCTGTCGTTCTACAACTCCAAAACTAAACAGCTGATGCACACCTTCAAAACCAAGTTCCCGCAGCCTGTTATACCAGCTTTCATGGTGAGAAACGTTCTTACAAAAGCATTTAAATACATTTTTAATCCTCTATATTGTTCCACCACCTGATTTGTGTTAACCTTCCTCTTGCTGTGGTGCCTGCAGGTGTGGAACGGCACGTTCTCGGTGCTGACGGGCATGCAGGTTCCCAGCCTGGTGCAGAGCGGCCAGCGGAGGAACAGCAACACCAGCAGCTCCAACGCCAGCCTCACCTAGACCCCCCCCCCCCCCCCCCCACCCACACTTTATCCTGCTGGACGCTCTGCTTTAACACAGTCACCGCTGCAGAACATCGCCTCAGCCTTGGCTGGGGTCCAAGCCTCATACCATAGAAGAGTTACATCACTGGATGGTTCAACCTGTTCCAGCGTAACAACAAAAATGGTTTTGGCAACAAGTGAGTCATCTGCCAGTGACAGAGCTCTTCAGGTGTATGACTGCGGCTGGTGTTGTTGCTTGAGACACATTAGCTGTACTAGTTTTTCTTCTCTCTACACATCATTTAGCACTGTCCCACTGCTGCTAGAGCAAAGATTTAGCGCTGGCCGCTGCCCTTCCTTCCTTGTCATCATCAGAAACTGTCAGAGGTACTGTCGATGCAGCTCTCCCTGTGCCTTCCTTCTCATTTCCAAATCGGGTGATGCTTTGATATATTTCAATGCGAGAAATCTCCCTATTTCCAGTTAAAAGAACGTGTTGTGTCAGTGTCATTATAACCTGGTTGTAACGTAGCTTAGTGGTAATCAATCCGCCATCAGCCAACCTATTTAACCCAAATAACCGGCTCCTAGACAATGCTAGAGATATAATGTAGTTTATTTAACCAGGTTTTAATCAAACTCTACTCTGCCACTTACGGATCATCAAGAAATACTTCACTTCCAAAAAGATAACTTTTACATCAATTATTCCCCCCGTGTTACATTGAATTCTTGAAGAAAACATTGTGTTTCTTGCATGCCTCCACAGTGAAATAAGAATCCAAAAACAGGGAGAAGTCTTAATGCATGACTGCATAAAGAGTCTTACACTTGCACAGACTTGCTACTCTATGTGCAAGTCCTTTATATGTGGAAGAGTTTGAAATACTAATGATTTAAAAGAAGAAAAATCATGTGTAGGGATGTAGTGAGTATACGACTACACAAATCTGACTTTAATTATGCTGCACTGGTTGTGTTAGAGTTTGTAAACGTATTGCAGCGACAAAATTATAAGGAAATCAAACAGAAAATCTACTCAAAATGTTGTTGAGGCACTAGTTACCAAACCTTATGCAGGGAAAAGGATCCAAAGGCAGGAACGTCATTTATGCAGTTTATTCCAATCAACAATGATTTTCCTATATTCTTGCCCTGTGCCTTTCCTCTGGCATTCCTTGTCTTACCCTGGTAAAAAAAACATTTGCCCTTGCTGGTGTGCTGATCCCACCACCACCTGTATCCAATATATACATAACCAGCAGGTGCCAAAATCACCCAGTGCCCAAAACTGCATAAACAACGATGTCAATCAACTTATATTATACTAGATAAAAGGTATATTTACCACAAAGAAAAACAGCAAGAAAATAACTGTTTTCCATTGAAATAATGTAAATCAATGAAGGGCTCCAAATCTTATGTATCTAAATAGTTTTGCTGTTATTCAATTGCAGAAAATATTCAGTTTTTGGATTGTTCTGTGTCTTTGGGGGCATGAGGGTAAATGAAGGATTTTTTCAAGAATTCAAGAGAACATGGGATGAGTAATTTGGCAGGGCAGTATTCTTTTAGTACAAAACATATTCCAAACTTGATATTTTACCTCTCGCTAATGCATGCAGACTTAACAGTGTTTACTGCATTTGACTTATTTTGGTCACGTCCCACTCATGTCATTTAGCCTCCTGCTGAGGTTCTGTTTGAATTCAGAGTCGGTGTTTGCTGTGAGAGTTTAATCTTTCAGCGAGACTGCACAGAAAGTTAAAAGTGAGTTTTAGTCAGTGTACCTCAGATATCCAGGATTGTGGAAACAACTGTACTGTATTCATCCTATTCACCTCACTGCACACTAATGCTTGTTTGTACAGTATGTTTGTGTCTAAAAACACCACTGTTTGCTGAAAAGGAATCCCATTATGAGTAGTGGACTGCCCTGTGATCCAAATATAACAAATAGCTAGCAAGTAGCCTCAGCTAACAAAATGTATTGAGAGTTAGCCAGGTTTTCGTTCTACCTGGATGAGAAACAAAAGTGTTTAATTCTGGAAAATGATGTTATGAAGTTCCTATCAGCCCGACCTCTGAGTAGCGTCCACGTCATGTTACAGTCTTGCTTCTCCATGTTGCTCCCGCTGTATGCATCTCCTGAATAACTGTAGCCTGCAATGCTTTAAAGAAAATTATGTTGACTTTATTTCACTCGCTGACACAATGTCACAGTTTATTGTAAATAGTTTTCCACTATAGTGTGTCAGCCATTGAGGTATTAAAGGAGCAAAAGCACTTTGTTCTTGGATTTATGCTTCAACATGGAATAAAACAAAGTAAGAAACAGATGTCTGCTTTATTCAACAAAAAACGGTTGTTACACGGGAAATATAGCAGATACAGAACATCATAAAACTGATTTCTAACTGTTGCATAGCACATACTCAAAGTTGCTGGTTCATGTATTTAATTTGATGTGACAGTTGTACAATTGCCTTCAATAGTCACACTAGCCCCCCAACTCTTCTTTATTCACAGTTGACTGTAAAGAGAGGCAGCAATACATTTGTTTTACTATATTGATAAATTAGCTATGTACAAATATATGCAATACAATTCAAAAGTTGATTACTCTATAGAACAATAATATAAAATCTGATGGGGGGGAAAACGGACAGTCAGTGGTAAATGTGCAAAATGTACAAGAGAAACAGGGTGTGGATAATGTGACAGGTACACCCCTCGTTACAGCTGATTCATTTGCTAATGAGTGTCTTAGACGGGTGAATCAATAAAGTGTTAATCTTCGGAGAGGCTTTGCTGCCGACAGCCAGCTGACGAGGAGGAGCAGAGCCACGATGAAGAGGAGGAAGGAGCTTGTTTGTGTGGAAGCAGCTGCTCTACACACTCCCATGTGTTGGGGGAACAGACTGGTGAGGGGTGTGTTCTGGTTTGAGTCACTGGTGGTGGTGGGTTTCACAGACGCTTTGAGAGGATCCCACCAGGAGAGGTCACTCTTGACATCTGACCTTCTGTTCCAGCCTTAGTTTCAGCTCAGACATGGCAGCAAAAGAAACTAGAGGAAAATAAAACATAAGCGTTTTATATTATTGGCAATTAAGTTAAAGGACACATGACAGCAGATCATGAATTTACTCTGAGATGATATCTTCACACGTTAAGATCTAAAGAAAGCCTTCAGCTTCTTGGAGGTTCGGAACATGTTTAGCTTTAACTCAAATGTTTTCAAGGCTAGGCATATGCTTGCATTTGAAAACAACTTTTGATAAATGCTTGATTTCCCCTAAAAACTCAGTTTTTTATCTTCATAATAAAACTTGTAAACCAAAACACTAATATACTGAATTGAACAAACACAACAACAAACTGTAATCCTAAATGAAAAAGTAAAAGAGTTGACATGGGCATTAAACATTTCTAATGAAAATGATCTCCCCGGATAATGTGATATTGTTAATTTTATGCTCTTAGTTGATTGTTGATTGCTGTCATATTTCATAGATAAATCCTCTGTTGATATCTTGCTTTGGAAATGAGCATCATTAAATAACTTCAAAGTTAAAATGAACAGTTGGTCAAATACTGTAATCAAAGTGATAGCATACATTGATTTTGTGGGTATAATCGCATTGTATTTGTATTTAGTGCCTCTACTCTGACAAGTTTACCTGCTTTAATGTTCAAAAAGCTCTTTATTTCTCTCATACTGCCTGTGCTGCAGCACCTATTCTCACCCTCTGTCTGAAACCAGAGCCCAGTCTGCTCTGATTGGTTGGCTGGCCAGCTCGGTTATGATTGGTCAACCGCTTAGAGTAGTTCCGCTTCTTAGCCTATCAAGTACAATGTGTTGGAGCGCTAGCCAATAGAAGCGCGAGCGTAACATGAAGTCATTAAGTTACAGAAGTAAACAGAGGAGTCCAATGGATATGTTTCAGTCAGGGGTGTGGGAGAGAAACTCACTACACTAAAGGGACAACCCCAAGAATGATATTAGGGCCCCTTAAGTTTCTTAGAAAGCACTTGCATTTTACTCCTGATAGCTGTAATACCCAGAATCTGTACTTACTCTGTCCGGTGGGCTCTGCGAGTCTCCTCCCCCTCAGATCCAGGCTGTTTGATGAGGAGGGACAGGAGATCTGTGGGGCGGATGCACTTGACTTCAGAGTGCTGCTTGTAGAGGAGGAAGAGGAGGAAGAGGAGGAGGAAGAGGAGGTGGAGGATGGTGCTGTGCTCAGCATGCGAGGAGCAGGAGTTGGATTTGGAGGCATAATTGCTTTCCTCGTAGCTTTTTTCTCCGGTTCTGAGGAAGACCAAAAACATACAATGATTTACGCTCTTATGAAAAAAGTGAAAATTGTATTTGCTTAGTCTTCTTTATCAGTTACACACTAAGGCATACAGACATTTCCACTACATAACTACCCTTAGAAACAAGATTACTATAACACATTTCTTTGTTTTGTCTTGTTTGATTTCATTATTCTGCTTTGTCTATATTGTTGTTTTCGTCTGTCCCTTTGTTTTGTAGAATGTGTGTAACAACCCCTGTTTTGTTTACATTGACCCAGAAAAAAAGAAAGAGGAAAAAAGCTGTGCGTTTCCGAGACGGAAATATAAGAAGAGGAAACACTTACGTGTGAGTGGAACGGCTGAGGAATCCTCCGACTCTGTTTCTTTCTCCTCCGCTGTTTGAACACAGACGTGAGTTAGTGATAGCAATGGAAAAAATGAGGTCGTACCTGTTTTATGTTTGCACGACAGAAGGGCAAATGCACGAAGGGTAGAGGCATTGATTGATGTGGCAGAAGAGTTAGACTCACGTTGGTCATTCAGATAAACGTTCTCCTCCTCGATTGGTTCTGGCTCTGGCTTTCTTAGAGACACTGAGAAGGAGACATGTAATTATAATTATTACAGGGGGATTAGGTAAAAAACAAGGCACAACAATAGGTGCCGACAGAGGCTTTATGCTGGTTTCAAAATAGATCATGTACAGCACAGTATGTTCAGTTTACTTAAGTTCTGAACTTCTGGAGCAATGGAGTCGAAACACAGTGAGTTCACTTGATGTCAAACACTGATGGTTTATTATGAAGTTACGGCGGGGAGTATTGAAAAAGACATGTGCTGCAGCCACGAGTTGACACAGCGGTTGCCAAACCAATTCTGAAGATCTCTTCCATAGTCGGAGGTTTTAACGAAGTGTATAATCAACATTCTTCATTAACAGGATTAAACAAACAGGGCACTAAATCTAATTAAAACTGTCGTCCACGGCCCAAGAATGTACGCCAGTGGGACCTACGCACCCGATATGAAGGAATCTAAACAATAAACTATTTCAGGTCAGCTTGTGAACCGGCAACAAGGAGCCAGAACTGCCCCTCCTTAAGGGAGAGAGATAGCAGCAATACCCCGAGGCCGTAGACCTGTGCCATGTGCAAGGAGAAAGTGATGGAATGGGTTAAAGGTTCGATACCGAAGCTAAATATTCCCCAACAACTACCAGTGGTGGAAAGAAACTAAGTACATTTACTCAAGTACAACAACAATTAATCCAGTAAAGAAAATGGTCTCCATATAGACAAACTACAACATATTTGCTATTACTTACTAATAGAACAATATAATATTCTTAAATAATATAATACTTTCAAAAGAGCCATTGTGAATAATGGGTACTTTACTTGTTAATTTATTGAACATGTTAAAAGCAAAACAAACAGAATAAAAAATATAAACAATAATAAATAGAAGTCAAATGGTATAAAAATAAATACTCAAATAGTTTCCTTCGTTTCCCTTTACTTTTACTAATATTGGAGTATTTTCAGACCCAAGTATTTCTACTTTTACTTAGGTTAAGGATCTGAGTACTTCATCCACCTCTGTTCACTGCTCACAGGATAAGTTACAGTCCCTGAGTTTGATTGTAGTGCCATTATCAGGTCACAAATGTGTAGCTCAAACATTTCCACTTAACAAGGCATTCCTTCCTCTCAACTGCCACTAACATGGTCAAATAAAGGCTTAAAGAAAAGGACTTGTTTACTTCTGCTTGTGTAACGTTCAAAGCTAAAACAATCTCTGTAGAGGAATTTCTAAGTGCTGCACAAAGGCTGTAAAACAAGCAGAGTATGAATGATTGGGTTGGCGTGGGTGAGTGGACTCACAAAGCAAATAAACCATTTCTGGAAAACATCGGTGTTATCAGAATCAGAAAGCCATTATTAGTCCCGCAGCGAGGAAATAACAGCGTTACAGTAAATATTCTTGTCTTGTATATATATGTCTTGCACATAATCGTGATCATGCACAGAAGAATTGCATAAAAGTGTTTATATTGCCAATTAAAGGTTTATAGCACAGGATTGCCACGGATACAAATCACTGTTGCTTTATTCCTACAAGGTACATGCAGTATGTCTATAATATAAAATACAAAATGAAAAAGTGTTTATTTGTTTTAATTGTTGTGTTGAGTAGGTACAACATACCAGGACCGAAGCAAACAGGTGCAAATATTGAAGTGTGTTGACGTGAAGGTATTTGTGTTTGTGTGTGTTTTTGTTGATGGACACATTACCTGGTTTGGGGGGTAGACTCGGTGGGACCAGGTTTGCCGGGGCCTGCCGAACGCTAATCTCTCCATTTTCATTATCAGACTGAATATAGGCTGTAAAAAAGCCAAACTTAAATTAGTCATGTTTACATTTGAGTAAATGTTCATGCTTTGCGGGGATTTATATTCGTATAGCTTAACAGGTGACCTTAAATATAAAGTGAGTAAAAAAAAATGAGAAGAATAAGTAGGGTGAAAGACAAAATGAATACAAAAGTGTCTTGGCTTTTGTACGTACAGATTCTTTTCTCGTAGGCTTCCTCGATGATGAGAGGAATCAAAACGCCGTCCGTTGTTTCCACTAAATAGTTGATCACATCATGAAGTGTGGCACAGGGGATCTGCACAGAGGGATACTTTTATTTAACAAATCTAAGAAGAATAAAATACACACAATAATTAAAGCAGGCTGTGTTTTGCTCGGCTCAACCACAAAACCACAATCACTCCAATAAGAATATAATATAATTAATTACTGATTATGTCATTAGAAAATCACGAGGAACTATGTTAGATGAATGCTGGAATATCTTTCTCATACACACACACACACACACACACACACACACACACACACACACACACACACACACACACACACACACACACACACACACACACACACACACACACACACACACACACACACACACACACACACACACACACACACACACACACACACACACACACACACACACACACACACACACACACACACACACACACACACACACACACACACGAGAGAAACGCTGGTTAAATCTTTGAACATCGTATAAAATGACAGCACTTATACGGAAGACAGTTTAAACCAAATCATTTTAAATCAATCAATCAATCATCAATCACCTGTCACACAACACACACACACACACACACACACACACACACACACACACACACACACACACACACACACACACACACACACACACACACACACACACACACACACACACACACACACACACACACACACACACACACACACACACACACACAGACACGCACACATTATAGGTGACAGGTGAGTCATGTCGCTGGCAGTCAACTTAGAGTCTTATCAAACGCTTCTACAGAGCACACATCAGAAAAATGTGACTGCCATGACTAAATCATCGCCTGTCACTTTTATTGCTGGTAAAATGTCTCGCCCTTTCTAGGAGGTCATGTGTTCCAGTAAGTCTGAAAACAACTTCAATCTCTTATCTGAACAATAAAACACTTGCTAACAGGTTCAAGGTTTCATGTGAAGTAATTTCTCAAGTTGCAGACTGGTAAAGCTCCTTTGCAAATATACAGAAGAACGTATATACACAGCAGACTTTTACAAAGCAATATAAAGACAATGCCTGTATCATCACTGATAGTCTTATCTGCCTGACACTGCACAGTATAGAACCTTTAACCTTTGCATTTTTTTATACTCACAGGATTGTCAACTTCAATAGCGAAGCCCCCGTCAGCTTTACGACTTATGCGGTAGTGTCTGAATACAGAGCTGATGGAGAAAGAGAGGGAGAGGCAATTGTAACGCAGATGAAATTAACAAACATATTTAATAACCATCCAAGACAACAACCACATGTGTGTAGGATCTGTGATTCAAGATATTTAAAAGAAAAAGAGGTTGCTACTGATGGAAAGTAATCCTACACACCAAGTCAAAGCTCAGAGATCCTGAAATTAGCATCTCTATGTAATGAATCGATAATTGAAATGAAGTTCTGAGAAACTGAAAGATGTATGTGTGTGTGTGTGTGTGTGTGTGTGTGTGTGTGTGTGTGTGTGTGTGTGTGTGTGTGTGTGTGTGTGTGTGTGTGTGTGTGTGTGTGTGTGTGTGTGTGTGTGTGTGTGTGTGTGTGTGTGTGTGTGTGTGTGTGTGTGTGTGTGTGTGTGTGTACCCTTCAAGGTCCTGTCTGGTGGTGACAGCGAAGGAGTTAACGTTCTTCCCCGGCCTCAGCAGCACGTTTCCTCTCTTGGATTCTCTCTCGAGCAGCAGCTCTGCCTCCAGACGGGACACAGCATGGTAACAGCTGCAGGATAGCAGAAAACACAGAAATTAGACTAAATCAAACCTTCAAGCTTCACTCAACTAAAACTGATTTGTGTAGGTTAAATAAAAACTATGCTAGGGTTGAATCCCCTAATCTCGGGGCAATGACTGAGCTGAGCAGATACCATACTGTACAAGAATCATCTGTCAATACCTTAAAAAGATACGCCTTAAATTAAGCTTCATGATGCTGCATTTTTCAGGTGATGCAATATACTTTTTGGAGACATGTATGTACCCATAAGAAATCATTGAATCATCCAGTGTATCAGAAAACCCTGGACAGGGGGGCATTTAAACATTTAGACTAATTGGTAATCTGTTGTGTGCGTAAAACAACACATTTGTAACAACGCAGAGCCTCAGATGCAGGTGCCTGATGCCTCTAGGCAAGGTTGGGATTTTTGTAAAGAATTTTAAAGAAAAAGCATATTTTTTGTTAGAATACAAATCATTTTCTAAGCTTGAATTAAGATCCTCAACTTTTTCTTCCTACTTACAAGTCTGATGCATACAGTAAGGCCTTTTTTGTCCTGTATGCTGTTCAAACTGTAGCTTGTTACCTATTCTATTTGTAAAAGTTACAGAATTAAGAAGAGCAGGAAAACCAAAGGCAGGGGATATATAGTATAGTCATTTAATAATGAAGTACTCCTTTTTGAATTAGCTTTAAATTGCTCCCCTCAAATATGAATGTTGGTTATGGGTTTTGTAACATCGTCCCTTTTAGTTTTGCCAAATAAAAACAGTATTTCACTCAAACATAAGCATCAATACTTTCTGCTCCTGTTTGTACTCACGCTGGCATATCTGCCTGCAGGGTGATGTAGGTGCTGGAGTTAATGGCAGCAGCAGCAAGTTTGATTCTTTCCTTTTCCTTTTCTACGGCCTCTTTCAGCATGTGGATCTGGCCTGGAAGCAGGTTGAGGGAGGACGGTACCGACAGCTGCAGGGAGACACATGCACATGAGGAACTGATGTTAACGGGTCATCCTAAACTTGAATCATCAAATATAATCTGTGTTGTTCTTTGTTTCTGTAAAGTCAGTTCAACACCACCCACCTCAGCCACAGAGCGGATGAAGCCCTTCCACAGCTCACGGGCCTCAGCACTAGGAGCCTGTCGATCCAACAGAGAAATTGTCAAAATTAGGAATAGCTCAGAAAAAAAGAGGCTTATTTAACTATATTTATATATATATATATGCCCTCACAGTGAATTTGATATTTCTATCCTTCATCTGGAGGTTGAGTCTGGCTGCGTCCAGGTTTCGATCCTGGCTGCCGTCGTCTGTTATTGAGATCATCCCACTGAGTTCCACTTTCTCTATGTACTGATGAAACACACACACAGAAACAAGGTGACACACAAGTCCTGAGTGTTGATTCATCTTTAATTAACATTCATCCAAATATCTGTCAAGTATTAACCCCTAATCTCTGAAATGACTTACATCGCTGTCTCTCATCTCGTTGAAGAAGAACAGCGTGTTTCCACACAGGCAGGCCCACAGTTTCCGAGAAGCCTGCACAAACACAGAGAGAGAGACTTAATGAGCGACTAAAAGATAGTACACCAAGCAGGGAAAACAACATTTGTTTGAGCAAAAACAAAGGGAAAGAAAAATAAAGCTTGTTTTTTTATACACAGCAAGTAATTAGACATGATGGCTGCAGTCATTTCATTTCATTTCAAACCTTTATTTAACCAGGTAGGTCCCATTGAGATCATCGATCTCTTTTTCAAGGGAGACGTCCTGCAGTATGTTCAAGGTTCAATGTTCTTTATTGTAAAGCTGACATAGCTACAGAGTAATTATGTTGTTGAAAATCTTATGTCACAGGCTTCTCCAACAATGCAACATAATAACAATACAGATAGCAAGAGCAATACAAAAAGAAAAATAGTTATAAAATAAAGTGAGTATGTGGAATAGTGCAGTACGAGTCTATATACAAGTTATTGGAATGATATATATTAGATATTAGATACATATTACTGAGTAGCAGATGAATGTTTTGAAGTTGTTTCAGCAGTTCAATTGTTTAACAGTCTCACTCCCCGCGGGAAGCAACTGTCTCCGAATCTTCTTGTCTTTGCCAGGATGCTGCGGTAACGTCTGCTAGACGGCAACAGAAATAACAGTTTGTGGACTGCTGGGATGCAGGTGACATTGTTGAGTGACACTTGAGGAGTCAAGTTTAACCACAACAGACGCCAGCGTGTGTTATAACAGCGTTCAGTGTTTGGATTGGATAGACCAGTGTCGTCTGTTTCAGGTCAACCACCAAATCAAAATAACTTAAACTTAGATTTGACAGGATTTGGAGGCTCTTTCAGACACAATTTAAGGATCCTAATGTAGGATTATAACATTTTTATTTTCAATTAATCTGCAAATGATCCTCTATATTCATAATAGTTTGGGCTATAAAATGTCAGAGAATGGTGAAAAATGTCCATCCATCTCCATGCCCAATGTAATGTCTATAAATGTCTCTTTTTGTAAGTCAAAAACCCAAAGATATTCAGTTGAATATTATATGAAACAGAGAAAAGCAACTGAAAACAGCTTTTTCTTTTTGCATGAGAACTTACTTATTGAATATTAGTTATCAAATTAGGTGATCATTATGTTTCTGTTGATTATGAATGTTAGTAACTCTTTTGTTCAAGTGGTATTATTTATAGCACTGAAAAAAACGTTAACTAAAATAAAAGTATATAAAACTGTACTTTGATGAACCAACATCCCTACTTCAATCTGCGACTGGGTTAGTTGTAAAAAATTCAGAATGTAAAGTTTCCCCTCTGATTTTGTATTTAGCTCTCATTGTGATGATCAGGGAGGGGCTTGGCAGGTATTTTCAGAGCCTGCCTTGCCAGTTAGCGTCTTTACTTTTCTTTCAGTTCCCGGGCTTGCTCTATCTTTATGGCACAATGAGCAGAATTGCTGTCAGACCAGTTCGAGAGACGCAGATGCTGTCAAAGTCCACACAGTTTACAATAATCTATATGAGAGGTGGCTCCACATATGTTACACGTGATCTGACATGGTTTGTTTTTAGACCTCTGCACAGTCTGTCTTTCAAAGGGTTAATAAAGCATAAAGTATGTCATCACACTGCAGGTTTTTAATATCAACCACATGCTAGACTATATTAGGCAATCCATCTATAATACTGATGTAAAGTAAAGTAGAGCTCCTCTGCACAACAACACAAATACATAAATAATAATAAATACACAATATTACAAAAAAAAGACTTCTTTGTTATGTTTCGAAAGTCTGAGCCATGCAGCGCTGGAATGACCCAAACGTTGGCAGATACCTGCACATTGTTGGGATGCCAGTCATTCACATATTTGTCTCTCTCTAACATTTGTGTAATAAGAGACACATATACACACACAAACGCACTGAGATACACTGAGCTAGATGCACACAGGACACACACAGTCTTACATGCGTACCTATTCGAGGACATGTATGTGTCAATAATAATTGATCAATGACAAT
The DNA here is from genome assembly GCF_902827165.1 of Trematomus bernacchii. Classification (NCBI taxonomy): domain Eukaryota; kingdom Metazoa; phylum Chordata; class Actinopteri; order Perciformes; family Nototheniidae; genus Trematomus; species Trematomus bernacchii. The sequence goes on along the minus strand of NW_022987739.1, from coordinate 5,961,907 downwards.
AAATTCATTGTTTTAGTTGTTTTGCAAATGTGAGGATTTGTTGTTTTGCTGGATGCTAAATATCTGTTTCATATCGCGTTGGTCTGACGAAGCAAGAAATCTTCAACTTGTGCTTCAGGAATTTGCAGAGGATATTTCTCACAATTTACTGAATGCTATAACTATTGATAATTTACCTGAAAAAATAAATCAACAGATACATCTACAATAAAACAATAAAATAGGGATAGCGCACATCACTTAAGGGTATCTAAAGTCTTAACACCTAATCTATGTTAAACATCTTAAAGCTGGTTCTGATTACTTATTTTTTCCTGTGACGCATTATGATAACACAGATTAAAAAGCCTGAAAGCTACAGATAACCAGCGGTGGAATTACATTTTACTAGGTCAAGGTTGTGCAGCTTTATACTTTTACTCCACAATATCTCAACGGTATTTATTTTCTGCACAACATTTGTGTGACAGCTTTGGGTACTGTATATTTTTAAAGTTTGAGATAAACCGAAGGATAAAGTGTTTCCTTTATGTGTTGAGAACATGCTTCTACTTTTTTATTTTGGATCATCTGAAAAATGCATCTTTACAAATCTGACCTCATGTCAAATAAATGTTTCAGGACAAACAAAATACAGGACGCTACAAGCATATTAGGATGATGTATTGCTATTTAGATTAAACTACAAAACAGTTAATGAGAATATTAATGCAACAGTAAAACAATATGCAACATCATCAAATGGGCTATAATAGAAAAACACAGGGAACATTTTACTACAGAATACATTTAGCTGATAATACTAACATCATTTTACTTATGGATTCCAATGAAGGACTTTCACTTGTAATGGGGTCTTCATATACTCAAAGTGTGGTATTAGTACTTTGGCTGAAATATAGGATTTGAATACTTCCTCCACCAGTGCAGATAACCATCAAAACAAAAAGTAATAATAAAACAAGCAGTCCGTTTCCGTTTCAACCTGTTGCATTCAACAAAGACAACCTTGTCTCATGGAGTTAGCACAGAAAAACAAAAACAACTGTTACCTTATCTTTGAACGACCTCTTCTCCAGGTATCCCTCATAGTAACAGGTGGGCAGCTGGCTCCTCTCTCGCGCGGTTCGCCTCGCCATCATTTTAATGTCTATACAAATAACTTATTTACAGTTTTGAAGTGAAGGAGACTTCCACTTTAACATATCAGCAGCTTCTGCCTGCTCGTAGGAAAGCTCTCTTGTATATTGAAGTCATACCTGCGCGTCAGGAAGACAGGTGGTAGTGTCCTCACCGCTGATTGGTCAATATATGGAGCGGGCGGGGCATCCACGGGCTGCTTCTAAAAGTAGACCTATTTCTCAAATGTGGAAATAACCTGCCTGCGGGCTTTACATAAACCAGCACATGTGTGTATCCTCCTCCCTATTGTATTCACATATTTGAATAGTATCCTTCCCATAAAATAAAATGACTAACTTAGCTAGCTGAGTCAGACTAAATTCGAGTTAATTTACTCACAGTAGACATATTGCGCAAGTGTGTTTTCCCACAAAATATTCATAGGCAACATGTCTGATTCTGGCCTGGTCTCTGTTAAACCAGAGATGTTCAATTTGTTGCATATTATAAATAAGCAATATATTTTATTTAACTTAGAGTTGTTAACAATCAACTAAGATTGAAGTAAATTGTATCTTATCTAATAAAATGTAAGGTAACAGCAGAGTCATTCGAGGTTGTTATTGCAGTGTTGTTTGTTTGTATGCGAGCAATGCAGTTCATCTAGCGTGATACGTTAAGTACAGGAAGTAATATTCGGAGCTTCATGTACTTTACTTAGTATTTTCCTTTTCTGCCAGTCATCTCAGTGAGGTATATTGCACTATTTTCTGTAATACATGTATCTCACAGCTTTAGTTAGTTTAGTTAATCTGGTTCAGATTAAAATATAAATCAACTAATTATTTATAATGAGGTATAATTATAGTTTAATTTAAACTATCCATCAATTTCTAGTGTAATTAAAAGCTCCACCTTTACAAGCTACAACATTAAAGTAATTGTACTGCATTAGTTATTATAATCAAATATAATCTAATGTTATTCTAAAATGGGCCATTCTGTATTATGAGTACTTTTACTTTATCTAGAATATAGTTTTATGTTTATGCCATACTTACTTAATTTGAATATAGCCAAAAAGGCCTCTTTCTTGTTGCAAAGTATGTCAACAACAGTGTGGTAATAGTACTTTAACATAAGGCAAGGCAAGGCAAGTTTATTTATATAGCACATTTCAACACAAGGCAATTCAAAGTGCTTTACAAAAATGAAAGACATTAAGAGCATTAAGAAACATATTATAAAATGATATCTAAAAACACTAATTTAAAAGCAATGATATAAAATGACATTTAAAAACACTCAAAGATACATGAATAAAAGTTAAAGTGCAGTGTGAGATACACACATCTGAAATGTTTAGGTCTGACTCTCAATCATTGCTAACTTTTTAGCAGAAATCGTTTTCTATCCCCTCCCTTTCTTTCTACTTTCTTGTTTAACTTGTCCTTTAGTTATTTCAAGTGTTTCATGCTAAACGAACCCCCCTTTGGAAAATTATAATCTGACCCCATGGTACCTTTTAGGTTTCGCCGAAACTATTCCTCTTTTTTTTAAATGCACATAGTTAAGTTTACCTTGTCTTTCTAGGACTTTTTTGGTGTCCTCCGCGAACCAGGGTCTTGAAACCAAAACGGCACATGTAGGGGACTTTAAATAACCACCTACGAGGGGACTTTAACCCCAATAATGACTTTAACTACAAGGCAATTCAAAGTGCTTTACAAAAATGAAAGACATTAAGAAAATGGCATTAAAAAGCAAAGATAATAAAAGTTACAGTGCAGTTTAAGATATGAATATATCAATTAAAAGCAGCGGCAAAAAGAAAAGTCTTCAGCCTGGAAGTAGTAAGAGTTGCAGCGGACCGGCAGGTTTCTGGTAGTTTGTTCCAGATATTTGGAGCTTAATAACTGAACGCTGCTTTTCCATGTTTAGTTCTGACTCTGGGGACAGAAAGCTGACCAGTCCCTGAAGACCTGAGAGATCTGGATGGTTCATAATTTAGCAGTAGGTCAGAAATGTATTTTGGGCCTAAACCATTCAAAGCTTTATAAACCAGCAGCAGTATTTTGAAATCAATTATTTGACACACAGGAAGTCAGTGTAAAGACTTCAGAACAGGAGTGATGTGATCCACTTTCTTAGTGTTAGCGAGGACTCGAGCAGCGGCGTTCTGAATTAGCTGCAGCTTTCTAATAGACTTTTTAGTGAGACCTGTAAAGACACCATTACAGTAGTCGAGTCTACTGAAGATAAAAGCATGGACAAGTTTTTCCAAATCCTGCTGTGACATTAGTCTTTTTATCCTAGATATATTCTTTAGGTGATAGTAGGCTGATTTAGTCATTGTTTTAATGTGACTGTTGAAACTCAGGTCAGGGTCCATGACTGATTTCTGGCTTTATCTGTTGTTTTAAACATTGCAGACTGAAGCTCAGCGCTAACTTTTATACGTTCTGCCTTGGCTCCAAAAATCATTACCTCAGTTTTATCTTTGTTTAATTGGATAAAGTTCTGACACATCCAGTCATTGATTTGTTCAATGCACTTACTCAGTGTTTGAATTGGAGCATATCTCCTGGTGAAATGGTTACATAAATTTGGGTATCATCCACATAGCTATGGTAACTTATTTTGTTGTTTTTCATTATCTGAGCCAGTGGTAGCATGTAGATGTTAAAGAGAAGAGGCCCCAAGATGGAGCCTTGAGGAACCCCACATGTCATATTTGTCAACTCAGATGTGTATTTACCTATAGAAACAACGTTGTTTCTGTCCTTTAAGTAGGATTCAAACCAATTTAGAACTGTTGCCGAAAGTCCCACCCAGTTTTCTAGTCGGTCTAGTAATATGTTGTGGTCAACAGTGTCAAACGCAGCGCTGAGATCTAATAATACTAACACTGAAGTTCTGCCACTGTCTGTGTTTAACTGGATGTCATTGAAGACCTTTACAAGAGCAGTCTCAGCGCTGTGGTTTGGTCGAAAGCCTGACTGGAACACATCGAAACAGTTATTTAAATGCAAGAAATTACTCAACTGTTGAAAAACTACCTTTTCAATGATTTTTGAACATAAGTAAAAGTAAATTCTCATAAGTAAAAGTAAATTCTCATAAGTAAAAGTAAATTCTCCATGCATAGTACGTACCTAAGAAACTATATCCTATTTGACCAGATTCAGTTCACTATTTGAACAAAATATAATCAACAAATAAGTTATGATTTGGTCTAGGACTTTATTAGTTTCCAGGGTGAGGGACTAAAGTCCTAGCATTACATACAGATTTGATGCACATATTTCAAAAATAACGTATAGGCCTACATGAATCCATCAATAATAATGACGGTAATAATTCAACAATATAATATATATCCATCTAAAATGGGCTTCATAATGAGTACTTTTGTTACTATTTTTAATGATTACATCTTTAAACTTTTACTTAGGGTTAGGGTTAAGTACATTTGAGAATACAGGACATGTACTTGTACCTGTTAAATTACTATATTTCTGTCAAAAGGAAGAGATGGGGGCTCCCTCTGCTGGAGGAGCTTGTTATTGTTTGATCAACACAGATCAGATAAACTCAGTAATAGTTTACACATAACTAAAATCCATGCTGTGCAACAGTCCTGTAATAAATCCTACTTTCATGAAGGCTTGTTATTTCAAGTATTTGTTAAAATAGTTTCAGGGAGGGGCTGATTTGACTGTTCACATTTGACACTATATTTTGATGCTTTTTATTTATTTAAATATTTCATTAGGCCATACCAATGGGAATACACTTGTAAGGTTTACATTCTCATTGCATGTTCATTTATCTTCTACCTTTTTTAACACTTATCTTTTGTCTCACAAAGGCTTGCTGACTAGTACAGTACATCTAGCCGAGTTTAATTTATGCATCATATTACTTTCAATAGAATATGGAGAACCAGGGGTATTTTTTTTTGTTTTTTGTATGGAGCCATCAGCACTAAATATGTGAGAAAAGACGATGAGTAGCAAATTGAAGGTGTAACATGAAACACTTAATATTTGATTATATGTTAGTTAAAACGCTGATAAAATCATGTGGAAGCTAATATCTCTATATCTCTGGAGCTTTGTATTGTTAACTTAACTTTTTTCAGACAGAAATAACAACTTATTGAAAGGACAACCTTTTATATAATTGATACTTAGAGGTGGAAGAAGAACTCAGATCTTGTACTTGAGTAAAAATAGAAGTACCAGAGTGTAATACTTTGTTACAAGTAAAAGTCCTGCAATCAAAATATTACTCAAGTAGAAATACAAAAGTATTAGCATCAAGTACAATGAGTAAGAGTTCTAATTATGCAGATTGGCCCATTTCAGAATAATAAATATTATATTTTATATATGCTTGATTATAAATATTGATGCATTCACGTGTTATCACAGCTGGTAAAGGTGCAGCTAATTGTAATGACTTTGTATGCTGCAGGGTAGATTTTGAATTTACTCCAGATGTGACTAAAGTCTTTAGATGTTGATTATATTTCACATCATTAAACAAAATCTTTAAAAGTAACTCAAGTAAAAAATAAATGCAGTGCAGGGGTAGTAGTACAAACTAGTAGCAAAAAATGAAAATACTCAAGTAAAGTACAAGTCCTGTATTGAGTAAATCTACCTACTTTACATCACTGTGTTTAATACTAATACACTTGCAATCTTGGGCAAGGATGAACAAGCAGAAAGACATAAACCTAAAGCATGTATTTTATGACTCTTGAACTTATTACACTACCTGAAACCACATACCTGTAAGTCACGTGACCGTGTAGCGTTAACGCGGCTCCCTTACGCAGCATTTTCTTCTGTCATCTTGGCTCTGCAGCCTGGTTACTGTGGTCAGGGAACATTTCTTCTGTCATCACCGTGATCCAATCAAACAATGGGGAACAGAGACGACGAGTATGATTTCTTATTCAAAGGTAAGCGGAACAGAAACCGCTTATTGATCACCTGGTTTGATATTATTTAGCGAGAAAACGAGCCCAGCTGAGGTTAGCATGTGTGCTAGCTATGCTAACGTCAGTGGTCAGTTATAATATCAGCTGATGGTGGGGCAGCTAACTGAAGCTAGCCAAACTGTTTTCCGTTTCCCACTCGTCATGTCTTATTAACCTCTTACTTAATCATTTACTGTAACTAAGATGTGTTACCGCTTTTATTTGGGCCAATGATTGCTGACAGTAATGTCATTTGCTAAATGGATTTCACAGAAAATAGTGCGTATGGTGAATTAGCCCTGTAAGCTAGAAGCTAACAGTACTTCAAACGGGTGGAGCTAATACTTAGCGATATTTACATTCTACTTTATTGTCATATAGTGGTCCTCACATATATAACCACACTTGTAAAGCACAAATAGAGGCGTATTTTATTTAGACGGTGTAATGTAATCCGATAGGTTTAATGGAAGAGGAAACAAGAGTTCCCTTTGTGGTGGAAACCTGTCCCCTGAGGGAGGAAACTCACTCCGTATGAGAGCAAAGAAGAGGAAACTCTTATGGGCTTTGTCGTTTTGTTAACTGCTTCAGGTGTGTAGGTAATTTCCCAGCCACCTGTTTTACATCAGGATGTATTCTCATACCAAGCAGACATAGATCTTACCTGAGTGAGTCAGTTTGCTGATAACATGATGCTGACCTTGCTGGTATTTATTCTAATTAGTTGTAAACACTTGTGTTATGCATACATAAAACTACTGACCTTGACAAGAAGTGCTTAAGTATGGATGGGCAATAGCATATGCATTATTACTTTTTCTATATTTTTACCACTATTTTTATCAATATTATTGCATTTTTATTAGTTTTAGTTGTTACTTATTATACTAAATGTATTTTACAGTTTTAGGTATTTCTTTAGTTTTAATTGTTGTCTATATATGTCAGAACTATTTCCCCTTACAGTCAACAATAAGTATAAAAAAACATGAAAAAAAGACAGCACAGACACGGCCACACAAATAGGGCATGGCACACAGTCCTCTTAATAAATCTACTTTATGTCCCGCACCTTAGCTTCATACGTCCATTCTCAGTCTGCACAGATGGTACCTTTTTTATCCAAGTTAAATATTGGATATTGTAAGTACATATACCTACATATAATGAGGACAAACTTAAGAGTAGTAGTATATAATATACATGGATAGCCTGTCTTGAATGGCCCTGTACATTAAAACACTGCTGGATCTGGTGCAAAGCAAGTAAAGCCCATCCTACCAGATTGTGATAGAGTGGGTCAAAGAAGGACAAAAAGTGGAGCAGGCTAATCTGTAAATGGTATCACCAAAGTCTAACTGATGCAGGAATAGGCGTGTAACCAGACATTTTCTTTTAGATATTATTAAAGTACAGGAGAACAAAAGGCCAGGCCAGTGTGGCAGCTGGAAACGGATTTGATTTACTGATGACTCTTCATAAATACACAGGAACAGAGACCTTGAGGAAGTGTCGAGTCAGATTTCCCAAAGAGCTGTTTTTTTTGTGAGCCTCTTCCTGCGTGATTCCGAGCAGGGCAACGTCTGATAAGGTTTTCTCAGAACAAAAAGGAAACACTAACACGTCAGCACTTTTGCTTCGCCTGAAAACTATGGCAAGGATAGGAATGCCATTAAAATGAATATATCTATAAAAGAAAACCTATTGCTCTTGCTCTTCCCTGAAGGGCTGTCAATTGTTATTTTTCGTATTCTAGTTTTATTCTTGTTTAATGGCATTGCATTGCCTCCATATAAATGGCCCTGGCCGATAATGAACTGACTATAGTGAAACTTTCAATTAAAGTTACATATAGCAGTTGTTTGAAATGTTGCATTCTGAAAAACATCCATTTGGCTAAATGTGGCACATTTATGTCAGTTAATGTTCATTGTCTTTTATACATTTAGTTTAAAATAATAACCTTAGGGTCAGACTTGGGTTGAATAAAATGTCACGCCTTATCAAACAAACACCTGCTGGAATGCTTTTCAGTCTGAGAGACATTTTCCTTGTAGCATTACCAACCTAATGATTGATTTGTTTCTAGTCGTTCTAATCGGAGACTCTGGAGTGGGGAAGAGTAACCTGCTGTCCCGTTTCACAAGAAATGAGTTCAACCTGGAGAGCAAGAGCACCATTGGGGTGGAGTTTGCCACCCGCAGCATCCAGGTGGATGGCAAGACGATAAAGGCTCAGATCTGGGACACAGCTGGACAGGAACGCTACAGAGCTATCACATCAGCGTGAGTACTTTACTTTATTTAACTGCATTATATACCAGTTTTAAACGGTAATAAGCTGTTTGAGCCTATTAGGATGTTCAGTTTGATGCCCAAGAATTTCATGCACACATGTAGGTAACCTATTTTAAATCCAGCCATTTATTGTTAATGTAAAGGCATTATCATGTAGTTTATATATAGCATTTAACATATTGAAGATGTATTTGATCATCTACAAATACATTTTTAAATAAATAACTTTCATGAAGCACTTCATCACATTTTGACTGTTGATTAACAGACGATTTATACTCAGCAGATGTTAGGTAACATTGTGGTTATTCTTTATTCATCAATATATTTCTCTTTGCTCTGCCGTCACCAGATACTACCGGGGTGCAGTCGGAGCTCTCCTGGTTTACGACATCGCCAAGCACCTGACGTACGAGAACATTGAGCGCTGGCTGAAGGAGCTGAGGGACCACGCTGACAACAACATCGTCATCATGCAGGTTGGAAACAAGAGCGACCTCCGCCACCTCAGGGCCGTGCCCACTGATGAAGCTCTAGCCTTTGCAGGTAAACCACCAAGCGCTGTGGTAAATATATAATCTGTAAAATAGTTTCTGTAAAATGTTTAAAATGCATCTGTATTCTCTTCCCACTTTAGAAAAGAACAGTATCTCTTTCATTGAGACATCAGCGTTGGACTCCACTAATGTAGAAGAAGCCTTCAAGAACATTTTAACAGGTAGGAAAAACAAGACTCAGTGCTGTATCCCATGTGATTCACTATTACAAACTGTATTATGAGCTCTTTTGACATATTATTATACTATGACATCTATCAACTGTATTTTAACATGTTTTTATTACTTTTACTATAACAAACTATTCTGTAACAGTTTATAGGGCATACACTAAGACAGATACTTTACCTGTTTTTAATGACTCACACTACTTTTTTAACAACACATGATACAATTACCTAAATCTTTTATGATTTTCTTGACTTGCTTATGACATTTTTTACAACATTTGTTATGGCATCTATTATGACTTATTTTAAAACAATTTTTACATATTTTATTTTATTATTTTATTTTACAAGAGAAACTTTACTATTTTTGACATTTAAATGACGTATACCTATATGGCTTTTTTTGAAGACAAACTGTATGTCGGTAATGAAATTAATATTAGATTTTTTTTATGGCATTTACTGTATAGCTTATACAATTCAAGCCTTTTTACTGACATACTACAGGATGACTTTGAATTATTTTTGCGACATATTATAATACAGCTGCTTCTGCTTACCATTTCACATTTTCCCGTTTTGATATGTAGCTACATGGTTTTATATAGGGAGACTCCAGTGCAGCAGCTACATAAACGAAACATTCAACCATTCGTTCAAATCACTGTTTGTAATTTGCCCTCTGCAGAAATCTACCGCATCGTGTCACAGAAGCAGATAGCGGACAGATCTGCACACGACGAGTCACCGGGCAACAACGTCGTGGACATCAGCGTCCCCCCCACCACTGACGGGCAGAAGGGCAACAAACTGCAGTGCTGCCAGAGCCTGTGACACTAAAGCCCTGAAACTCTTCCTCCACATCACCTGTGCACTTTTTGTTCGCTCTGCTTACGGCCAACGCCCTCTTTACTCTGTCCGCTTCTTTCTACCTGTCATTCTGTTTTATATTCTACTTTTGAACTCACCTGTGCTCTTCTCTTTTGCCATGAATGAAAACTTCCAGAAGCCTTTATGTCCATGTGAAGGAGGCAGTCCTCTCTGCCCTGGTGAAGCCTGTGAAGTTGTTTGAACTGAACCTCTGACGGCATGGTTGTGAAATACATTTCAATGGTTACCACTAGATGGTGCTGTGTAAATAATCTACAGGCAGTTACTCCACCCTGGTGAGAGCAGTATTATGCAGCATGGCTCCTCTAACATCTGATAAGTTATCATGCCAAAAATATCCTCATTATGTATTTATTGAAGAATATTTGGCTTAAGTTGTCATTGTTTTACTTTACATTTAAGAACTGTATACATTTACAATAAAATACTTGATAAAAGTGAACCGTTGAGTGTCTTTGTTCTTAAGTTGTTTTTTTATAAGTTAGAATTTAAATGCTTTTACTCTTAGTCTGTACCCGATTATAGTTTTGAGGTGCATGCATTTTTAAGTTTACATTTTTACTTCACAATATTTCAGAGGGCATTGGTACTGTACACTCCATACATTTATGACAGCTTTAGTTTCTAGTTTTCAGAAAATATGTAAAAAATGTATAACATTAAGGTAAACAATTTTAACATAAATATTGAAAGAAAATGTAGCTGGCAATTCTTTGTTAACGCAGCTTTAAAGCAATAACCTTTTTCCTAATGACGTCATTATATCATGCTATCCTGCTACTTTTAATTAAGTAAATTATCAAAGTACTACTTTTACTTTATAAAGTAACTAGTAAGAGATCCAGAACGTTTCAGGAAAAAAGATTCTCTCTCTTTTGTAATATATAAAAACCTGTCTGAAAATGAGCTGATCAGATTTTGTGATGTCACAATGGTTTTTTGGGTTGTGCAACCATTAGCCAATAACCAACCAAGGCAACACCCCCCCCTGATCTGTTTGGTATTTTGAGCCAAACACTTCAGAGACATGTTTTGTATATATCTGAGACCTATAATAATAGGGGACCTTTAAATCGATTGCAAATCATTACATTCTGAATATCAGGGATCCCATGATCTAACGTATTATTTGAATCACCATTCACACCCACATTCAAACATTTATAGTGTTTTTCCTTCCTGGAGAGCGGAGACTGTTCAGCAGCATATGGAACATTTTGAACGAGTGTTTTTCTAACTAAGCTGCTTATATTTTCATCAGCGGTGTGGATGTGATGAGGAGATACTGCGAGTCTCCACAGGAAAAACACTTGACATCACAGCAGTTGTTTTTCCTCAGGATTAATGGGCACATACAGCGGTGGTCAAAAACAGAATTATAGTAATGACATCTCATCCTCTCTGGACTAAGAGGATGATCTGTCAACAGCCATATCATTGTTCTGTACTGTAATGTTGACGCCCGACAACATACATGTGTTTCCATTCACAGAAATCAGACCATGATCATCATTTAAAAAGCTTCCTACACGAGAAAATAAATCACCAGTTCACCCGTCATTTATCATCATGTTTTATTTGCTTTGCAAACAATTCTTGGCTGATTGCAGGTACCAGTATTTTGGTGAAGACATCTTACTTTTTTCCACAGCACACTATAAACATTGTATGATTTAAAAATGTGAATACTGAAGAATTGCAACATTAATTACAAATGATACATAACCACCGTCCAGAAAATACATGTAGAAAGACAAACATGTTAGACACGATAACACAACAGAAGTAACATTTACATGTTCCTTTTTGTAATAAACATCAAAAGAAAACACTTATTTAAAATCCCTTTTTGGATTGTTATTATGGTTTAAGTGTTAAATACAAAAAATCTTTGGAGATTTGAGGATCTGCAGGGTGTCAGAGAAGTGTTGCATACTTTGTAGGCAAACTTGCACAAAAACATCCCATAACTATCATAGCGCTCAGATGCATTGACCCGCAGATTCAGCTGTTTGTTGAATAACTGCACCTCAGATCTTTAAATTGCTTCACATCAGATCTTAACACTTGGAGTAATTCCTCTTCATGACAACAGTAAACACAGGAATGATCAGATGACTCATAAGCTTGTGACCCCCCCGGGGGCATCGCAGCACAGCAGGATGTAATCCTTTGTTCTGAGATCAGTTCAACACACAAACAAAGATGAACTGGGCCAATCCACCAGGAGCTGAAGTACCACAGTGTCATGTTGTTGTACACAAACGGACCGGGCGAGGACCCTTTACACCCACTGAGGACTTTAGTGACAAACAGATACATCGATGGTTGCTCAACACGACACTGGGATGTCAATTTCCCACTGAACACGCTGCTGGGATGCTTCCTGTTCTCATGAAATATGTTGTTATTAAGAGCCACTCGTCATGTAGTACAAGTTTACATGGTTTCTGCAGCATGAAAACTCACATGAAGAAATATGTAGTTTGTATTGATGCTTACTGACAGCTAGAATCTGCTGGAAGTAAGTACAAATATTGTTTGGTTAGGCCTGATTGTTAAAGTAAAAACATATGTATTTTACATTTTTAAAAAGTATGAATACCACAATTGTGCATAAAAAAAGAATTTCGGCCTCTGCACACCACTGCACTACAATGTGTTACGAAATGCATATTTACTCTCAATCTCTAAGGAGAAGCACATAGGACCAACAAATCATGACACATCTGTTAACTGCCATAAATACATATGATGATCAAAAGTAATTGATAATACAAATGTCATTCGGTTGAATAGAGAATGACAAACAAATCAAAGGCCAATAATTGTAATCTAGAGTTCAGTCGCAGCATGAATATTAATAAAGCAGTCAAGCTTTAGACTCTTTTTAGGCTTGCCTAAATGCTGTCAGTGCTGATGTCATTGCTTTATTGAATCCCACAGACTTACAAATATATAAAATAGTAAATACTGCAGAATAATACTGAACGATAGACTTCCAATCCTCCATCAAACTCCCCTCCCCCAAAAAGTGTTGCATTTCTGAAAGCAGTGTGTTTTGTTGGTTTTAACAATTACATATTCCTTCATACGACGAGGTTTGATCATTAATCTTATCTCCCTGTTAAGCAACACAAGTTTGAACTACTGTAACCATCTTTCCATAACCTGAAGTATGTGGGATGAAATATTTAAAAAACTGGATGATGTTAGGACCATGACATCTGGAAACCAGGCAGACACTGTGGTTTGTTTTGTCAATAGCTGATAGAAAGTCACTATAAGCGACCTGATTACAAACTGCACATAACTATATACACAAGAGAAAAAGACATGTTCACAAATCTCCAAACAACCAATACAGACCCACATGAGTCCGGTCAGTAACATGAAAACAAGATGAGGGCAAGTTTGCACCCCTAAAAATGTTTACATCCATCAAATGGATTTTAAAAAGCACATAAGCATGAGTTCCTCTAACGAAAAGTGAAAAAATCTTTAGTGGTGCTTGCATAATGTACCCACCACCAAAGTCATTGTGGGGGTTAATGTCAGACTAGCAGAAGCACTAAACACAAGCACTGAAAACATGTTGATGATGATGTTTGACTTCAGTGATAAGAGCATGCAGGGCCTTTCTGTTTTCCTGATTCTTGCTTTGATAACTAAAACTACACGCATACTGCAGTGTGTATTGTTTGAGAATATTTTAAACACAACAGAAAAGCTATAATTAGGTACTTAAACAGGCAGTTACAATTATAGTGCTCTGTGTCAGTCTCCAAACAACATTTGGAAATGTTCCTCTCAGAGCTATTTTGACAGAGATTTTAAATGGATCTACGTGCTAAGTGCTGATGGAACAATAACCTCTATGAGGACACTGTTGATCCTACCCCAGTAGGAGTAGTTCAATAAATGTTTTTGAAACACAAAGAAACATTAACAATACACTAATCTACAAAACAAAAGAAATCCCCCAACAAATGTGAACAGTGCTCGCATGCATAACTGTGTATGTTGGGCGAGGTCTCTTCATGTGCTGTGAAGACCTCGATGTCCACAGTGTTTTATTGCACAATCTCTGGCTTTACTAATGTTGTACTGTAACGCATTCTTAGTTCAGATGTAAAAAAATAAACTTAAGATAAAAATCAAATAGAAAAACGTTGATAGAAGTTAGATAGGTTTGTGCTATAATGCTTAAGTCACACAGCACACTGGCATCTGGATTGTGAATTAATTAATAAACTAAGAGTACAATGGGATCACACATTAGGTGGTTTGAATGAGGTCATCAATGGGTAACGTTGTGCAGAGAATGCAAGGCCTTTAAAGGTAAGGGCATGCCCAGGATTTACATCTAATCTCACTTAGTCATTGCATCACCACAATCATAGGGGCTGCTTTACTCCACAGTAATCTGTAGACGAAGGACGGGTTATTAAAAACCAGGCAGAAGAATAACTAAAACATCTCACAGTCCACTCAACAAGTTAGTTTGGTCATTTCTGTTTCTGCTGTCACTGTTATTCATGTAATCATCATGTTCCCATGTCTCTGTTAAAGTCTCTGCACTTCCCCATGTGCTGCTCCGTTCCTCAGAGCCTTTGCATAAGCCGGGTCCACACCCAGACTCCATTCAAATGTGTTCATTTCTGCACCCACAGGAGGACAGATGTCGTTTAAAAAAGGGATGTAAAATAAGTACTGATGGGGCATTTGTAAAAACCAACAAGAAAAGCACAAAAAGTGCTTCTTTAAAGGCTAACTGGCAGGCGACAATCAGCCCCTGCACATTAAAGACACCTTCATCACCAACCGTCTCCACTTGGTCTCATACTATACTGTCATTGGCAGACTTCTTCATCAGTTTGGTAGAGAGCAGGGAATGCTGGGAAGAGTTTGACCCCTTGGCCTCAGGAAGGAGAAGACGTACTTTCTGATTGGTTCTTCTCCACTCAGAGTACAGCTGACAGTGGTAGCGGAAAGACACCTATGAAGTCAGAAAAGACGGCAACAGAAGGTCAATTTACAGTTTGAGCTTGATATTAGCATTATTAATTGTAAGAATAGGTCCTTAATATTACATTTAAGATCTGATCTGTATGTGAATTAATTTCTTACCAGGGTCCACAGCACATATATGGTAAAGAGTGCGATGGTGAGGGCTATGAGGCCGACGGACTGCAGCCAGCTCCCCAGCTGGAGATGGTCCTGAGCGCCCCTCAGACACAGCCAGCCTGAAATGGCTGCTAGGGGCGTGATAAACAGGAAGCACACCATGTCACAGAACAGCGTCCTCTTCTCATTACGGGGGCCGGGGTCTCGCAGCCACTGTGGAATAGGAAGTGGAAAGAAAAATAGAGAAGAGGGAAACAATAGATAAGAGAGAAAGAGAGGGGAGGTGAGGGAGAGATGGATAGATGGGCGGAAGTCAATCATGAACGAAAAAATAACACTATAATAACACTTTTATAACACGCAAGCAAGCCAAAAGATGAGAAAAACAGCAACGTCTCCTTCACATCATTCACAAACAGCACGTAGAATAAAGAAAAGAAGAAAGATTGATGCAGACGAGGCAAAGAGCATTGACCTTTGTTACCTCTGTGAGAGGCCTGGGCCGGCGCTCGATGGTGAACTCTGTGTGGCAGAGCTCGCAGTAGCTGGTGTTGGACGATGAAAGCCACTTCTCCAGGCAGCTCTTGTGCACCGTGCCCAGAGTGCCTGTGCAGTCGCACGGAGACAGCAGAGTCTCACCGCACGCTCCTTCGTGGCAAATACGGCAGATGGGACCATCACTGAGACTAAAGACAATACATACAAAAATGAACTTTTAGCCAAATGCAGTGAGAATACTATAAGTGTCACACCAGGGACCTGAAACACAGGTATATCTATGATTCCAATCAGATGATTCCATTATTTTCAAGGTCTGTTAAATAGTCTTTTTTGTTTAGGAAGGTTCCTAACTGAGTGAAATGACCCACGATAAGAGCTGCATTTCAAAATGCTAAGGAAAGGTGCTTCAGTGTGTCCTTTCTTATCACCCTTAGCACAGGGTACACTGCACCATCCTTACTTTAAAGGGAACATAAAAAACACCATCCCACATTCCTTGTTTCTTCCATGATTGTCTTTTCCTAAGCCCTGAAGAACTCTCTCCATCACATACAGTATTTCCTTGACATCATGTGGTTTTCCAAGGAGAAGTGGTTGAGAAAAGACATAGGAATTAGTTTGAATATTCAACCACAGCCCTTGTACTGCGCATGCTGGCACACTTCAAGAGTTATAACACTAATGGAGCACTTAAAAAGAACAGAGCTAACTAATGGTGTTAGTAGCATCTGTTCTTTCCCTACAATGACGATGTCTGCTGTGGAGAAAGGCCTATAACATGAATAATGCAGCACAACATGAGTGTGTGTGAGTCTCACCTTTGTGCGCTCATGGGTTTGAGCACAGAGGACAGCAGCCGCCCATCCATGGCTGTGACCTGGGTGACGTAGAGCGCCTGGCACGCGTCTCCCCCTCCTTCATCCACGCTCTTACACAGGCCGGTGCTGCTCGAACAGTCACACAGAGAGCCAGGCAGGTGGCAACACCCGCCTGTCGTCATGGTTACAGCAGCCAGACACAGGCCGCAGAGTCTGAGGTGAGGGTGTCGAGGATCAGAGGAGAAGGCTGGTTTGGGGATCAGGAAGCACAAACTCTGCTCTCCACAGGCTGGGAAGGGTTCGTTTCTACACATTGAGAATAAGAGAGACAGATTGAGAAGAAGGTTTTAATTGAAATGGACTTGAGAAATGTCCTTTTATGCTATTTTAAACTTCAAGTTGTATGTTGTACTTATTTCTATACATTTATTTCAGACATTTAGTTACTACATCATAACTATGTAGTATTTTTAGCTCGGGGGAACCAGTCCACTATGACTTTTTGATAACATTTTTATTTAAAGTGGACCTATCATGCTATATTTGAATAATATAGTGTAGGACCATACCTATATAAGGCATATTTATACTTTTTTTTTTTCAAAATACCAAACAGTATAAACAAACAATATACTATGACTTTATTATAATTATTTGTATGATATTTTTACAACACTAGGACAGGATAAGACATTTAATATGTTGTACTTGTTTATGATTTTGATATATATTAGACATACTTTATTATGGTTTATATAAGGCCATTTCTATTACCTACTGTGCTGTGTCATTTCTTATTACATTAATATGGCATTTTTCCATGTACTTTAATAACTTCCTGCCATGTAAAGATAACTAAGGTCATCCAAGACGAAATTGTGTCATTTACAAGAAAGCTATCAGTTTTGGAGGTGGACCACTTCGCCCAAAGCAGCTGGTAATCTGTTATGAAGCAAGTGTGTTGGTCAGAGACAGTGAGTGTGATGTGCAGCTCACTGATAAACAGTTGCCTCCACTCAGATAACCCCTCACCAAAGATAAGAGCCAGACTGCTGCATTTCCTACAGTACATTCGTCCTGCTGATCATCATCCTGTACATTAACAGGCCAGAAATAAATGAATATTTCAGTGTGAAATGTTTCATGTTGAAGCAAAATTGTATATAGTTATAAGATATTACATTCAACAATTTATTCTAAAAAGCAAAACAAATTAATTGTCAAACCGAAAGGTATGTCTGATACGCATGTTGATTTTGCACTTTTGAGATGTTTCATTATATATGAGTTGAGCTCAACTACATATCATATTTTAACTTGAGCACACACACCCCCATCTTATATAAGACACAAGAAAGTGGACACATGTTGATCCTTCATATCAGACTATTTGGGTGATACTGGGTCACTGTTGTTCCTCGAAAGCTGTACACATATCTCTATTAAACCATAGCATTAAACCCAAACATACACCATACATATATAATCCTATGTACTCAGCACCGGTGTTGTGATGTTTTTAAACAAGAGGTTTAACACAGCAGATGGTGCAGATTCTTTTGGGGGGGATTTTGTCTTTATTCTATCTTCTTATAAATAAGAAATACAACAACTTGCACTCTACAATCATTTTAGCTTAACACTGATCTAATTAAATTCACAAAAAAACAACCTGCAATAAGTATTATATGTGTTTATGGGAAAACATCGATATAATGTCAGAATACTAGACTAATCTAGTCTTATCATTAATACTTCAAATGTTACAATCAACTAGAATAATCTTATTTCCCCTATGGTAGTGTGTGTGTGTGTGTGTGTGTGTGTGTGTGTGTGTGTGTGTTTTTTTTGTCAAATATTCAGGCCTTTAAACTGTATATGTTGCATTTGCTGTATGCAAATATATTATTTGGCTCACACTTGGATAGTTAAACCGAAAATGTAAACAGCCAGGAAACAGATGTTTGGTGAAACTAGAATGCCAATGTTCCTCTTTACAAAAGCAATGGCAGCAATTTCAGTATTACTGCTTTGCGTTATGATGTATGCATACTGATACTGCATGGGGGGAACGATTAAAGGAACAATCCGTGACCCAGAAAAACAGATAGGTGGCCCCCAAAAGTACGACAACAACATATATTTTAAGGTTTGGAAGTGATGTACTTTATGTAAAAACAGGGATAAAACAGACCAATGTATTTTCAATTAAGAAAAATAATTAATCATGTTAATTGGAAGCCAAACCCTTCAATTACACATTTGAAGTTGACTGTTACAAGACGTACATTTTAAATTACTCGTGGCCATTCATTAATAAAGTAGTGCAGAAACTATATTCTGCCATGATACAATGACTAGAGTTTAAGTAGTTTTCACTGTTTCACAACTAGCTATCACCCAGGCTCCCTCACACAATGTTAATTGTATGAAAAATAAGATCATGAAAATGAAAATGAAACTAGTCTAACCATAGAATAAAAAAGTAATAATAAGGGATAACCTTACACAAATAAAATCAAGTAATAAAATAGAAATGTAGTAAATGACTGGCTGTGTTATCAGAAAAAGAATCTGGTGCAAAAGGGCACCATTTGCACACAAATTAAATATATGTACCCCAAAAAACTAAATAAAACCCAAGGGTGAAAGATAACTATATGAATGTGTTTGTCTTTTAAAAACACTTTTCTGTTTTCCAATGTTTTTTCTATTTATACTTACACTGCACTGTAACTTTTGTTCTTGTATTTTATACCTGTATTATTATATATTAGTTTGTTTTATGTTTATTGTATTCTCTTTGCTGCTTTTAAAAGGGAATTTTATAATGTGTTTCTTTAATGCTTGTCATTTTTGTAAAGCACTTTGAAATGCCTACTGTTAAGTGGTGCTTTAACAATAAACCTGCCTTGCCTTGTGTTTGTGTAAATGTCTCAAAATATAAGAACAAATAACCATACATTTCCCTGTAAAAACACATTTTATTGTATACCCTGGTTAGCTTATATGCAATATAATAATTCTAAATATAGGTATGTAAAAAGGGGTAAACAGTTGTAAAACAGTGGTTTAAACGACATAATGCGATCAAGCAACCATTACCATTAACATCAAGTCAATACAATAATATATTTACGTGGCGGCATACATTAGCTGTGTATAAGTATTTTGCAGAGACATATTTAACACATAAGCACCAATTATCCAAGTTCTTGCAAAAAATCAATAACAATTTACCCTGCAAACCGTTAACCATTGGTGTCCGTTACAGCTGTGTTGTTAGCTAGCTGCCAGCTGTCAATAGCTACCTACTAGCCGTCAGTCTGGTATACAAATAAAAGCTTTAAATGTCTACTCACTCTGAGACTTCTTCTTAAAAATGTCTTCCTATGGCAGGTATTACCGCCATAATATCCTCGTGTTTCCTTCTTGTTTCATTATTTAGTTTTGAGTGTGAAATAACAGATGAGAACGCTAGCTAATGCTATATGCTATGCTATATTCAGCGTTGTGCTAGCTAGCAGCCGTCTTCAGCTGATAACAAACAGCAGGCCAGGCTTCCGCTTTCCCGGAGCTTTAAATATTCCCCAGAGGCTCATCATCAGCTGCCCGCCTGTGATGCGCTGCAGACGGCCAGACGAGAGCAAAACACAACCAGTTCAAGTGGTGTGAAAAACAACAGCTTGACAAAGGGAGGGGCGCTCACAGAAAACATCTCAAGCGTGCAGAAGAAATAAACAGAACTGACAGTACAAAGGAACATGACATATTCAATACATTGAATTGAGTATCAAAGGTATAAGCCAAACAAGAAATTCGTCAAATCAATCATTTTTTTATGAATATGCATCTTGTTTTAAAGCTAAGCAGGAAACATTAAACATATTGGGAGAGAATGGTGATTATTTGACACTCAACTGATTCATTTTACAAAACTGGAAGCCAAGAATATACTATTTTCATACGAAACATTTCAAATAAAAAAGCCAAATTCTCCATAGTTTAAACTTTTCAGGATTATATTAAGAAATTAATTTGAATCTATCCAATAAAATAGTTTTGCCACATAGGCCTACTTATTTTTTTGGAGAAAATGTTTTTTGTCATCATTTTATTTTAGGCTACTCTATTTGTCCAATTTAACAACTACCCCATGTCCTGCTACAGTACCATGTTTAATGAATGATCCTGTTGAGTCATGGCTTTTATTTTATGCTTATTTACATTGTAATGCCTACACGTTCTGTTTTGAAGTACTTAGTGTTGATTTTTAATAAGTGATTTTTTTAATAGCCTTTCTACTTATGAACCCTTTCAGAAAATGCTTTCCAAGTTAGGCTTAACAAGCAAAAATATATTTATCTATTTAGTTTTTACAGCATTCTAAAATACAATTTATTTTATATTAAGTAGTACTATATTGAAATTGTCAACTTGTTTGAATGAGGAAGAAGAACTCAAAACCCAACTATCCAACATTTTAGAGAGCCTACCTTGAGTGAAGAAAGGGCTTTGATTAGATGCTGTAAACCTACGATTTCATCTTGTGTATAAGAACGGTCGGATTAAAATGGAAGCTTGTTCTATGGACTTGATGCAGCTAGAGCCTGTATCCTCATTGTACAAACATTTCCTCCGTCAGGACAACCACCCTTCAGTTAACACCTACATTGCACAACAACAGGAGTGGACAAAGTATTACGTTACGAGTACAGAGTGAGTAATGTATCCAAACATAAGTCCGTTTCCTATACAGTCATGTGGGTAAGGTTTATTTATACTTCAGTTTATTCAAAAGTAGCATAACAAGTTTATGTTTGCTCCCTTTACATATTTGAAAGAACTGTGAAATATTGCAAGACATAATCAAATCAATCACACAAAAGCATTTCTCCAATCTGAGGGAATAAATGGTAGTTAGGTTACCTTTGAAACAATTTGCATATCAGATTTTCAGTTTAACTTTCCAATGAGCTGGAGTGTTACGTGAATAGCATTTCGAATTGGTTAGTTCCCCATTTAAATGTTTTCAGATTTCACACATCTTTATCCATTTCCCTTTAACAGGTATCACTTTCAAATGAAAGCAAAGGGTGATTAACAAATGAGAGAAAAATTCAGTTAAATCAAAATTGTTTTTTACAGCCAACAGGAAATGTTCCTCAAAGATTTTAAGTGTATGTTTAAAATTGATGGGACTTTGTTACACTGAAATGATTTGACATAAGTGCAAAAGAGATTTTCTTTCAGCTCCAAAATTACAATTTGTATATTTTACTCATC
Source organism: Trematomus bernacchii (assembly GCF_902827165.1). NCBI lineage: Eukaryota > Metazoa > Chordata > Actinopteri > Perciformes > Nototheniidae > Trematomus > Trematomus bernacchii. The sequence continues at coordinate 5,940,148 of NW_022987739.1, read as the reverse complement.
CGTCGCATGCCAACTTCTTACCAACAAATGCATTTTCAGTCAAACCTTATCATTGAATACACTTAGTAGCAGACCTGCGCAAGCATCGGACTGTAAATGTGAAAGTATTTGATATACAAATTATACTTTTGGAGATGGAGTATTCCGTAAAAAAAAAAAAGATTGTTCGACCTCAACAAACTCAATAAAGGAACACACAGATTTATCCAGGCTGATACTATTATTACACAAATAATAAAATTACACACCACAATTGTTAACATTACTTTTGCTGTATAGCATTACACATTGTTTTGCAAATAGCCTGGATTGGTTTGCCAAATACAGCAATGAAATGCAACCTCAGCAGCCTTGAAAACGCTTAGATGAGAAAACCCAAAACTGACAACGATTGCATCAGACTCCTTTGGTATCTTTGTGCACTAAGTTTGAAACACACACACACAGAAATAAAAACCCTTCATTTGTTTCACACTTGCCCATATTAAGTCAGACGGTCACAGCCAGTCTGGTCCCTGGCTCGTGTTAATTTCATGCCACAGTAGGCACAGTGCTCAAAGAGGAACATTAAAATGAAAGATGCAAATAGAAAATCCAAACGGAGCAGAGAACACATCAATACTCCAGAGGTAGCTTCTTCCCAGCTCTTCCTCTACACCCGTATTGCATGATAGGCAGAATCAGGTCAACCTGACATGAAATTGGGATTCCACTGAAGCGGATCATGACAACAAATCTATCATTGCGAGCTGAGAAAAGGAGGCAGGTAGAAACCACTTGAAGCACTGAGGGCTACTGATCCCTCACTATTCCTTCAACAAGAACGGGTCAATGGGACCAAAAAGGCTAGTTAGTTAAAAAGAAATTGTAGTTTACTACAGCTTTAAGATCAACCCCAAAAGAGCTTTACTCTCTCTCTCCTCTCCAGGTCATATCATGAGGCTGAGAATTATTGTAGACAGATTCGTCTGTGATCAGAGGAAGAAAAACAAACAAAGAACAAAACTAAGAAATCAGCAAAAAAGGAATGTCAAATACAAGAGTCTTGGTGTCACAGACTTTTTAACCCAAAGGTGGAGCATGATGACAGCAGTATGACAACTGAAGTAAACCAGAAGTGAAGAGAGGAAAGACCGACAGGAAGTCGAACAAGAAAAGAAAATAGGAGTGTCACAGGCTTTGGCAGCAAGCGAGTTTGTTGCCCTTCTGCCCGTCCGAGGTTGGGGGGAGACTTATGTCCACTACATTGTTTCCTGGAGATTCGTCATTTCCAGATCTGTCCGATATTTGCTTCTGAGATACAATACGGTAGATTTCTGAGAGAGAAAAACAGTGACCATTCAGTAAAAGTTTGCGTAACACTACCAGGATATTAACAGTGAGCTGGTCGTAATATTATACCCTTAATGAATTTCCTACCTGTGAGAATGTTCTTAAAGGCTTCTTCTACATTAGTGGAGTCCAAGGCGGAGGTTTCAATAAATGAGATGCTGTTCTTTTCTGAACAGAAAAGGAGAGAAAATATTCTTAACACATTGAAAGACATTCAAATGTACAGAAAGCTTGGATAATAACCTGCATACTTTCAAATAACCTGAATATTTGTTTAAAAAAAGAAAACACCATGTAATTCTACTTAAATTAAACTAGTGCAGAACCCAAATGCTTGATCTATGGCATTGCTGCTTGCAATTTTCTCAGAACCGCTAATCCAAACAATTTCATCTTGAACCAAAAGTAATCTGCAGTCGGTGAGCCGAGAATCAATTGGGGTCAATTTACCTGCAAAGGCTCGAGCTTCATCAGTGGGCACGGCCCTGAGGTGACGGAGGTCGCTCTTGTTTCCAACCTGCATGATGACGATGTTGTTGTCAGCGTGGTCCCTCAGCTCCTTCAGCCAGCGCTCAATGTTCTCGTACGTCAGGTGCTTGGCGATGTCATAAACCAGGAGAGCTCCGACTGCACCCCGGTAGTATCTGGTGACAGAATAAACTCGATTATTACCATGTCTATATCATCTATATTCCAGTGCAATAGTCGCACATATGACTTTAATTTACACAGAGAAAATACTCACGCTGATGTGATAGCTCTGTAGCGTTCCTGTCCAGCTGTGTCCCAGATCTGAGCCTTTATCGTCTTGCCATCCACCTGGATGCTGCGGGTGGCAAACTCCACCCCAATGGTGCTCTTGCTCTCCAGGTTGAACTCATTTCTTGTGAAACGGGACAGCAGGTTACTCTTCCCCACTCCAGAGTCTCCGATTAGAACGACTAGAAACAAAATGCACAAAAACATTAAAACAGCAGCCCTGGGTGCGGTCATGCTAGGGGTTAGGATACTTTTTTGCACTAACATAGAGTGCATATTTAGTAATTTAGAAGTCACATTAAAATAGTTTTTAGTTCCCTTCCTATTGTGACCATTATTATGGTTGACTATTATAAATGGCATTGGATGTCACTTCCTATCCAGCTCCTTTATTTCCCTAATAGGCAGAAGCGGTCAGACTTTACAACCATCATGTCCCCTGGTAGATCACCACACATACAACAACACGACTATAACACCTCTGTTGTGCAATATCACTTGTGTGCAATATATATATATATACACCTCTTCATAATCATTATATTACTGGCTGCTGACTCTTCGTTATACAATTCAACGACTGTAATAAATCTGTAAATAACTGTGCAATATATACTTCCACTGTTACTACTGTTACATGACTGCTATCACACTACTAATGTTAAACCTAGTATTATTATTTCTTAAAATGCTGTTACTGGTAGTTTTTGTTTTCCATCTGGATGTGTATTTTTGTAACTTGTAATTACAAATATTTCTAACTAATATTTCATGTATGCCTCTTAATGAGTGTTTGGCCATTTACTTTAGCTGTTACAATATACATTTCCCCTCTGTGGAGTGAATAAAGGTATTCTGTATTTCAAGCAACGTTGCTGGACTATGTTAGCTAGTTAGCTAAGTAGTCTTAGCCTAAACACAAGATGGCTCGTAAAGTGGGAAAATTATAAAATAAAGCTACTTTCTTGGACAACATATGGTGGCTGTAAAATAGCTTGCACCTATTTTAAAACTGAATTTCGTATCATGTGATGATTTTACTGAGTCCTCGTCGCTAAGTTACCATGTTAGCAATCGAGCTAACATTAGCTTACTTGCTTAAACGTTAGCTTGCTAGGTCTCTGGCGTTAGCTGCCATCACCGGATTCTCTTATTGGTTTTCGAGTTAACGGTCTACATCAATTAAAGACGACGTTTTAGCTTTACACATCGATAGGATAACTTAACATTGTGATTACATGGGTTACTAATGCAATCGATTGCCTCTTGGTTACTAGTGAAGCTAACTTTAGCACTGGCTTAGATCACTTCCTCAGTTCGTGCTGCTGTCATCGTACTCACAAAGAAGAGTAACACGCTGTCATTCATTCACCATTAAAGAAGAAATTACCTTTGAACAAGTAGTCGTATTCATCATCACGGGTTCCCATGTTGTAAGACCAGTTTTTGTACTTTTAAAGTACTTTATTCCCAACAAACAACAACAATCTTCCCAACCGGCAGCTAGTAGGCACCACCTTCAAGGAAGAGCCCAAGCACGTGAGGACAGGAACGTCCTTTTTGACCAATGGAAACTGTTGTCACATTCACTGACACACACATCAACCAATCATCACGGAGAGCTGTGAGCAAGGCCTGGCTCGAAACGACTACGCCCTGCGCTTTCCTGTAGAATAGATTGAGCAACATCTTCTTTTTATAGGATTGAGGAGTATAAACCGTAAAAACATATTACCCAATTTCAAGAAAAAAGTTCTGGTACGACAACTTATAAGGCCCGAATGAGACGATAGACAATACACTATACATCCATAGGATATCATATATAAAAAACAGGTTATTAACGAAGTAATGCATTACTGTCCATTTGCACACCACTGTCACCTAATTCTTCCTCAGTGGACACAGTAGATTGTCAGGTCTGCTCACTTTTGAGGGTTATAGGGCTCCGACTTAGACTGTTTGTGAGGCAATTATTTTTCAGTATTCTTGAAATGACAGGGAAAGCTAGATTTGATATTACTCCAATGGTATGCTGGTTGTCAGTGGAAAAGCAGAGCCTCTACTGGTAGGAATGGAATGGTCTCTGGTTGTGCTAGACTCTAGAGAAAAGTAATGTGAATGTTTCAGTGACCACAATTCATCAGACATAACCAGCTCTGACAGCCACATTTTGCAGATATGGGTCCCAATAACAGGCCTGGATAGTGTTGTTCACTGTCTAACACTTTGGGGGAGAGCCAATGGTCAGATTCCCATCAAACTAACTCTTTGTGACCTTTGATGTAGCCAATATTCTCAGTTTTATTTAACTGTACTTTCTTACATCATAAAGCTACATTTAAGGCTTCTTTCTGCTCCTCTTTTTGAATAGATCAAATAAATATTCATATCTTACACTGCCCTGTTACTTTTATTCTTGTATTTTATATCTGTCTTATTCGGCTTTTTAAAGGTCCCCTATTATACTGTTTTTCATTACTTTATTATAGGTCTCAGATATATACAACACATTTATCTGAAGTGCTTGGCTCCAAATACCAAACAGATCATGCATTGTAGTATCCCATAATCCCCTCTGTGCTGATTCTCTGTCTTTTACTTTAGATGAAAATAAGGAGCCACTCCCAACACCCCTCTGCGAGATATTTGGTTAAAAATAACACAATGGTGCTCTAGGAGGAGATTCAGGTGATAAGGTGAGGGGGGGTTACCTTGGTTGGTTATTGACTAATGGTTACACAAGCCAAACATCGTTATGACATCATAAAGTGGCCACAATCTGATCAGCTCATTTTCAGACAGGTTTTTATTTAAATGGATCAGGACAAAAAGTGAGCTTATCTTTCTTCCTGAAACTTTCAGAATCTCTTTACACAGAGGGGACACATGTTTATGTATAAAAGACAGGAAAAAGTGGATTTGCATAATAGGTGACCTTTAACGTCTTATTTAAATGTATTTGAATGTCATTTTATAACTAGTTTCTGTTGCACTATATCTTATTGATTTGAGTTTTATGTAAAGCACTTTGAAATGCCTTGTGTTGAAATGTACTATACTGTATAAACAAACTTGCCTTGCACATTTTGTCATACTTACCCGTACAATTGAAAGTACCATTATAACTTTGTCATATCTAATTTCAATTTCTGATTAGAGTATTTCTCAACCAAGAATCAATAATAATATCATATGACATTATCTCCATGAACAACAATTCATAGAACTGCTTTATTTTGTATTCATTCTGATTGATTCAAAACACACACACATACAGCCATCTATTTATCCTCACGTATAAATAGATGAATATACACAGATATACATAAATACACATTTCTGATATGCATATTCATTTTTGAAATCATGCTATGTCTCTGTAAAGGACTCTCCCTATTAGATGAGGGCACACAGCGATTTTAAAACACGTACACAACACAGCTGAACAGTTGGAAGAATCCCTATTGATTTGCATGTACAGTAAAACCCACAAATCTCTCAATGTTGGATATCTTACAAAGAAACAGCTGTGGTTTATAGACCATAAATATACATCAGCTGCATCTCCATAAACACACTGAAGAATATGGTACAGTAAATTATGTAGATTGCAATCATTTCTTGCCCAGCAGCAAAAATAAAACCAAATAAAAATAATATTCTCCGATTCAAATGGAAAATATATTTGTATATCTTTATATATGTATTTATAATTTTATGTACACATTCGCAGGAGCACAACTATGAGAAATAAAAATAAATACAACAGCACAAGTGAAAAAAATATAAACGAAAGGCCTACATGTTGATTTTCTCAATAAGGCAATAAAAACGTAAAAGCTAGACTTTCTTTTTTTACAAAATATTGCTGCTATGGTTTCCATCTGATAAACAACAGCAAACTGATTACAAATGGCCACTGCACGTCATGGGAACAAACTGATTTCTACTTCACAATGTCCGACATTAATGTGTCCTCCCTCACTAACACACACCGACCCACTGAAGATACAGTTTCTGAAGTTAGATAAAAAATCAGTTTGTCGAACTTGAGAGTCCTACGATGTCAACCACAGAGAGACGACAGTAAACACTAACGCTACAATGACTGTGATTGACTTCACCACACACACACGCACACACACTTGATAATCCTTAAAGAAATGCTGCCACATATCAGCCTGTGTGAGCAGAAATGAAGATAATGTGATGCATGTTTTATTTGGCCTCTTTCACTATTTTATCTTCAGGTCCTCTTGATAAGTGCAAACAACATTCAACCCATTTACAAACTGCTGTGTCTCCCCACACTGCAGCATACTGTGTTCATTCAAATATACAGATAACAGGTACAATATCAACTGCAAATACTTACAACTGATGCTCTACATCTACAAACATTGGAAATAACCTGTCAATAGATTTTTCTTATTCTGAGGATGTCGAACAGATATAGCATCTGTCACTGATATGCTTTTCCCCCCCCCCAACCTAAAATAAAATACATGTGTTATTGTTATATATGATTTGTGTGCATCTGTCCAACAATAGGGCAACACTGGAAGACATTGCAATGATATGAATGTGACCATAATGACTGACAATGTCTGCTGCCTTAGTGTTGCAATTAATGCCTTTCTATTTCGAAGGCTAACGTCATAAGCCCTGTTTCGTTTCTAAACAAGAGCTGTAGTGGAAAAAGTAGTAACACTGACTGAAATCGACAAACGTGATGTGAAAGCAAAAGCAAAAAAAGCTGCAGGATTGAAATTATCAAAGCAAAAATGAAAAAGTCTTTGGATGCAAAGTAAAACAAAAACATTTAAGCAATTAAAAGTTTTAAATACCAGCAAACAGTAAAAGTTATAATAAAAATACAAACAGAAAAAATAAATAAAGGCTCACAGAAGTAAAAGAAGAAAAGTTACAAAAAACATTTGATATAAATACATTATTATGCTATGAATGAAACACGTCGTCATCACTGTGTATATTGACTAATGAAATTATGCGTTTAAATTCTTCCCTCTGTAAAATAAGCTGCATGAAATCCCTACTGGAAATGTGAGGACAGGTCTAGATGTTACGTGATTGGCCGAACAATGGTTATTATTGACACTCCAGTTCTATGCGCACAAGCACAACCCTCCAACAGCACAGGCCTGAACACTCACTCCTCATCAGCACAATGATATCTCCATGTGACCACGTGCAGGAGCAACATTGTGAGTTTAAAGGCCAATCTTAACCCAAAATCATGTCATGAAGTCTAACCTTCTGTGTTTCTTTCATTTAGTTGTTGAAAGATACCTTGATGCTAGGTGAGAGTAAAGTCAGTACCAAGGAGGGTTGATGGGCTTATCCTGATAAATCTACAACATGCACAGTTCAGTGTGCTGCCCTGCAGAGTGAGAGGGCAAGCCTGTAAAGCCTGTTAGAGTGCTGTGCTTGTGGGAACTAGAACATACTCTATGCCTTTAAAAATAATTTACATCACTTGGAAGTAATCATGTTTTATTGTTCTTATAACATTGAAGTTTTAATGTGGCCATGAGACCTTCCAAGTGGAGTGAATACTTCTCATAGGCACAGTAAGTTACTATGGTCTGTCATGTATTTCAAACACTTAAGACTACAGCCGTACACACACTACTGTAAGTCACACATACACATTATTATTAAATCGGTATAATTTTCTTTTTCGTCAAGGGTGAAAGGCAGGGATGGTTGGAAATCAGTGACGTTCCCCACTGTCAGGATTTTTTTTCCCTCTCTGGTACGCAAGTCACTTTTCCCTCAGTGTGTTCAGTTTCTGTATGTTTTAAATCCTGGTTCAGACAGAGATCCTGCTGCTACCGCTGAGGTCCGGACTTCAGACCGACGAGTCCTCTCCACTGAGACGTTCGCTCCTCTCTGCCAGAGAACAGGGTTTACTGTTGGAGACATACAGAGTCAATGCATTAGGCAGAGTGCACACAACAATGCATGAGAAGATTGTTACACCCTGGGGAAATACAATTGTGTATCCTCTCATGCATCAGTTGGACATGATAGTGAAACAGTGAGTCAGGGGGGAAATAGGGAACTAGGATAGGTAAGGCAAGCGGAAATCTGAAAAAACAGCACACCGAGTAACTGAAAACCAGAAGTGAAGGGATTTGTGCCATTCAATCTGAGCAAGCATTAATTCAACCTCCAACACATATCTGCTGTGGATTAAGAGGAACAGCTATCATCAAGTAATGCTGCAAAGTAGGAGTTTCCTGAGACTATATGAAATCACATCAGCTGCATAATTAAAATAAAATAATGGCCTCCTGTTTCTGCAGTATAGAAGTCGTTTTTTAAAAGATAGCCATATAGCCAGTTCATTTCAGAATTGCTGATCATCATGCTTATGTGAAACAGGGATCAAGTTAAATATGATTTTATGTTCCAAACACATTTTTTTTTTTAATGTCTTTTACTCCTTGTTTACCTTAACTGAATTAACTGGATTAATCAGAAATCTCTCCACGGAAGTTACATTCAGAGATCCCTGGTGTAAAGATGTGTCGGAGCAGATGAAAAATAAAATGAGTAGGTCAAAAAATTCAATGGCTGATGACACTTTATTGGAGCATAATTCTGCAACACAAAACAAAGTAGGAGCAGCCTGCGTAACACAACCTCATAAAACAGTGACCACTTTTTTTTATTTACCTCCACGTGTTTATGACTTTATACAAATAAAGTTTTACTGAGAGGCAGATGGCTCTATCGGGGGTAGGAACGTTTCAAATATAAATCCTCACACTGAAAATAAGCGAAAAACTCTTTAAATAAACTCAAAGTTAATTGAGTTTAAATAAATCCACCACATTACCTCAGGTTGATTAAATGATATCTATGAGGTGAGTTTAATGTTCATATCTTTAGTGTGAATGTCTAGCAGCATGGGTGTGAGAGTGTGGTGATGCATGAGTGTGATGGCTTCCTGCAGAGCGATGTGGTGTAAAACACCCCGTGCAGGTTGTTGTGGGAGGGACACAGGATGGCTGCTCGTGGACTGAATGGTCATGCAAGCTGCATGTGACCATTTCCACCAACGTGTCAATGAGAAATGAATGCTGTAATGTAGGGGTGGTTTTCTGGCCAGTCTTTCGAACCTGAGCTTTTCTTTCTACATTTACTGTAGAAGCTTCTCACGCAGCTCCAACCTGAAGTTACACCTGATCCTTTCCATCTTTGTTACCCCAAATGAAACACAACTGATTTTATACCTGGGACTTTCCTGTACTTCATTATTTTAGTCCGATGCTTCTCACTTACTGTCTCTCCTTCCCAATCCCCATCTGGCATGGCCTTAGACTCTGAGCCATAGTGTAGCGGAGAGTACACCCAGGTCCTGTCGTCTTGAGGCTGTTTTTACACACCCACCACAGCAGAGGGGGCCAGAGGGACAGAGGACAGGCCAGAGGCACAGAGACAAGCAGCAGGGGCAGGCAGGAGAAAGACATGGGAGATCACAGGAGAAGAAAAGACAAGACAGGAAATGAAAATTAGGGATGCAAATAGGAGGAAATGTTGCTGAGAGACATCGGAAAGTGTGAATTTGACATATCAAGTAGGTGTAAAACTGTTAAAGATTGTAAAAGGATGTTGTAATCCTTTTGGCGGTTAGCACACTTGAACACAGAGATGAGAATTTGGCAGATAACAGGTTGTTTCGGAACAAAGAGTGATTTTAGGAATTGCAATATTACGATGGGTCTGACTGACGTGTTTAAATCATATTTCTTAATGAAAATGAAGTGTGCAGAGTAAGGGAATGAGTCGCGGCATCAGCCTCAGGGGGGGATGAGGACCGGGACGGAAGAATGGGGAGAAAGCCAGGATGCCAGGAAATTCATACAGAGCATCCTCAGTCAAAGCAAAACACAACAACAGCTGTTTGTCTCCTTTTCAACAAGCAAACGAGCACTTTGCATAATGTAAATAAAAGCTTCTTAAGGTACCGGCCCTTTAGGTTTGTTGGTGTAGGTTGATTTCACATGTTTACACACACTCACGCAAAACTCAGCACAATGAACCTAACACATTCACACAGGTGATATGGAGGAGGAGGGAGGCTGTCAGTGAGTGAGGAAGCAAATGGAGATTCAAAAAAGATGATAAAAGATACAAATAAATTAAAAAAAGACAGACTGCCAAGTAAAACATTTTTTGTTTACCTGACTCGCACATTTTATTTTCTTCACAATGTGAAGAATAGGTAGTGTTTTTTTGTTTTTAACACAATCACACAAACACTTGAGGTTAAAGGGCCCTATTATGCTTTTTGGGGTTTTCCCTCACCTGTAATGGCTATCTAGGTTAAGGTGCATGTAAATGGTCTGCAAAGGATAAAATTCCAAAGTTCCAACACCCCCCGGCTTGAAACGCCTCTATTGGACTCCGTTGTTTACCTCTGTAACATAGTGACATCACTATGTAACACACGTTCTTCTTTTGGCTAGCGCTCCAACACATTGTACTTGATAGGCTAAGAGGTGGGATATCTCTAAGCGGATGACCAATCATAACAGATCCCGCCAACTAACCAATCAGAGCAGACTGGGCTCTGGTTTCAGACAGAGGGTGAAAAGAGGTGCTGCAGCACAGGCAGTATGAGAAAAATAAAGAGCTTTTTGAACATCAAAGCATGGAGACATGTCAGAGTAGAGACACACAATACAAATATGAACCTGAGAATGAGCAGAATAGGGCCCCTTTAACACATCACACAAGCTGCAGTTAAAACCATATTGTGTCACAAAACAACGGCGATGTACTCGGACTAATCTATTCTAATGCCAGGACAGCAACCGGCTATAATACTAACACCATCTCACTTACGGGCCAACTGGACTGGCATTTCTTCCTCAGTCGGAAAGGAGAGACCACCCAGGTCCTCCCATCGGGAAACTGACAGAAATATGTGTGTATGGCACAGAGACAAACAAAAAAGAGATGAAATGTAAGACAGAGGGTGACAGAGGAGGAAAAGTGCAATAACATGATGAGGTGAAAATGGAAAACACTGTTCTGAATGCGTGTGAGATACTGCGGGTAAATCAGCGGTGACAGTTAGATTAACAAGTCTGGCAGCAACTCTGTTTTCCACACGACACAAAAGTATATCACCACTTTCATCGTGACTCATGAGGCCATCCCAGGTGAGAGACAAAGCTGAGAGAATGAAGAGAACCGGAGGAGAATGATTTCAGGATAAGATGGAAACAGGGTAAGGTGAAAATTGTTTAAGAGTAGGGGTAAAATGTGATAACAGCGCAGAGGAGGATGGAGGTGAAGAATTGAAGACGAGGCAGACAATACGAATAACAATCAGATGTGGATGACAGAGGTGAAGGGGAGCAGAGCGTGAATCATGAAAAAGTGAATGTGGAGAGTGCTGATAGTGGCTGAATAATTTAGTCACGAGCCACCCTGAGGAACCTGTGAACTGATGACACACACACACACACACACACACACACACACACACACACACACACACACACACACACACACACACACACACACACACACACACACACACACACACACACACACACACACACACACACACACACACACACACACACACACACACACACACACACACACACACACACACACACACACACACACACACACACACACACACACACACACACACACACACACACACACACACACACACACACACACACACACACACACACACACACACACACACACACACACACACACACACACACACACACACACACACACACACGTCCCTTCAATCTCACAGCTGAAAGATGTGCTGTGTTCCCCCCGAGGTGCAACATGACCAGCTCTTGTTTGAAAATGCAGACATATTCCCTGACCGTTCCTTACTGTATGATTCAATGCTTTGAAAAATACTGTCCTCTAAGTCTGAGTGTGTAAGTCTGCAGTTTACATGTACACTAAACAAATGCCAGCATGAGGGTCTAATTATTTTACTTATGAAAAGAAATGCAAGTTGCTGGGGGCGAAGAAGGACTGACAACTGAGTTATTTTGATTGTATCTTATGAAACATCAACCTAGTGAACCAAACCCACTGATAAAATAAAGTAAATTAGCTCAAAAGCACAAAAAGTGAGGTAAAGCACCGTTGAAACTACTCCAAAACCTGACGGATATGAGAAGCAATAATAAAGTATGGATAGAGGGGCGATAAAAGTGACATTGTTTAGAGGTTCTTGCTTTGTCAGTGTGAATGTTGTGCACCACCATGTGAGGTTGAGCAGCCATGCAGAAACGTGATTTGTGTGGGATGTCAGAAGTGATGATGATGATGGAGAAAGCAGAAACAGAGAGGGAACACAAAGGATGAGCAGATGGTGGATTGAGCACCTCAACAGCAGAACTGACTGAAATTACTTTTTTTCCAAAGTAGGTCTGTTTTTTTCGTTTTTTTAAATATGTTTTTATTGTCTGATGTCATTGTCCCAAAAGAAAAAAAACTCAAGTAACCTAACCCTTATTTAAAGTTATACTTCAGTGGAAAACAGCAACAATTATATATTGAAGCAGAAAGTGTCATCAGATTAAATCATGTTGGGAATTTAAAAAATAATAACATATACCTTATTATAAAAATATATTTAGACTTATTTTGAATGATGGTCTTTTGGAGTGCAACACTCTGGATTTATTAGAAATATCCACAGCTGGAATAATTTTACAAATAATATACTACTTATAATATTAGTCTAGCCTAATTGTAATCTGCAACTGTGCACAAATACTGGGTTTAAATTAAATAAAAAATGCAAAAATGTTGATTTATAAGCATTATGAATAAAGCTTAAACAAATTGTTACTGCCCTATAATTTACCGGAACATAATCTATATACAACATGTGTGAAGTTTGGATCCCCGCAGCATGTTAACAGCTTCTGAAACAGATGACTTTCCCTCAGTCCCCCCCCCCCCCCCCCGCCTGCAGCATGTTTCTGTGTAGTTACACTTCAGGGCGCTACAGTGTCACTTCACTTCACCTCGAGCAGCGCCACAGACCCCCTGCTGCTGAGTGTCCGGCCTTTGAACTGATCATCAGACAGAGCCGGTCAGATGAGAGGCCTGTTAAATAACCCAGGGAGCTCTTTGACTAACCTGTTGGCCATTAGTATTCCTCCTGCCACATTAGAGGGTGTTTGATTCCTGATAGGGGACACTCAGCAGGCCTGCAGCCGGGTGGGAAAGTTTCTATCTGACACTGTGATCACTGGCTCCACTCTCCTTCCTCCACCTGACACTCGTACATGAATTCATAGCTGTGCTTTTGGGAACATTTAGACCAACACAACACTATCTGATAACTAGATTATCTGCTAGACTGACACACACACGCTGACTGCAAACGCTTGGTTGTTATTCACTCAGAATGAGCTGCTGAGTGTGTCAGTTTATCATATTAAACAGGAACTCCAAAATGGTGTTGACATGCAATATCAATCTGCAAACACTCACCACCAGAGTGCACACTGCAATACACTGTGTTCACAAAATAGTGTTAAATAGTTCTGCAATTTGGGAATTATGCTTATTGGCTTTCTTGTTGTAAGTTAGATGAGAAGATGGATAACACTCATGTCTGCACACTTATATGAAGCAACAGCCAGCAGGCTTTTAGCTTAGCATAAAGACTGGACCCAGGGGAAACGGGTACTTTTTGTCTGTCCAAAAGAGAGAGAATCTATCTTCTAGCACCTCAGAAGCCTACTGATTAAAATGTTTGATATGTTGGTACAAAAAACGTGTTAAAAGGGGTTTTGTGCTAGACTTATCTTCTCATATAACTCTCTGAAGAAAACTCAAAAGTCTATTTCCCAAATGTCGACTTGTTTCACACACTGCAAGCAATAACTGCACACACTCTTATTCCCATACCAGCCTGAGTCGCTACTTCCTTTCTTTGGTCCTTCGGTCAACGCCTCTGTGGGATATCATATAGCTTTATGTCATGACTTTATGATCATAAGTGCATTGTTAATTACAAATATAGCTCATATCAGTGACGATACACGATGGCCCTGATTAAATATCAAAGATGATTTGATGGCTAAAATAAGAGGTCAAACTTAAAAAGATGAGAAGTGATGGGAGATGTGTTCATTTCATCTTAACATGGATTTGAAGTCATCTAAAAGTGTGTGTGTGTGTTTGTGTGTGTGTGTGTGTGTGTGTGTGTGTGTGTGTGTGTGTGTGTGTGTGTGTGTGTGTGTGTGTGTGTGTGTGTGTGTGTGTGTGTGTGTGTGTGTGTGTGTGTGTGTGTGTGTGTGTGTGTGTGTGTGTCTGGGTGGAGTGGTTTTGCTTACAAAGTAGATATCTGTGATTGGCACGTCGTCTTCATCGTCGACCGAGGCCTGGCTGGTGCAGCCGGAGCCGGACACCTGGCTGGCCCTGTCTGCCTCCACCACCACCACCTTGGGACTGGGGGGGGCTTCACCGGCTGCCCCGGGAGAGAAGGGATCAGCGGGGGCAGTCAAGGAGGAGGAGGCTGCAGCTGCTTCGGGTGCTGATGAAGAGCTGGAGGGAGCTGCTGCAGCGGCTGCCTCTGCTCCAGCACCTTCCTGAACCTCGCTGTGGGAGGGGGAGATGGGATTGTTGAAGAGTTTGATCCAAGGCTTTCAAAGTCTAACAGTGTAGGTCCCCCCTCGGACAAAATTAAGACAACTATCTCCCCTTATCCGCTTTCTGTTGTGTTTAGCACACATTCACCTTTCAATTAAACTTCACACAGTACTTTTGCGTTATGTCTAGTGTAGAAATACAGGTTTAAACAAGAATATAGTGCTGTAATTATCAAAGAGGCTCTGTGTGGTTTGGGAACAAAAGAACAACCTAGTAACATACACACACACAGACACACAAACACACACACAGAAGTTGCCAACATTGTGAGCCATTTATTGGGTCAGTTGCCATAAGCCACTTTCCTGCAGCAGGGCAGAGGAACAGGACAAAGCTATTAGAGCAAACACTGGCTGAAACCCAACAGATGAGTGTGTGTGTGTGTGTGTGTGTGTGTGTGTGTGTGTGTGTGTGTGTGTGTGTGTGTGTGTGTGTGTGGGAGAGAGTGTTCTTGTGGTTTAGCTGCTTAAGCTCAAAGATTTGCCAGCTGGCTGTGCACTGCCACAATCCTGTATTGTTCCTGGCCAGATCATCAACTATTAGAAAGGATTTAGACACATCCACATTGCTTTCTCAGCTTCTGTCTGTGAGCTCAAAGCCAGCAGAGGAGAAGCCCGGCGTCTGGCCACTGAGGGGGAAACAAAGCTGAGTTTGCATCTAAGAGATTGGCAGAACAAATTAGGGGGCGGGGGGGTAGTGGGATGTCTGACTTCAACACCATCTTCATTTCATTTAGATATATCGTTATTAAAATGTATATATATCCTATCCTTGTCTCTCTGCATATCAAAAACTAATAAATCCGTTATTTTATAATGTTAAATCAGACTCTTTAATGCTTGAATTCCACTTTGCTCCCTTTTCTCTACATTTCTGCTTTTACTAATTTACAAGATGACTATTTTTGTCTTTCTCACCCCTCCAGCATTTCTTCACATGAAACATTCTGTCTAATTTTCTCCTTCAATCAGTAAGTCTGCAATGATCCTTTCTCTGCTCCATGTCTCTCGTCTCACACCCACCCAGCTCTCCGTCTGCAGGTGAGTTAGAGCCTGGACTCAGTCAGATGGATAATTCAGTCGCCTGTCCTCATCTCTGCTCTCACAGCCCCCTCCATCCTCCCGCCAGCTCCTTCTCCAGACCCCCGGGCCATATGTCTAGCCACTGGCTTCTCAGCATCAGACACAATTATTCACTTGGTTGGCCCTGGCAACCACACCCTGATCCTAGTTGACCCAATCCCGACTCACAGTAACTTTCAGCCCCTCTTCGACCAGCTGTGTATGAATAAAGTTTATTTTATGAGGCTAAAACATCATATTTGTACATGTGGTTTTCTCTTTTAGCTCTCTAATAGCTCTCCAGTTTCTTTCTATGATTCAGTTTCAGTTTAAAAAATAAAAGACATTAAATATAGGTTAAAATATGCAAAGTGTCAGGTCATCCCGTCTTTATGGGAACCCCCCCAGGCCTCCTGTCCCACTGCCCTACTTTCTCGCGCTGGCCCCCCATGTAGGGGCTCCTTCGGCTCTGTGTCTGCCTCACAGGGTCACCCCAAAAAAGAACACACACTTCTCATGAACACAACACAGATTTTCATGCATGTGCGCACTCTCTCATAACTTAATTACTTCAGAGTAAATGCCTGAAGCCTTTATCTGTCCATAACAGGGCACTCCAAAGTCCCATAAACAAATCAGCAAAGCTGCTTCAGTGTTGAACTGTGTGTAATATTAAGCATTATGTGTGTGTGTGTGTGTGTGTGTGTGTGTGTGTGTGTGTGTGTGTGTGTGTGTTTGTGTGACAGGTGAGCTGGCAGCAGGTTATTTATAGTGCGGTGCCAAACTGAGTGATTTTGGTGATTACATCTTCACAGCTTTTCCATCCATTAATGGGGTCACACGAATAATAAGGGCGCATGACGGAGCTGAGTCTTTATGTGTTTCTGTTAACAGTGGAAAGGACCAAGACATGTGTGTATCATATTATATATTTGAATCAGAATATAAAAAAATGATGTGAGCTGTCATAAATTCCCAGAATGTCTTACATTAGTTAATGTCTAAAAAGCAGCTCTAGGATCCCCTTTTCAATCTGTTCAGTTAATAAAGCAAAGACTAATTCAAATTAATTGATTAAACTGAGATGTGTGCAATTATGGAAACAACATTGTCTATTTTAATGTGTTATTATTATGCATCAGATCTACAGTAAGTGCATTTAATACTCTTGCGTCTTCTATGTTTCCTGTATAAGACTACATGACAATGACATGGCATATAGAGTTGTACATTTAGAACTTGTTGCACATTAACAATCAGGTAAAACAACATTGTGTTTTACCTGGCTTCAGGTGAAGGCTGTGGAACGGAGATGGTGGGCTCACTGTCGTGTCTCTTCAGCTCCACCTCCACTGTGATGGTCTGCTGATCCTCCTCACGCACGCGCATCTCCTCCTGGGTCCTGAACACAAGCAAACACACATGAAACAACGCACACAGAGGAAATGAAACACGTGTGGAAAAACAAACACGGCCACTTCTTAGCAACAAGGAGAATGGGCCTTCACATAAACACACCAACAGGCTGACCTCACATTTTCTCCTCGACACCCACCACACCCAGAAATGTCTAATGCTGGGAAAACATGAAGCTAGCAACCCACACAGCTCTGTAAAAACAGCTCTGTTAATCCTGCTCAAAAAGGTTTATGATGTGAAAGCAGCATTGATGCTCCAGACTCACCTCCCGTCGTGGCTGAGAGACTGGGTGTGCCTCCTGCAGACAGAGGACAGTGTCAGTTACAGCTGTACATGACAACAGCAGCAGCTAGCTGACAAGGAACCTGCTGCTGTGGCTGAGGAGACTCTCACAGGAGCACCTACTGACACTATAGTGGTCATTTATTCTCAGTTTCAATTGCATTTTAAGGGTTTTAATGAGGTTGATGCAGCAAAATAATGATTCATTTGCGGAAGGTAGACTCAAAATACAGGTAGAACATCTCTGGAAATAATTTACACAGAATAAGGAAAGATAATCATACATTTCAGTTCAGCTATCGAAGACTTTGTCAATATGTTGCTTCAACAATAAAGTAATATCAAAGGCAATGTCAACTGTACTTGCATACAACGTGTCAGAAAAAGCATTTATCTTATTGTACGGTTTGCTTAGTGTGTGTGTGTGTGTGTGTGTGTGTGTGTGTGTGTGTGTGTGTGTGTGTGTGTGTGTGTGTGAGCACCTGTATCGGGGGTGCTCGGCGGTGTCACAGGGGGATCTCTCGGGGATGGACAGAGAGGTGGTGGAAGAGAGAGTGGTGGCAATAGACGCTGTGGTGGCCTCTTCAAACGAGGGAGGAGTGCATGGAAGATGGTCTGCTCGGCCTGGAGGAGAAGAGAAAGAGAGACACACACATATAGATATGAGTGTATATAACTTTGAGATTATTTATTTCACCTTTTTATTTTCAGGTATTATGTTGTGTATCATATTTCTTCTTGACTTTTTTTTTTATCTAGTGTTATATTTATGATTAACCATGACATTTTTAGTCTATTTTTCAAACTGTAAAGCACCTCATGCTGCATTTATTGTGTAAAAGGAGGCATGAAGTGCTGTAGTGCCTGTCTTGCCCTATGATTCCAATGACACCAGCTAACAGGCCAGTTGTTTTCCAAAGGTTCGAACGATCAGAAGTTGTTTTGTTTAAAAAGGGGCAGAATATACCTTCCAGAACAACATTTTACTCATCCAAACTCAAACAACTGATGTTTCCTATTTTCTTTATTTGGTTATCCTCCCTGCACTACAACTCTGTATACAGATGTGATTTACCTTCATCCTCCAGCGTGGGGAAGCTGCGAGCTCCTCTCAGGTCGTAGATGTTCTCGTCTCTCTCAGACGGCAGCTGGCTGGCTGACCAGGCGGCACCGGGGCCGATACACTTAGGCACCGACAACGACACGCGACCCTTCTTAGATGGAGAGGACTTCAGAGCTGAGGGGCAATGCACATTGACACCTTCAATAACTTGGTAAACATGGGAAAGCACATTTCACTTTGTTATTTCTGGGCTGGGTGCAAATGGGAAATTCCACACAGATTAAAACAAATCATAGCACCGGACTCTTTACATATATCAATGTACTGTTTCAGCAGATGTATTTGACCTGTTAATCAATAGCAATGTGTTGAGGCTGCAGTACAATACAAACGTTTAAATTGTCAGTTGAAGTAAAAACGCAAAGAATTAAAAATGAAAATATCACATCTGCCCTCGGGCCTCCACAACAAATACTTATTTGTGTGTTCGTTAATCTTTGGAAGGAGATGAAAACGAACTGCACAAGGATCAAATGGATGTTTGACTCTCACATGACACGAGGCAGCACCTAATAAGGCAGGTGGGTAGCAACTGTATCTGATTTCCTGTCAAGGCTCGGCTGTAAAAGAGACAAAAGCCTAGCATCTGACATTTGCGTCTGAGCTCTTCTCACCCAGCCCTCGTCTTGACTATGTAAGGCAGTGTGTGGATGTAAATTGAACTCACAGGAGCTCTTCTTGAAAACGTTGCTGCTCATGAACTTGAAGAACCTGTCGGCGTAGAAGCCTGGCCGGTGGACAGACACGGTGTCCTGAGGGAGAGACAGAGACATTAAGGAGACATTAGTGCACAGATAAAATGAGCCAACCATTGCTAATTGGAGATTAAACTGTCTATTAGTCCCTTTAGTTTTCCACACCAGGAATTATCAGTTAAAACGACCAGGCAGAGCAAACCGTTGAAAAAGTCAGAAAATATTTAGACTAGTTCTGTCAGGATAACTATGGCCTTATGGTATGGTATACAGTCCGAACATGATTTTGATTATTTAATCCGACCTTTTGTTTACATACATTCATTTTAACATAAGAATGTCACCAACATGTACCCTACCAGAATAAGACTTGCTCATTCTTAAAAGCAGACCCTGTGAGTCCATTTTATTTATTGTTTTTTTAATTATCTTTCTTAATACATTTTATTTGATTTAGAATAGAATTTAGGATATTTTATATTCTTAGGAAATAAAACGTAATTGATCTTTGCTTTTTAATGCTTTTATATTGTCATGATATCAGTGGTATAGAATGGTATTGAAAGACAATATATAGTCCAAACAAAAGTCGTTTTTGTGACAGGTTGCAGTCAGATCAGAGTACAGACACGTCTCTTCATTATTCATGCTGCAGCGGAGTGAGATCACACTGCCGGCAGACTGACAGATGACACTTGGTGTTTGGTTTAGACTGACAGAAGGAAGGAGGGATGGAGGAGAGTGAGAAAGTGAAGGCTTGGTCGTTATAATTTGCATTACCAGACTCCACCATGAGTAACATCTGAACGCATTCACCTCACGGAGGCAACCACAGAGAGAGCAGCGAACCTCAGCAGTGACGCACAGGAGGCTGAGCAGGGCTTCTGCTCGCTCCACATATATCTTGTTTTAGCGTATTATTGTGTTTCAGAGTCGGAGACAGGAGTGAGTAAGGAGAGAGCGCGGAGAGATTGATGACTGCCTCTATCTTGAGAAAACAATCTGGTGATGATGTACAGTGTAAACCCACTATAGGTAAAGAGATGTGAGGTGCTTTTCCATCACCTCTTATAAATACCAAGGGGTTTTCTGAAATGCTTTGCAAGCTTCAGTTACATTTATGCAACCAAGACTATGACACATATTATAAAATGTTCTGGTATGAGCTGCCAATCCTTCTGGATGACGTATTTTTTGTTTGTGAATTGTTTCTGATTTGTTGATAATAAACTATTTGCGTGATGTTAAATGTGTTGCATGCACATACAATTCAAAATGGAAAGAGGGATTTAAAAGAAAAAACCACATACAGTCATTCATATAAATATGCGTGCACACTTTTAATTCAATTGTTCAAATGTATGCATGTCATCAAGAAAGTGTGCTACCTTTTCTGTGTGTCTCTCTCTCTACGTTTCTTAAATAAAGGCTGACTCATAAATAAATAAATAATTCAAATTAAATAAAGGAAATGTAATTTAAAACAAGGAAAAACTCAAGTCATCTTATCTTTATGACACTAATAGAAAAATAATGAGAATGAGCGTATATTGAGTGCAACATTATAGTTAAATACGAGCTCAATAAAAGGCAAATGTGTCTTTTGATAGGCATTTCATTCCCATTTAAGTAACCTATAGCTCTGGTTAGAGCTGACGTCTAATAAGATGTAATACACCTACTACTGGGCCCGCAGGATATTGATGAGTTTAGTCTTGCAAGTTAAAAGAAAGTTCACACATACTGGAGGAGACAAGCTGCCAGAGATACACAGACAAAGATTTTAAAAGAAAGGAAGATCCAAAAACAGAAATGCTTGAGGCCGTTGTCTGATGCCTCGCTAAATGTAACCTGTTGATATTGTTGTGTAATCTCCTAAGGGAGGGCCCGAATGTGTGTAAATAAAACGATTCACACAGTATGCGGTCGGATGAAAAGAGTCAAGATCAAAATAATAACCATTTTGTTAACTGAAGAGTCAGTGTCTTTCACTGAAATATGGATGAGTATGATTTAATGTATTAGTGTGTTTATCTGTGTGTTTACGAAACTTACCCCGTCATGAACCAAAGCCTTCCATGTGTGCTCCAGTTTCTTGATTAGCCTGCAGAAAGAGAGAGGAGAGAAACAAAGTTTAACGCAGTGATGTTATAAATGTCATATAGTATAGGCCAAGAACATTAAATGTGTTGTCTGAAGTGATGGAGTTTATTTGGAGCACGGCTGCTACAGAAGACAGGCACAGTGTGTACATATAGTTCTCTGATGAAAATCTCCAGCCTGTCGCACTGGAAGATGTGCAGCTGATGACGTTTAATCTCATGACTACTGTGATGCTCACCTGTAGGACTGCAGGATGTCGATGATTCCAACGTAGAGAAGAAGTCTCTCTCCTTTTCCATTCCAAGCTGGGATACCGCCCATCCTGCAATGAGAATGAATAAATAAAGTTTAAATAAAAAGTATGTAAACCTGCTACAGTGTCACATTTCTATCCTACAAGACGAGAAGACAAAAGATTTTCAGCAAACAAATTCAGCACAAGCTAAACTAAAATCTTAGTGTTAACACTGTACACATGCTAAAAATACAAATATTCATTGTTTCGTTCTAAAATATTGCTCGGGGGTTTACTATTAAAAACTTGAAGCAACTTAATAGTCATATAAAGCAATGAAAGTGTGTGGGGAAGTGTAAACAATGAAAGTAAATAAAACAGTTTAACGAGAAGAGTTTGAAAAAGCTTTTCTGGAAAAGTTAAAGTGGTGAGGAATGAGAGTGTAAGCACTGAGTTTGACGAAAAAGAGCAACGGATAAAGTTTATTATCTTACTACATGTATTCAACGTAGGGCTGTGCGATTATGGCAAAAATCATAATCACGATTATTTTGGTCAATAATTGATATCACGATTATTAAATACGATTATTCATGACTTTGAAAACATCCATTTATTGAACTTTCAAATACAAATATTAATTTGAACAGTATCTTTTTAACTGTTGATTTCCCTGAACGTATAATTCAACTGAAAAACCAATAAAAAAATTAATAAAAAAATTATACATTTATATCTACATTTAAATAAATAATATCAAAATAATAAATACCAATAAACAAGATCAACAAATATTTTGGAGCGCACTTCAACAAGCTACTAAACATATATAAATATGATAAATACAAATAAATTAGATCAAATATGTTGCAGTGCACTGTCACAACCTAGCAAAGCAAAATAATCTTTTTTTTCTATTATGTTGTTTTCGTAATTGTGGCAAGCGAAAATCGTAATTGATTAATTGCACAGCCCTAATTCAACGTTATTTATTCTTAGTGCTATGGCATGAAAGTGCAAGTTTAGTAGGGGTGTTGAAATTCATCGTTTCTACGATGCATCGCGATGCGGACGTGGATGATTCTGCATCGATGCAGTGACAGAACATAATCGATTATAGCGTAGTAGCGTGGCTTCCTGATTTTCCGGCCGCGGCTTTACAATAAAGTTGTTTTTTCTGTCACTTGAATATCAAATCGGTCGGTGACGCAGAGATCAGGGAACAGACGTGACAGCGGCACCAAACACGGAGCAGTCTGCTTTATCCACAAACACAATCACCAGTCCAGAACCAACAGCAGAAGGACCCGCTCTGAATCACTCCGTGTCACTGCGGCTCAGACACAAGGATTTATGTTTTTAGTTTGGTGGATTTAGAGAAGTCTTGGATTGCAGAGTATGAATGTCCTCTTGCTATTTTCAGACGATATATACGTGTGTAAAGTTTGTGAAGGCAGGAGGAAAAAAGCTTCCGCGATCACCGTCTCCTCTGTTCCTCCAAACCCCGCCCCCTCCCTGAAAATAATGAGTGACAGGCTGATAATAACCTGATAGACACTTTATTATTCACTTAATCACTGATTGAGATATGATGAAGCTAATGTAACAGTAAGACAGAGAATGTAAGTGTGCACCCACATGCAGTATTTTTGTTTTTATATGCTGTTGTAAATACTCCTGTTGTCTGCTGTGTTCAGACTCAAGTCCTGTGTGTGATGCCACATTCAGGACATTCAGTGTCCTTTCTTTAACAGAAGACGTTGCTAGAAGCTGCAGTAAGACTGCAGAAGCATTAGTTTTTTGTTTTTGAGGATGGAACAACTTCACACACAGATATAGGAATGCTAGACCTATACAATTGATTTATTTTGGTTTATAAATTAATGTCAAGACATTTATGTTATTGATTTCTGAAGCACTTTCTAAATAATGTACATAATAATGTATTTACTGCATGTATTCATTGATGAAAAAGAAGCCATGTGCAGTAATATAGAAAATTGAGGATGCAACGCATTGGTATGAATCGTGATGCATCGGGAAATCGAATCGAATCGAATCGGTGACAGGATAATCGTAATCGAATCGAATCGTGAGACCAGTGAAGATGCACAGCCCTAAAGTCTAGTAGATGCACTCCCCCCTTTTATTCAGTGTCACATTTATCACTCGGCTCTCTTGCCACAGCCTCTTTGACTCACGTGTCGTCGGTGTCGATGGTCCCCCCGCAGGCCGCCCCCCCCTGGATGGACTCCATGGCGGTGGAGTACAGGGCCTTCTGCTGGGCCACGGGCCTCTTCTCATCGCTCTCGCCCTGGGAGCCCTCCATCTGCCTCTCCCTCTCCGCCTGGTCCATGTTGTGAACCCCGAGCAGCAGACTGTAGTCCATGATCTTAAAGCTCTCCAGCACCTGAGCAGAGGACAGGAAGTGAGCGGTGACTGACGGACACGTGACGTATAAAGCTTTTATCTAGAGTGCATAACAGTGTCAGCACCAGGGGGAATGAGGACAGGAGTCATGGAGCTATACAGAGTGATGCACACACTAATTAACTATGCATAAGATAGCCAGTGTGAGCATATACTCCAAACAAGAACGTGCACTGAGAAGGTTATTACGAGGTGGTGATTTAAGAGACAAGGGCAGGCCGGCCACCACTGCAGACCCCTTATTAAACACAGTGCTGTAACAAAGCTCTAATTTATAGCGAGGGACCCTGGGAATGCCAAGCACTCTCGTAAATAGCTTTTGTTTCTTTCACTGTCTTCTTCAATCCAAACTCCCTCCCTTCTCCTCTTTTATTAAAAGGTAATAAAGGTAACACTTTACATTTATAATTATCGCTTTGTATTGCCAAGGAGTGAAAGGATTATAACGTAACTCACACTTGTTACCTTCCTTTGACTTTCTTGGTTGCCTAGAACAGCCTGTGGACTGATTTCTATGTAAAGGCCTTGGGATGCTTTCATCACAAATATAACTCATTGCTATTAGTTTGACTCACATTGCTAATTGCAGTATGATTTGTGATATTAAAGACTCTTTAATAGCGGATGATCATTCAGCGTTATTGAGATATATGAATACTCTTCACGTTATTACTAAAAATCATCAAATAATATGATAATCTGTACCAAACAAAGATTTTGTATTAAGTCTGTAAAACATTACTCACTTTTTACTCACTTATTTTGCCTTTACCAAAATTGGGTTAACTGTGGATACTGCACTAGCCAATATTGTGGATTTCCTACCAATTTCGATTAAATGTGTAGCCCTAATGATGACTGAGGTTCCCTTAAAGGTGCTAGTACCAAAGATTTCCTAAAACTTCTAAATAGTATCTTTGAACAAGGCCCCATAATATCCTGGTTATTCCAGCACGTTTCCATTTCTTTTTTATTGAATTTCTACCCTTGTTTCTTTTCCTTTGAGACTCAGCCTTAGGGTATAACTTTATCCTTCCTTCAAACAGGCTTATAATTTTCCGCTAAACTTGACTGCCTAGGATCTCCCTCCCTCTCACTGAAGGATCTCTCTCTCCTAGGCTCCTTCTCCCTCCTTCTGTCCATGTCTCTTGCCTGTCTATCTAAGCTTAGATACAATAGAAGTGGTTCCAGTGAAGAGCCTGAACACAGCTGCTGTTTGTGTCTCCGTCCCCTCACTCACCAGGCAGTCTCTCTGTAAGGTCTTCACCAGCGCGTTGTAAGTGTCCTGGTCCAGCATCAGACCCTCCAGCAGGTTTTGCATGAAGTCCAAGTCTTTGAAAGTGGGCCTGGCCTTCTCTCTTTCCTTCTTGGATGCTCGCCTCTTGTAGGTGGAGCCCTTCAGGTCGTATTTGAGGTGCATGCGAACTACGCGGGGAAGGACGTTGTTCATCACCACCAAGCGGATGTTCTTCCCGCCCGACTGGACACAGTAGAGGCCGAAGAACTTGGGCAGCAAAGTGCGAGGGTTCTGATTCAAGTTCTGGAGAAGAGTGAAGGAGAAGAAGAGAAATCATAAGGCCTTTAAAAGGTTCATAAATGTTTTTTTTGCTGCTGACAGGATTTAGAAGCAGGACATTTGAGGGAATTGTTTAAAGGAATTCAATTGTGCGAAGAAGCTGTCAGGGTCACCACAAATTGTAATACGTTTTACAGAATTACATTTTTACAAACACCCAAGGCCAAGATGTGCATTTTTTTTAGACTTTGCACAAGTAGAAAATGTTGGCACTGTAATGTAAAATATCTGAAAGACGCTATTTTTTGGCGAACAAAGACAGAAAGGAAAATATAACAGGACCAGGATCCCGACACATCATTTTTTCATGGGACCTTTAAGGGTTAAAAAATACATGAGCAAAAGGAAAGGTGATACATGTTCTGCAAATAGTTTATTTATAAACACTACTTAATGCTCAGTGTACACAAACTGTCAACCCAGTTATTCATATGATTGCCCCAGGAAGTTTACATAACAGACAACAAACTTGAGTCAAGACCTCACTATGAAATAAAGAAGTGGTGATGCTTAAACTGTCATTTCATTTTCACTGTTATCAACTGTTTGGGATTTAGGAAGGCATTAGGCTTGCAAAAATCAAGTAACACAATTATCCTAAATTTGTAAAAAATGTTTCATACATGATTCTGCATTTTTACACTTCAAGAATCCCCCATCAATCACCAATCCGTGCTGAATAAACCAATCTCAACTAAGAGGTTACACTGTCTGGGGGCTCAGTTAAAAACCTGCTTTGACCTTGGGACCTGGGCCAGCTCGTTTCCATTAGAGGAATGAGGGGGAAGATGAAGAGAGAGTGGTCCACAAAGCCATAACAGAAAGCATTTAGGAGCAGATATGAGGAGGAAAAAAAGAGGAAACGGCAGAGGAGAGATGAAGGATGAATGTGGACATATGGCTAAAAGGCTCAGCACTTGTGTAAGTGACCTTCAGATTAGAGGAACTGGGGAAGAGAGAGCAGAAAATGAAAAAGAGAGATTGCAGAAAGACAGAGAGAGAGAGAGAGAGAGAGAGAGAGAGAGAGAGAGAGAGAGAGAGAGAGAGAGAGAGAGAGAGAGAGAGAGAGAGAAAGAGCATCCTCTGCCCTCAGCCACACATGACCCTTCTGTCAATGTTAAGAGGGCAGAGCAGTGACGAACCAACATCAAAGACACGTGAGGGAGATGAGCAAATATGAGCATGAAAGGCTGGAGAAGGAGTGGATTAAAACACGACGCAGAGACATTAAGAGAAATAAATTCAAACGTGAGAGGAGATGGAAAGCCTTGGCACATAATAGAAGGGCTAATACACAGACGGGAGAGAAGTGTCAGCGGTGGAGTCTGTTACATCACTGCGATCTGTATGCTGCCCAGAGCCACACTCCTCAGCCAGTCAGCTGGGGAAGACATGAGCCGCTCCACCAATGACTGCTGCGCGTTGTGTTTGCTACGAATACAGATGAGCCAGTTCCAATGAAACGTTTTGCGGTGACATGTGCAGCAGTTTTTTTGTTCTGTACATCCTGGTTGATGTTTATGTAAGAATTGTATCCATGGACATAATGTTTTAATGGTTTTCTACTCCGTTTATCTTGGCGTGGGTTTGATTTGTCCATCTGTGTTATCTGCCTCTTTTGCCATAATCCACCTGCTCTGGCCTCGGGCTACAGCCATCTTGCGTGAGCCTGAATATCTCTGTTTTCATTAAACCTCTTTCTCAGACCAATCATTCGTGCCAATGTTCTTCAGAGCATTTCAGGCCACCGGAAAAGGTCACAGTGAAAGCGCTGAGCCTTTATTGCAAATTCCTGCACTGGTCTTTGGCCACGGCTATTGGCACGGGAATAAACACAAGACTGATGGCTGTGAACCTCAAAAGGCTGGGATAGTAGCATGGACATACATGGAGCTGTTGTTGGTTGAGTTCATTCAGAATGAGCCAGCGGACTATGTTGTGGGGGGCAAGTCAGGCTCTGTTAGTCTTATGTGAAACACACCGGCCAGTCTCTTATGAAACCGCATGGCCCCAGGTTTCAGTCGGATATGATAGAGTTGTTATGTCTGCTGTATTTGAAAAGGGTGTCATGCTCGGAGGAGAGATTTCCAGGGTCTTACATAAACCTGAGATCTAAAAATAAAAGTCAAAATGAGAACATCAGAGCTGGAGGTCAGCAATTTAATGAGAAAGCAAAGGGTGCGTGTGTGCAGCGGCCTCTTTGGCCCGAAATACACGAACGTTGCCCGGCTTCTCCACCTTTGGTGCAGTGTGTATGATCTGTGTGTTCACTTCATGTACCTAGATAACTCGCTGCGATACAGTTTATTTGATTTCGTTTTCTTTTCACCTACCTTTTACATAACATGACATGACATGTGCTTTTTTCCACATACACACACTTTGCTTACCATGTAGTATCCAGGCAACAGTTTCTGTAAGAATTCAGCCTCCTTGTGCATCACAGTCTTGATGATGAACTCGTCGTCCCTCGTGAGATAGAAGACCGAGCCACTCGCCCCGGGATTGGACAACTCGATCAGAGGCTCATTACACAGGGAGTACTACACACACACACACACACACACACACACACACACACACACACACACACACACACACACACACACACACACACACACACACACACACACACACACACACACACACACACACACACACACACACACACACACACACACACACACACACACACACACACACACACACACACACACACACACACACACACACACACACACACACACACACACACACACACACACACACACACACACACACACACACACACACACACACACACACACACACACACACACACACACACGAGAGAAACGCCGGTTAAATCTTTGAACATCGTATAAAATGACAGCACTTATACGGAAGACAGTTTAAACCAAATCATTTTAAAATTACTTTTCCATGTGGACAAGACTTTTGAATGACCTAACCCACATTTAGCGAGGGCCTGAATGATTTTTCCCTACTTTTTGCTAATAAGGAAGAGAGACAAAGGTTAACATTGATTGAAGGTGGTACTACACTTTTGTTGTAGTCTGTGACGTCATTGGGCCCATATGAACAATTTCCCCATTGACTTACACTGGCAGAGACATCTGTTAACCAGTGGATACTTTTCCCTTTTTTAGCTAAATCAACTCCCCAGTACGAACACTTTTATAGCCCTTATTTGAATCTTTAGGGTCTAAAAGTTGTAAAATGCTGTATCCAGTTCTCTTTATACATCATGGTCAGAACAGAGGCAATGAACAGTCTGACAAATATTTTCCCTCACTCTTATTTTCCCCTCACAGATGAAGCCAAATGCTCCCAGTGTGTCGACACGGGCTGCAGCACTAGCTGTTTTCAATGGACAACACAAGGTAGAGAACAGCAATGAAAAGAAGGGCTTTTTATTTTTGCAGAAACTCATAAAATGTAGGACAATATGCCTGTTGTTTCTGAACCTTTTCCTTCACATATGCAGTAATACAAATGTTGCTTTCAGCGCTGACAATGAGCTCCTTTTAAAAATACCTGTGATCAAACACAAATAGCAAATGAAGCTTTCAGCACTCGCATAACACTTTTAATGATGGACAGCAGCAGAAGGAAACAGACGTGTTACAGCCCCAAGCTTTCCTCAGCGTTTCGCAGATATTTGTGGGATTTATGGATCAAACACAAACTGCAAGTTGAAACAAATATGCACTAATAAATTAAAGATCAAAAAAATAATAATGTGTCACACACTAGCACACTTATCATGTGCAGAAGCACTTAGAGTTAAACATTATGGCAGAATTATGAAAATAACTGATGGTGGAAAGTGGATTCACAGTGCATGGTGAAGTAGAAAAGAGTTAGCTAATATATATTAGACACATTAAGATGTCAAATAATGACTGCTTTTTAGTTTTCGCTCTTTTAATACACACATCAAACTCCCGCTTAAATGACGGATAGCTCGGCTAATTATCTTGTTCTCTTCCCTCGGCTGCTTAAAAGCAAGTAATGACAGACATCAGTTTTCAAAAAAGCGAAGCCGCCTCTGCCTCTGTTTTGCTAATGGAAAACTTTCAGGAAAAAAAACCTCTCTGTGTCGCCTCACATTTAATTTCAATGTTTTTTCAATGCTGTGTTTGAATTTTTAACATCAAACACAGCTGAACAGGGATAGAGAAAAGGTGTGGAAGCGAGATGGCTGAATGGAAATGGGAAAATGCACTCACAGAGGCAGGTAAAAGGATGTAATCATAATTTCTTTTAAATTAGGATGGATAATTTAACAGACAGGAAAGTCTGTATGTCATTAAACAGTAATGATAAAGTAAGGTTGCAAAATGTAAGGGAAAAACATATTCACAATGTTATCTTGTGGTATCTTTTGGTATCTGGTGGTAGCCAATAAACATTGGCTACAGAAGGAGAAATAGATGATATAAATAATGCATTGTTAAACAACTGTTTGCTCCCTAAACACTAAATCATGACTACTTGTGCAAATATGATTTGAATCACTAAATCCCAAGAGTGGCCGTTAGTCAAATAATTGATTGGTCCATTGGCATTCGAAAACGATTTAATCATATGTGTCATTTTTAGCCACAATGCAAAAAGATCACTGGTTCCAGCCTCCCCAATGTGATTTAATGATTTATTTGGTTTATATGATGCTTAAAGGTGGGGTAGGTAAGTTTGAGAAACCGGCTCGAGATCGCTAGAATTTGAAAATACACAACCGGAGAAAATCTGCCACTTCCTTATAGAGCCCCTCCTCCAACACACACGAACGCGCACATGACCAATGAGGGCACGAGATAAGTTTGTGCACAGATGGAAGGCTGACAGGCAGGTAGGCCATCCAGTTATTTTAGCCGGGCCGGCTCAGATGATTGGTCGTGCTTTTTACAGTACTACGGCTTCCACAGATGACATTTTTTTATGGATTTTTTGTCAAAGCACTTCAGATATTCATTGCTATCGGGATGTTAAGAGCATTCCATGGAATATAACAAAAAGTGTATCTCGAGCCGGTTTCTCAAACTTACCTACCCTACCTTTAACTAAATATCTTTGGGTTTAAAACTGTTGGTTCAATAATACAATTCACAGTATTACATCACCTTGGGCTGTGGGATATTAAAATGCACATTTGTCATGATAAAGACAGATTTGCAGATTCATCGATAATTTACAAAAAACATTAAAAAAGACCTTGAGATGAGGCTGATTATAAAGATTATTTATACATTAGGTAAATGCATACATAGTTCCAGTATGTCTATTGTATGTGTATTGCTTTGGTGCCGTTTATGTGAGAGCTCTTACAGGGCAATAATTCAGTCTCGTTATTCTGCATGTTTAGCAGTCATTTCCTACACACACCCTGGTTACACCCAAAGCAGCGTCTATGCCAAACATATTCCACACAAGTGTATAAATGAGAACATAGTCCCCGAATGCTCCACCCAAACACCTCCTGAGGACTTCCATGGGAAACCCCTTTAAAAGGTACACTAATGTGTTGGTTAGAGGTGTATAAATAATACCTTAAAGTTAGCTACACGACGCGTGTAAAGTGAGATTGGGATGAAATTCTTAAATGATATGCCACAACAAGGGGTCTCTAAATCAGGTAGCGAGGTAAAACCCTGGATCTTAGTTTTTACCTGAGTTAACACGGCAGCGAAGCTCTAATTAAGGATTCTGTCCATCATTTATGCCAATTAGAACCCCCTCTCCCCCTAAGGTAAGGCATTACTAATGTTAGGACGGGCGGCTAAACACTTAATAAGCAAGTACGTCAACATGGACTAACAAGGATAAACAAAGAGATTCTGTTTTGTCATACCTACAGCAAAACGTCAGTGTAACCAGACTTAAACTCTTAGACAATGAGTCTGGTAGCAAGATGTAAATAACATGCAAATCCCCAGATGGCTCGAGCTGACTATGTTGATGAGTGACCACAGACTGACCGAGAGAGATGTCAGGCAGGATGTGGTGTTTCAACGTGGCTGACGAACCGATGCATTAAAGATATGTGCGATATGAGAGACCCAGAAACACTGACTGAGCAATGTATGTATATTGTGGTAGACTGCCGAAGGCCCAGCAGTGAATCATGCAGCCTCCAGGTCCTGCACACTGATGAGGGGAGACAAGCTGCAGACCTCCTCTCTCCCTCCTCCCCTCTGCTCTCTTTAAGCTGTTTCAAGGCGTCTTGCTCTCATTGTTCCCCTTTTAGCTCTCTAAGCCTTATCTGCAGTTCTCATCTTTATGAATACCGTCCTTATTAATTTGTATTTCATTGTCTTTTCCTTGGCTTGGCTGCCTTTCCTTTCTCCCTACATTCCTCTTTATTGCGCTCTCTTTCTCCCTGTTCAATTCTAATCCTCTGATTGGAGCTGATACAAAGCTCCAACTGATGTTAGCAGTTCAATTAACAACATAACAACCATCATTGTGCATTTATTTTTCATCTTGTACCATATATTTTAAAGAATGTCTAGCATCCAAGGGGTAAGAATCCTCTTTAATTCATTCAGCAACACAGTAAAAGTAAAATCTTACCAGGTAGTCATCCGGCCTGATGCCGAACAATTCTCTGAAGTAGCGAAAGGCCACAGGAGCGTAGGTTTTAAAGCGGAAGTCTGGGAAGTGGTGAGCTGGAGTGAGGTTGCTGCCTTCACTGAAATACAACATAAGACAAGAAGACATCAATTACATTCATGTTTTAAGTGAACATCAAGGAAGGTTAAGAACATAATGCAGCATACTTAATATTGTATAATACTTCGTATGTGCATTGGAAACATGCTGCATGTATTCCGTTTTTTAAGTGTTTGGCTGCTTTAGAAACCTGGGGAAAAAGATGCTCTCCACCACGTAGAAGTCCTGCATCAACACATCCCTCTCAGGCTTGGAGCTCAGGTTGCCCACTGTGTAACCGATGCCCAGCTGGATGGCTCCTTTCAAGGCTGAGGATGTGGTCTGTGGAGCGAGGGAGGCAGAGGTGAGTGAAATACTTACCCCTTCTTTAAGGCTGGTTTCGTTAAAGAAAACATGACACCAGTATCAACACCAGTAACCCTAAAGTGATACAGATACAAATAAAGTAGTTCATTCAATACTTTTTTCCACTTCATTGGTACCCATCATGTGAAGGGAAGCATTCGGTATCTCCCCATATAAATATTTAAACTGTTCATAAGAATTTAAAATATTTCCTGGCATCCTCAGCAGACTGAATGACCAACATGAAATACACAGACATTGATTTCACCAAAGCACAGACTGTATGGGTTATAGCTTTAATTAAATAACTCCTGAGGTGATTGTAGTAATTTATTTCTAGATCTGGTACATAAAGGATCAAATGACTGGAAAATACCACTTAAATTGGTTATTTCGGTCGATAGCTCCATTTGGAGTAGATCATTTTTAGACAGTAAAATGAGCTCTCTGCTTTACCTTCTTGTAAGTAGTTTCCCCTGATGCATCGACTCCTCTGTGGCCAATCTTCTTCCCCTGACCAGGCTGGCCTGAGGACGAGGGCATCTGGGGGGACAAAGACAGAGAGACTTGTGTTACACAGGTTGATTTGCATCTGGTTATTAACATTTATATTTCTGCAGAGTGACACAGAAGAGCTCATTAAAAAGAAAATCTCCAAATGATCTTATTAACTGATTTTCAGAGTAGACCAGGTGCTCAGTTTGAAGCAAAATGCTCACTTGGTTTCTCTGTTCTAAGGATCTTTACTTAGTGTATCCTTTCCTACTTCATCATTCTAACTCAAATGAGATGCGATAACATGTGTAAAGTATGAAGGTCTGATAGCACCGTTTGTAAGCTTATCTAAATTAAGAAAAAAGTTGCAATGGTAGAAGCTGTTCATTGAGCTTTTTGGTTTGAAACGAGCTGTGCCATACATCAAAAGGATGCTTTAAAGTACAGTGCAGTAGCTGAAGCGCTTGATGGATGGGATTTATTAAATTAGCAGGATTAATATAAAATGTGCTACATTGTCTAGCAAAGACCGAAAAAACTAAAGCAATATTTAAATACTCTCTTGCAATTCTTGTAGGCTGTTATAAATGTTGTGTCAGCCTTTGAGCACTAGTCGAGGGTAATTATTTACAGTTAATATTTATTGACACAAATATAACTTGCATCAGATCCTCAGATCAAACCTTCGAGGGCGAGTGGTTTCATACGTGTCTGGTTAAAACCAAAGCACTACTTGTTATTGATGTGGAGATTAAAAAGGAACTAAAAAGAGAAGCGTTATGATCACAGGGACAGATGGTCGCTCACCTCGGTGATGAAGGCTTTTCTAGCAGCAGCATCTGAGAGAGAGACAGGAAGAAGGAGAGAGACAGGGATGATTGTGTTAGTCGCTCGGAGACAGAAAGGCTCCATTACTCAACATCATTAGTGCTCTACTGTATATACCACAGGGTGGATGCAGCGGTGCAACATTATGTAATAACAGTGTCAAACACAAGTAGGGGCCTGTCAGCGAGAGGAAGCACAGCACACAGTAACGCCAGCTACAAGGGCAAGTCCTTTAGGAAGCCCTCTGTACCCTGTTTGTGAGAAAATATACTTCAGGGCAAAGCTAGCTGCACGGCACCCCTCATGTAAAGGGGTACAAATACAATGCCCTACTGGAACAGGACTAATGTAACAAGGGGAGAAGTCTGCATAACATCTGCTTATATCGTAAATATTATACTAAATTACTTTTAATGTTCAATATTATAAGCATATTTGTTTTTTTATGTTTGTATAATGTTCACAAAAGTGAAAACCTTAAAAAACAAAACACCCCTATGCTTTTGCGAATCGCACAGGACTAATATTATCGCTTGATAAAATATGGTAGATAATTACAAATTACTCAGATAAAACCAGTGCTGTTCGAATACGGTCTAATTTACATAATCATGCAAATATTTTGTTTGAAAAATGCTCAGACACCCTTTTACTTAAGTTTGTCCCAAGACTGTTAGTTTTACATTTGAACATCGAATAAATAGCTCTGTAAAAAGCGCTGAAATATGTTTCACAGAGAGAATAACAAATGCAAACATCACACATTTTAAATGGCAATCATTTCAGTAGTACAGCATCTGTTGTGTTGTGATCATTTTCAGTCTAATAACAGGATGTAGGCAAAAGAGAGAGGCAATAAAAGGACTGTTTTCCCCAGGAAGGCCTGAAATAGATGCATAATTATAGACATGTAACACTCAGCATAATAATTGAGGCATGGCTCAGGAAAGAGAAACCACTAAATGGGCAAATTCATAAAAAAAATACAGATATGTTTACAACAGTCTCAATTTAGCATATACATGAATGAGTGAGATTAAATAAGCCTTGGGGAGACATCTTCGAGAAGACGTGTTTTATTTCAGTTTTTCTTTCACTTATTATTAACAGATATATTGTTTATGATTGTAGTATTTTTGGATTAAAGGATTCACTTTAATATCTCACATGTTTATACATACATGTATAAAAAGAGCATCCCATGGTTTAATCTTTGAACAGGGAGGGAGGGAGGGAGGCGAGATGCACTTCTGTTTTGAACAGCCAGGTTACATTACGCTCCACAACTGACATATTTCCGTGCTTTTGCATCCAGTGTGAACCTGGCGAGCTGCAAACGATATCTGAATCGATGTCAGATCTCTGTAGCGGCTGTTCTGCCTGCCTGCCTCTCGTGGACGTCCATGTGACTGAGCACAGAATAGCCTGTTTGTCACCCCTCCTCCTGCTCTATGTCTCTATCTCTCTCCCTCTGTCACACATGCTCACATTTGCACCAAGATGAGCAAGCCACAGCATGCCAATACGAACCAGGCAACGTTCCCAAGCTCGAACAACCAGGGGATGAAAATTGAGGGGGAAAAAAACACGGCTGGTGAAGGAATGTTTGCAATGCAGATAATTAAAGAGGAGCCTCCTCTGCTTTTATCATCCCATCCTATTTACAGTATTCGTGTCTGCCGGTCCAAGTGTGTGGATGCATGTCATTTGCTTGGTGACTGGTTATGTGTGTTTTGCTTTGATCATTTCCAAATGTCTGTTCCCTATGTGTGCGAGTGTCATGTATCTCACTGCAACCGCAACACTTCTTTGCATGTAAAGACTGCTCACAGAGTGTGTGTTGCTAGCTGAGACTACAGGTTCAAAGGCATAGTGTGTGTGTGTGTGTGTGTGTGTGTGTGTGTGTGTGTGTGTGTGTGTGTGTGTGTGTGTGTGTGTGTGTGTGTGTGCAGGGAATGAGACAGGCTATGCATGTTCAAGCATGTGCTCCATCTCTCCCTGCTCGACACAGTTAGATGGCTGACTCTCTGTTCAGTTAATCTCATCTCTTATCTCAAGCTACAAAGCCACTTTCTTCCTATATACCAGCCTTAAACATCATGATAATGCTGTAGTTATAATTTCTCCTAACATTTCCAAAAACATTTAGCTGTCTTTGAAATAAAGAGCAGATAGCAGTACTTATTTTGAATGCGAAACCCATATACTATTGGTCTGGCAAACTGATTCCAGCATAACAGAGAAATATATATGTGCTAAGACTTCATCCTCCGGTCATTGTTTACCGTCTGATTGGCACCTTTCGATGCAAGAATGGAGTTGGAGTTAAAAGACAATGTCACTGGAAACACAGATAATTGTGTGTAGATCATAGGTGTAGATGCATTTTTTCTCAGTGTGCATTTCAGCCAATGTGTCCTGCTTCTTCTGACAGTTGTACTGAATTCAACCAAAGCTTGCTCAAACACTCTACTCAGACTGAAGCGAGCTTTCAATACCAAAATCGTTTCCTTTTGCCAACAGATTCATATTAAATTTGATATCTGTCTATAGAAATGATTCTTTATATTGATTTACTTTGTGGTTTCAAATACTAATTTCCTTTTGTCCTCAGCAGCATGAAGTAAAACACAAACACCATTACTATAAATTCGGTTATGGGAGGACAGCCAAAAATGTAATTATATTATGATAACAGGCAAGCAAATGTGACTACAAGTGACAAAGCCCTGCTGAAACATAAAGGTGATGATTATTTATAGTCTATTACAGCGTACAGTGGAGAAGCACAGGAGGAAGTTATGATTGGATACAACAATGGGGGTCTTCATACGTGTCTTTCCAATCATATTTCATGATTGCTTTCCTGCAAAATGAGTGAAAATCGTCTTGAGAAATGCTTCTACCCAGCAGCACAGGACTCTGACGTGATGACACGTTATAAGTGCTACCTTCCCTCCATTAGGCTTCAACAAGAACCCAGGTGATTTCATCCTTGACACTGTAAAGAGGCTTCAGAATGAGAGCATGAGGAAAAATAGGTCCTCCTCCACCGTCACGCTGCAGCATGCAGTCTGTACAGTTCTTCAGGGGATGGAACAACAAATAGACCCATAGAAATAAATAGCTTCTGGCTGGGACTGTTGCCTAGTTGGACCGCTATGTGCAGGTTTAAGGGCCCACTCTTACACTCTTAAGAGAGCGGTCCATTACCAGCTGGTGACAGCCATGGAAGGTGAAGCAAAATACAGTATTTTTATGATTTTCACACGCTCTTTGACCCCATTGTAGATTATGGCCGTCACCATGTCTTCAGTTTGGAGATACAACTTCCAACCAGGGAACCAAAACCGTTATATCAAATTTGATTCAATTTCAAAATCCACCACTCCTTTGAGAAAAACAGCTTATTTTAATTCACATAAATCAGAAGATGCTGGTCTATTGTGCTGTGATTGTTTAGTCTGTGTGTGTAATTGTGTGACTTAGTGAATGCCAACTAACTCTTAAAAATACTAAAATCACACAAAAACACAAAGAAACAAACAAACTGCGAAAAACCAGTAGACCTGTTTAAAATCAGTGCATCCCAAGGTTACTCAAAGCACACAGCTGATCAGATCACTGAATATAGAAGCACTAAGAACACATTCTTGTCCCAACTTGCTTTACGATGTAAAGATGGTATGGAAGAAAAAATAGAGAGATATCAATCTAACTGCTCTCCTTTCTTGATTTCGGGGTTTTGAACGATATAGAGTGGACTTTTCAGTAATCATGGCACATTTTCATTATAATCTAAAGTCCCTTTAGTGTGCCACTGATCTATTCTAATAACCTGCTTTACATTCTGTGTGCTGCACTTGGGCATTACAATATATATATAAAACGTTGTCTGGCCTTATGTTTATAATTCCCACACTCTTGCACTTTTCCTGTACTTGTTTCTATCATGCCCCAATTATAGTCACACTCAAATAACAGACAGATGCTGCCCTAAACATGTCCTTACCTGCTGCAGTTAAAGGAGGCTTTAGCACAGCTACATGCACATAGAGTATACAACATACACACTTTGAAACAGTCTAAAACAATTGACCCACTCATTGCTATCAACTACTTATTTTAAAGAACACATAAACAACAGATCTCTATGATGTCTTGGTGCATCTCAGCAACACAATGGATGCAAAACACATAATGACTTTGGTGTGTCAATGAATTGTTAACCTCACAGTGCAGGCAGCATTGATGTGACTCTGATCAATACTGGGAATCCCTGAGGATGAGCTAAGTAAGAGGCAGTCTTTAAAATGATTGTTTGTTATCTGGGTTGAGGCTAAGTGAGGTTCCCTCTATCGATTGGGTGTTAATTTTGAATGCCACAACAAAGCAGCGCTTGCTTATCGTGTCAAAGAGCGTCAGACCTGACCTACAGAAAGCAGAAACCCATAACATGTCAAAAAGAGCAGGAAGATTAACAAGGCAGCCTCCTTAATACAAAGTGGGGTAAAATACAGTCAGTGTATTACCTTGTGTTGTGAGCAATGCTGCGTGATTGCAATTGTATCTCTAACATTAATGTGAGTATGAGTCGAGTGTTAGAGGAGGGTCCTTTTTTCTCTTCTCTGCTGGAAGTTCAGATAGAAAGAGCCGCCCTGGAGGACCTCCTTTTTTTTAGAAAATATGAATTTATGGTTAACCTCAGCCTAGTTCACTTTGACACTGAAGAGTTATGCAACACTGATGGCGAGTGTTTAGACAGAGGGAAGGAAAACTGATCCTTAGTCAGTGTCATCAGGTCCTCTTCCACCCTGAGCCCTTGATCTCAGTAGCCAGCACACTGTGTGAGAACACCAATCAGCCAGTGTGTTCCTCATCCTCCCCCATCCAAAGTAACCAAAGTAACCAAACGCTCACATGATACCCCAACTTGTTGTCTATAACAAAACTAACTAACTTAAAATGTGATACTGTTCACCTTTTCACATAACACTCAACAAGGAAAACAATGAGCGTGTTGTAAAACTAGTCTTCCGAATTCACATCTTGTTTTCTTTTTCTACCTCTAATGTTATTCCAGTCAAAGGCACACCTGTGCAGATGGCAGTCAGTGATAATAAAACATGGATATGGTGTTTACAAGCCACAGTATCCTAGTTTCTGTCAGAGTAATCCAGCATAACACCGAGCTTCTCCGTGTTTCTGTAACTAGGACATGCTGTTTGCACATACTCCGAAAGACCTGAGGCCTGTACTACGAAGACGGATATTTGCTTAGCGAGCTGACTTCAGGGAAAACTCCGGGTTTCCGGTCCTACGACGCTGGTTCTCTTCTTACCGGGGTAGATCTCCATGGTAACTTATGCTGAACGGGCCGCTAACCTGTTCCAGGATAGAGATCAACTCAGTGAAAGCACCGCCTGCTGACCAATCAGAGCTCCGTGTGTGGAGTTTAAAAGCGATCAATTCATATTAAAGGATAAAGGAAATACAGAAAAACTGCCGTTGCAGGAAAGACGGCCGGCAAAAATCAACTGACTGTGTGAATGTGAAAATGAATAGAATATCACCTCCCATCTTCAGAGCAATCTGACTATTATAACATTAGCGTTAAGAAAGCTTACTTAAATATCTGCCACAACATAAGTAACCGGATCATAGTAACATTACGTACAGTCCGCTGCACTGTGAGTGCAGACGTCAATGTGAGTGCAGACGTCAATGTGTCCCATTATTACATTACATTTAATTTCATTTAGCTGACGCTTTTATCCAAAGCGACTTACAATTACCAATTACCAATTACAGGGACATTCTCCCTGGAGTAACTAAGGGCTAAGTGCCTTACTCAAGGGCACACTAGTGGTGGTGTTCCAGGCGGGATTTGAACTTCCGATTTTCAGCCCACCTCACTATCCATTAGACCACCACTACCCCATACATTATCATTCATATCACATCATATCACATCATAATGTATCATATATTTCCTTATCTGAGTCAGCTTCTTGAGCCGTATCTGGCCGTGCAACACTCACAGTGTCACATACTGTATGCAGAAGTATTATTTTAAGCAACACATTAAGTTGACGAAACACTCGAGTCAAATGTAATTAAAGTCAGATCCACTCGTGTCTTAAGGCCCTCACACACCAGGCCGAAATCGACCGTCTTCGTTAGTCGGACGACGAAGCGTGCCCTGTCGCCCAAACTCAATTTGGTGTGTCCCGCACCGTCGGCTGTGACACGCCTTATTTGGCGTCGGCCACAGGCAGTCGGACCAAGAAACCACTCTGATTGGCTGTTCAGCTAGCGAATGAGAAGCGAAACGGAAGTGAGGGACGTAAACAAACGATTTAAGAAGGCACACACAGAGACGGCTATTCATTTTCATCTCATCGGTTTATTTGTCATCATGTCGATCTGGAATGAAGGAAACGAAGACCTGCTCATCACCTTGATCCAGGAGAGGCCAGCTCTGTACGACATTACAGAGAAAAAGTACTCGAAACCGAGTAGTGAAAACCGGACTCTGGCGAGAGATTGAAACTCAACTTGGTTTCTCAGGTAAGATTCTCTTTTTTCAACAATTGAGCTCTTTAGCAGAAACTGTTTTTTTTTTTATTGTTTGCCAGCGTACGTGAAATGTAATTTGTTATTTCAACCTTGTGTTTTGTTGTTATCTTGTTGCTAGCTGTTGCTACTTGTTTGGCACTGCATATAGATATGAATTGGACATGCTAACTAGCCACAATGCTTACATCGTTTATTTGTGTGCTTCAGAGAAAGAGCTGAGGAAGAAGTGGGATTCTCTGCGAACCCAGTACACCTGGTACACCCGGTACAGGAAACTTGCCCCTTCGGGTAGTTGTGGAGCACAAAGGACTGGCAGACAGCAGTGGATCATGACCAGGCTGCAGTTTTTAGAGCCCTACACAAAAAGGAAGGAGAGTACTTCGAACCTCACCATCACGGTAACTATTTTATTTGTTGAGTACAAATAAGTGTTTCTTGCTTCTTTCATTTACAAAAACATTATTTTCATTCATTTGGTGGTTACAGTGGTAAATATAACAATAACAGAATAATATATGTATTATTGTATTATAATTATTGATGTGCTCATCACCTTAATGTTGCAGCTGGTAAAGGAGGAGCTCATTTAAATTACATGATATACTGCTGGGTAGCTTATGAAATTCACCATGGGATCAATAACGCTTTTATCTTAACCTATAATAATACATGATAAAATATGTCTTGATTATATTTTGTAGTGTTCTGAATCTTCTAGAAGTACGTTTTAGCATCTGAATAGAGCCATCACAATGTGTCTACAATGTGCCTCTCACACTTGACCACACCCCGAACTAATGGCACACACATTTCAGGGTATTGTTTTGTTATGAATGCTTAGTAAACAGTTTTAAGAAGCCATGGTATTAAATCCAACTAACTGTGAATTTATTTAAAAAAATGTAAGGAACGTCCGGTGGCTGCAGAATCACCCCCCGGTGGCACCAGCAGTGAAACCTTGACCAGCACCACTGAGGAGTCCTTCCACTTTGATGCTGAGCCCTGCACCCCCCTGGCAGAATCCACCATCTGCACCACACCGGCACCGCTCAGAGAGAGGCCAAGCACACTCAGCACTCGAAGGCCTTCGGCGAAGCGCAGGATGATGCAGGAGGAGTCCGCCGTTGAGGCGTTAAAAACATTGCTGGAGGAGATCAAAATAAGACTGGCACAGTTGGCCCCGAGTGGACATGATGATGAAATCGCGGCCCATTCCAAAGTGTTTGAGCACAGACTGCGGCTGTTGCCACCTCATCAGATTAGACGCTTCCTGAATCAGGTGGAAAATACCTTCGAGTACTTAGAGGAAAATGAAACCTCTAGTCATTTCACTTGTCTTGTCTTCACATGTGACTCGTTTTTTTTGTACATAAAGTTCACTCATTTTTAAAGATGTGGCTAATTCTTTTTACAGACAGTTGTGGCAATAACATTTTTTTTTTTTATTGCATAGTATTTTTATTGTATTGTATTTTTGTTGATTGTTTACTTTTTGTATTATTATTGTTTATTTTGATAATAAACCACTTTTTACCGATACTGCAAAATGCAAAACTTTATTTCGTACATTCATACCTCCATACATTCAATTTAGCAAGAAGTGGCCATTATTCAGATGGGTGTTTCTGCAGGATAGGCAATGCAAAACTTTATTTCGTACCTTCATACTACAGCCATTAGATAACACAACATAGAATGATTTATTTCTGCT